>NW_006408542.1:877396-884350 GCF_000296735.1 Chrysochloris asiatica | reverse complement strand
AACTGTCAACCTTGTGGTGCAAACCAACCTTGTGATCATGTGCTTACTCTATATTACCATTCCAGGACCTCATTTGGGCCCTAGCTGTATGTATATGTATTTCCTATTATGGTTTTTCAGGTGCAAACACACCAATCTTGCACTAACCAGGTTATTGGTGTGGTGCTGTGTGATAATGCACTGGACTGCAAGGTCAGTTTGAATTGCAAGGTGGGTTCAAATTCACCAGTTGATACCCAGAATCGCTCTATAGGATCGCTATGAGTTGGAACTGACCCATCCGCAGTGTGAAGCTGTAGGATAAGCACTAGACTGCTAACTGCAAAATCAATGGTTCTATACAACAGCCACTCCTCAGAAACCCTATACAGAGTCACTATAAGTTGGAACCGATTTGCAGCACCTAACATCATCAATAACCCAGCCATTTCAGCCCAACTAGAATGCTACCGAGTTCTCTCCTACTGTGGGTTTTCAATCTTTCATTCATTCATCACATATTTATTGAGAGACTAAGGTGTCATGGTTTGGTACTGCAGAATAAACGCTGTACTACTAATCCCAAGATTGGTGGTACAAACCCACCAGTCACTTCTCAGAAAACCTATTACAAGAGCTGCAATGAGTCGGAACCAAATAACAGCACTTAACAACAGCTATGACTTAATCAACCACATTCCAAGACTCTAGAAAGTTTATATTCTGGTAGAATAGAAGTCAAATTAGCAATGTGAAGAGGCATTTTCTTCCTCACTGCAATAATATTGCCTTTGCTATTGACCAGGATTTCTCAGCTGTAGCACTATTAACAATTTTGGCTGGACAGTTCTTTGTTGTGAGGGAGCTACTGTGCAATGTAGAATATTTAGCAGCATCTTTGGCCTCTCATTAGATACCAGTGGTACCCCAAAGCTTTGACAACCAAAAATACTTCCAGATACTGCCAAATGTCCTCTAGGGAGTAAGTCCCTCCTAGTTAAGAATCACTGACCTAGAAGATTCACTGGGATTTCTTTCCATTTGAATTTTTTTCCCATTGTTAGCCTATCCCAATGCTTTGTCAGCATCTGCTCTTACCTAATGTTCCTTTGCTCTGTGGTCTATACATATGCAACCATTTTCCAAGTCTATAATTTTGCCAAGAGCACTTCACACCTGGGAGTAGATGTTGACCTGGCACAAATAATGTAAAAAAGTTTCTGGCAAAGTCATTATTTTGCATCAGTGTTAATGACACATGTACAAATATTTAACTAGGATTCTTAGCGTGGGAGTGGTATGATAATCCTTTGCTCGTCCTAATTAATTTAGACAAGGTTGCTGATATTTTTTCCCATGTGCATGACCACATTTTTGCTAAAGCATGACTTTCTATAGATCAGTTTTGTGGTGTATACCTAGGTATACTGTTGCCTAACTTTACTTTGAACTCTTGTTTTTTTTCAGATACAGACTAATTACTGTTTGCAAAGTTAAAACACTTTCATCCACATACTGGCTTTAAAAGATCAAAACTAAGAGAAAATTAACTAAATTCCTTCAGAAGCTACACTCAGCATTTCTCTTTACATCCATCATAGTTTAGTTGGGAATGCTGAGCTATCTTATTATAGAAAATTATCTTGATTAATACTGTCTCTACAATTGTTGCAAATTTGGAGATCTGGCTCTGTATACATTTCTAAATTATACCATTCTGTCTTTAATTGCAGTCCTTTATATCTTCCTTTTGTTTTTCTTGGGGGAATATTATTGGCAGTGCTCAAATTTCCATTAACAATAGGGAAAAAAAAGTGTAAGTATATTTTTTATTGCAAGCAATAGCCAAGAATGTATTTATATTCTGTCAAAAACAATATATACTCCTCTGCAACTCTGCTTAATTTAAACCTAGCACCAAATTATATTTACACATGTGTCACCCACACAGATTGTCTCTCCCATGGTGTTGTGCAATGCTTTGCATTTGTGGGCATGCTGTGGCACACTCTCAAATGGTTCACATTTGAGTATATTCTAAGTTTGCTGTACTTCTTTTCTTACTGATGACATTTGCTAACTGAGAACTTTATTCTCAGTGAATCAGACAGAATGAAACTCTTCTTTGAATCATTACAATGATGGTGGAAAACTCAAGTGAATAAGAGTGTCCCATACTCAAACACACAGTAACTCTTATCCTGTCTGCCATACTAGCTGATTCAAGAGCTATGTTATTGCTGTTGGGAGGCTAAATTGATTTTTACTCATATTGACCGTATGTGATGGAGTAGAACTTCTCCCTAAAGTTTTTAAAGCTGTAATCGCCTTTTTTTTTTTTTTTTAAGTATTGTGTTTTAGATTCCCACTCAATAATTTAAATATAAATTATTCTGTGACATTGGTTACAATCCCAACAATATATCAACATTATCACCATTTCCACCCACCTGCTCTGTTTCCACCCATCCAATTTCTTTACCCTTCTTTAGTTTCTCATCTTTGTGTATATATGATAACCACTTTTTGTTGTTGTTAAGTGCCAGTCTCTAAGTTCCAAGTCATAGCAATGCTATACTCAACAGAACAAAACACTACCTAATCCTGCCCTGTATTGCCAGTTGCTTTTATATGTATCCCATTATTGTAAGCACTATGTCACTCCATCTGACTGGGGAGCTTCCTCTTTTTTGCTGATCCTTTGCATTACCAAGCATGATGTCCGTTTCCTGAAACTGGTCCCTCCAGACAACATGTTCAAAGTTGTGAGGCAAAGTTTTGCCATCCTTTCTTCAAAGAGTACTAATTTGTACTTCTTCCAAAATAGATTTTTTTCTTTCTTTGGTAAATCCATAGTACTTTCAATATTTTTCTCCAGTACCATAATTTAGATGCATCAATTTTTCTTCAGTCTTCCATATTCATTGTCCAACTTTCCCATGTTTATGAGGTAATTGAAAATACCATGGCCTGGGTCAGGTGCACCAGAATATTCAAAGCAACACCTTTGCTGTTTAACACTTTAAAGTGATTTTTAGAGCAGATTTGTCAGTGTAATACATCCTCTGTTTCCTCTACTGCTCCTTCCATGCATGTTGAAAGTGAAATGAAATTTCAAGTAAAATGAAATCCTTGACAATTTCAATCTTATCTTCATTTATCATGATGTTTGTTGGTCCACTTGTGAAGATTTTTGTTTTCTTCACATAGAGTTGTAATCCGTACTGAAGATTATATAGACTTTTCACTTTCAGAAAGCAAGGATGCATCATTGGCATATTACATGCTGTTAAAAAGCCTTCTTCCAGTCCTGATACAGTGGCCTTCAAATAATTCAACTTATTTGATTATTTGCTCAGCATATGGATTGAAAAAGTGTGGTGAAAGAATACAGCCCTGATGTACAAGTTTCCTGATATTAAACCATTCAGTATCCTCTTATTCTGATCCAATAATGGCCTCCAGGTCTATATACAAGTTCTGAATGAACAAAACTAAGTTTTCTGGAATTCCTATTCTTCACAATGTTATCCATAGTTTGTTATGATCCCCACAAGTTGAATGTTGTTGCATAATCAGTAAACATGAATGAACATCTTTCTGGTATTCTGTACTTTCAGCTAATATCCATCTGACACAAGCAATGTGATCTTTCATTCTTTGATCTCTTCTGCATTTGGCTTTAATTTCTAGCAGCTCCCTGAGGATGTATTAGCAAATGTTTTTGAATTATCTTCAGCACAATTTTATTTATATGTGGTATTAATTATATTGCTTGATAATTTCTACATTGGCTTTGGAATGGGAACAAATAGGAAATTCTTCCAGTCGGGTGGTCAGGTAGTTATCTTCCAAATTTCTTAGCATAGACTGGCGAGTCCTACTAGAACTTAAACATTTCAGTTGGTATTGCATTAATTCTGGTAGATTTTTGTTTTGTTTTGCCTTTTGTTTTTGTTTTTTAAATAATGTCTTAGTCGCAACTTGGACTTCATCAATTTTCAATTGTTTTCTGTGTCCTGTAATGCCTGAAATTATCAATTGCTCATATGGAAGTTTAAGTTGAAGCTGAAGAAAATTAAAACAAGTCCACAAGAATCAAAATACAAATTTGCTTATATCCCAACTGAACTTACAGACCATCTCAAAAAGAGATTTGACACACTGAACATGAATGACTAAAGACTGGAAGAGTTGTGGGATAATATCAAGAATGTCATACATAAAGAAAGCAAAAATTCATTTAGAAAGACAGACCAAAGGTAATGATAAAAGAGACTCTGAAACAAAGTATTATAATGAAATGTGTAAAACCTGGAGTTAGAAACCAAAAGGGAAGAACATATTCAGTATTTCTCAAGTTGAAAGAACAGAGGAAAAAAAATCAAGCCTTGCTTTACAGTATTGAAGGATTCTGTGAAACAAATATTGAAAGATACAGGAAGCACCAAAAGATTTAAGGACTACAACAACAGTTTCAAAGAGAATTGGTTGATGTTCATTTAGTGCAGAAAGTAATGTTGACTGTTTGGTCTCCTATAATTGATTATTAACTTGAATTCACAGTCAACCTTCATGGAAGCAGCAGTGAGGAAATTAAATGATGTATTGCATTAGGCATATCTGCTACAAAAGACCTTTTTAAAGTGCTAAAAACCAGAGATAACTTTGAGAACTAACGTGAGACTGACCAAAGCCATGGCATTTTCAATGATGCATGTGAAAGTTTGACAATAAATAAGGAAGACTGTAGCAGCATCTCTGAGTTAGAATTATGCTGTTGGTGAAGAATATTGTATGAATCATGGACTGCCAAGACAAACTAATCACTTTCAGAAGAAGTAGTCAGAATGCTCTTTGGAAGTGAGGATGGATAGACATGTTATCAGGAGGAACCAGTCATAAAGCTGAAAAAGGAGAGGATCAGTGAAAAAGTGGAACTCCCGAGGAGATTGATTGAAAGAGTGGCTACAACAACGGACTGAAATACTACACCAGTTGTGAGGATGGCATAGAACTTTGTAATGTTTTATTCTGCTTTGCATAGGGTTGCTATAAGTGGAAACCAACTTGATGGCCTTTAACAATAACAAAGGAACATATTACTCAGGGGTGCTATTGTTTATATTATAGGTCAGTGTTTTACTTAGCTGAAAGGTAATTTCTGGGATGGCTTTAGTTTCAAGTTAAAGAAGATATCATAGAGTGATAATCTCTGGGCTTCCTCTCTTCTGTCAGTTGAGTAAATGTGGTCTTTTTTGTGAATTTGTTCTTTATGTCATAGACTTTCCTGTGTTATTGTGGTTAAGTATCATATCACATTGGTTCTGACTCATAACGACCCTGTATAGAGTTTCTGAGGAGGACCTGGTGGGCTTCAACTGTTGAGCTTGTAGTTCACAGTCAAGTGCTAATACTCTTAACGCCACACTAGACTTTTGTCATGGTTGTTGTTTTTGACTCATAGTGTCCCTGTGTAGTATTGCAAGGAGTGGCTGATGAGTTTAAGTTGCCAGCCTTGTGATTCAAATGACCTTTCAGTACAGTGCTTATCCCAAGTCTCCACACCAGGACCCCATGGACTTTACTGTTGTTATCTTTTATTCTTCAGTACCATCTAGTGACTTCATCTACCTAGGTCAAGCGGTGCTGACATCCCCAATATTGTGTATTGCCTTTCCAGTCACCTGAATTAATATGTGTCTGCTGAACTTAGAACCATAAGGTTGGCAATTTAAACCACCAGCTGCTCCTCAGAAACTATACAGGGTCACGATGAGTCGGAACTGACTCGATGGCACTTAAAAACAAAAGCTATCTAGTGATTCTCTGTCCTTCCTCTTCTCATCCCTGGTAACCAAAATATTAACATTATTTTCTATGTATGACCTTTTATAAAAGTGGTATTTTGTAATATTTGTCCTTTAGTGTTTGACTTATTTCAAGCTGAATAATGTACTCCAGATATAGGTTGATCTATTATTTAAGATATATCATGAACTCATAATTATTCTTTATTGTTGCTTATTATTCTATTTTTAGGGGAGAGTGGTGGCTTTGTAGGATAAACAGTAGGCTGTTGTTTATCATTAGGTGCCATTGAGTTGGTACCAACTGATAGTGACAAAAAAACTGCTCACTCCTGCACCAACCTCACAATTGTTGCTATACTGGACCCCATTGCTGCTGCCACTGTGCCAATCCATCTCTTTTGAAGGGAGGGGTCTTCCTCTTTTAGCTCATCCTCCACTGTACCAAGTATTCTCCAGGGACTGAACCCTCCTGATAATATGTGTGAAGTATGAGAGACAAATTCTGGCCATTCTGGCTTCTAAGGAATATGCTGTCTGTACTTGTACCAATACATATTTATTTGGTCTTTTGGCAGCCCATGGTATTTTTAATATTCTTTTCCAATATACATCAATTCTTCATGGTCTTCCTTAATCATTTTCTAATGTCCACATACATATGAGACTATTGAAAATACCATGGCTTGGCTAAGGTACACCTTAGTCCTCAAACTGATATCATTGCTGATGAGCACTTTAAAGTGATCTTGTGAAGCACAGTTGCCTAATGCAATATGTAGTTTGATTTCTTGACTGCTGCTTCTATGAGTGTTGATGATTGATCTAAGCAAAATGAAATATTGGACAACTTTAATGCATATAGATTGAAATATGGTAAAAGAATACAACTCTGGCACACACTTTTCCTAATTTTAAATCATTCAGAGTTCCCTTGTTCTGTTCAATCAACTGCTTATTGGTCCAATGAATACAATTAAAGTGTTCCAGAATATTTATTCTCTGCAATGTTGTCCATAGCTTGTCATGATAATGGAAAGATTTTTGAGTAATCAATAAAGTACAGAAAAACTTCTTTCTGATATTCTCTGCTTTCAGCCAAGATCCATCTGACATCAGCAATAATATCCTGCACTCCATGCCCTTTTCTGAATCCAACTTGAAT
>NW_006408542.1:858465-876301 GCF_000296735.1 Chrysochloris asiatica | reverse complement strand
GAGACTAATATCCCTAGACAGTTGATTTACATGGTGGGCAGGGCAAAAAAGGTAACAATTCCTATTAGTGCAGTGATTCTTGACATGAGAGCAAAGACACGTGGCATGTTTAAGGGCCTGGCCCCGCAATGATTGCCTAGCTTCTGTTGCAGCTTTTTTTGAATTACCTTTAGCAAAATTTTATTTGCTTGGGATATTAATGATACTGTCAGGTGATTTCTGCATCCCATTGTGTCACCTGTCTTTGGAATGGGCACAGATATATATCTCTTCCAGTCTGCTGGCCAGGTAGCTGTACTAAAATTTTTTTGGCATATCTGAGTGAGTGCCTTCAGTGTCACATCAGATTGTTGAAATATTTCAATTTGTATTACACCAATTCCTGGAGGCTTCTCCTTTGCTACTGCCTTCAGTGAATCTTGGCTCTTGATCATTTGCTATCTCTTGAAATGGTTGAACAGACTGTTACTTTTTGGAACATTGCCTCTGTGTATTCTTCCCATCTTCTTTGGATACTTTATGCATCGTTTAATATTTTGCCCATAGAATTCTTCAATACAAGTTAAGGCTTGAATTTTTTTTTCTTCATTTCCCTCAGTTTAAGAAACACTGAGCATGTTCTTCACTTTTGGTTTTCTAACTCTAAATCTTTGTACAGTTCATTATAATATTTAGCTTTGTCTTCTTAAGCTGCCTTTGAAATTTTCTAGTCAGCTCTTTTATTTCCTCATTAGAATCCTTGCATTTCCTTTAGCATCTCTGTGCTGAGCAGCCAGGCACAGAATCTCTTCTAATATTTGTTTTCTTTCTTGTGTTTTTAAGGACCTTTTGCTTTCTTCCTATAGGATGTTCTTGATGACATCCCATAATTCTTCTGGTCTTTCATCATTAGAATCAAATTAATCAAATATTTTATTGACATGATCTCTACATTCAGGGGGAATATGTTCAAGGTCATATTTTGGCTCTCATGGACTTGCTTTAATTTTCTTCTGATTCTGCCTAAACTTACATATAGTAATTGGTGATCTGTTCCACAGTTTGCCCCTTGCCTTGGCTTGACAGATGATATGGAGCTTTTCCATCTTCGTTTACCACAGATATAGTCACTATGTTTTCTGTGCATTTCATCTTGTGAGGTCCATGTATGTAGTCGTTTTTTCTTTTTGTTTCTGTTGTTTAAAAAAGGCATTTTCAGTGAAGAAGTCATCGGTCTTGCAAGATTCTATCCTGAGATCTCTAGCGTCATTGCTATCACAAAGGCCATATTTTCAAATGACTGATCCTCCCTTTTTGTTTCCAGCTTTTGCATTCCAATCAGCAGTAATTATCAATGCATCTTGATTGTGTGTTTGACCAATTTCAGACTGAAGAAGTTGGTTGAATTCTTCAATTTCATCATCAATGGCTTTAGTGGTTTGTGTGCAAATTTTTATAATAGTGGTTTTAACAAGTCTTCCTTGTAGGCATATGGATATTATCTTGTCACAGTGTTATACTTCATTATAGATTTTGAAATATTCTTTTTGATGATGAGTGGGACCCCATTCCTCTTCAAGTCACATTTCTCTCACAGTAAAGCATGTGGTTGTCAGATTCAAAATTATCAATACCAGTCCATTTCAGTTCACTAATGCATATAATATCATTTTGCATTCCATTTCATTTTTGACAACTTCCAATTTTCCTAGATTCTTACTTCACACATTCCATAGGATGTTTACAGTTGTTTCTCTTCATTTTGAGTTATATCCCTTCTCAAATGAAGGTCCCAAAAGCTTAGTGTATTCAGGCCATCCTGGAGATTTCTACTTTGAGGACACAGCTCTTTCCCAGTTGTATTTTGAGTGACTTCCAACCTGAGAGCCTCATTTTCTGGCACGATATCTGACAATATTCTGTTACTCTTCATCATGCTTCAATATTTGATATTCTGGTGCTATCTGACAGTGTTTCACTGCTATTCATATGGTTTTCAGAGAGTAAAATTCAGGAGTATCCTGTTGATCCTGCTTCTTAGTCTGTCTTATTCTGGAAGCTCAGTTGAAATCTGTCCACCATGGGTGACCCTACTAGTATTTAAAAGATTGATGGCACATCTCCCAGAATCACAGCAACACACAAGTCACCAACATATGGTAAACTGACAAAGAAGTGGTATAACAGTGTACTGGGAACTACATAGTTGGTGGTTCAAGGTTACCAGATGCTTCTTGGGAGAAAGATGAGATTTTCTGTTCTCACATGGATTTATACAGGGTCACTATACAGGGTCACTATGAATAAGAAGAGATTCAGCGGCACTTAACAAATGACGAGTATTCCATTTATGTATATATCACTCCTTGAATTTTTCTATTTTGAATAATGCTCAAATAAACCTGGCTGAGCATATGACTATTCATGCCACTATTTTATGTTTTTAGGATGTATTCCTAGGAGTCAGATTATTGGATCATAAATTATTTATATTTCTGTTGTGTTTTTTTTTTTGAGGAAGTGCAGCACTATTTCCTATAAGGTTTTTATGTAAGGTCGCTATGAGTTGAAACTGCCTTGGCGACAACTGATAACAATAACAGGTCTTCTTTGGTTTCTTCAATAGTGTTTTGTAGTTTTCCTTGTTTGTCTTTTATGTACCTGATATCTTCTTAGGTATTTTATCCTTTTGATGGCCATTAAAAATGGTGTTATTGTCTTGACTTTATTTTAAGAGGTCTTATTAATGTTTTGTTTGTTTTTATATTGATCGTGTACCCTGCTACTTTGTGACTCTTCTATAAGCTTCAGTTACTTGCTTGTGGAATGTCTGAGATTTTATATGTATAGGGCCATGTCTTCTGAGAATAGGAATAGTTTTAATTATTCTTTACCAATATGGATACTTTATTATCCTTTCAAGTCTCACTATGTTAAGACTTCCAGTACAATATTGGTTAAATATGTATTTTGTCTCATTCCTGTTCACAAGGGAAATGCTTTCATTCCCTTTCCATTGAGAATAGTGCTGGCTATTGCTTTTACATATATGTCCTTAATTATGTTGAGGAATTTCCCTTCTATTCTTATTTTGCTGAGAGTTGTTGTTAGGAAAGGGTGTAGGATTTAATTGAAATTATTTTTTCTGTGTCAATTGAGGTGATTATGTGATTTTTTTTCTTTGCTTTATTTATGTGGTGAATTTTGTTGAGTGATTTTTATTTTTATGTTGAACCACTCTTGCATCATTGCTATGAATCCCACCTGATCCTAATATATTATTTTTTGATTTGCTGTTGTAAGCTTTTGGCTAGAATTGTGCAGAGAATTTTGTATCTACCGTGATGAGGAATATTTGTTGTTGCTGAGTGACATTAATTTGGCCCGTAAACATAGTGACCTCATGCAAAACAAAACTAAACATTGTCTGGTCCTTCACCAGTCTTATAATCTTTGCCTTCCCCTTTTTCTGACCTTTTTATTTATCAAGCATGATATCCTTCTTTAGGGACTGGTTCCTTCTGGCAACATGCCCAAAGTATGTAAGATGAATTCTAACTCTGCTTGATTCTAAGGAGCATTTTGGCTGTACTCTTCCCAAAACAGATTTGTTTGTTCTTTTTGGCGGTCTGGCTTAGTCAATATTTTTCACCAACACCATGATTCAAATGCATCAATTCTTCTTTGTTCTCCTTATCCGTTGTCCAGCTTTTACATGCATATGAGGTGATTGAAAGTACCATGATATGCATTAGGCATGCCTTAGTCCTCAAAGTGACATTTTTGCTCATTAAACATTTTAAAGAAGTTTTTCCTGCTGATTTGCCCAATTGTACTGCTTTAGCTGTTTTTAAAAAAATTTTTTAGTAAAATTTTGCTCACATATGATACTGATGATATTGTTTGATAATTTTGAAATCTTGTTGGACCAACTTTCTTTGAAATGGCCACAGATATGGATCCCTTCCTGTCAGTTGGCAAGTTTTCGAAATTTCTTGGCATACGTTGAGTGTTTCCAGAAATTCACCTGTTTGTTGAAACATGAATCATAAGGGATATTGGTTTGTAATTGTGTGTGTGTGTGTGTGTGTGTGTGTGTGTGTGTATGGTATCTTTGTCTAGCTTAGTTCCAGGGTGTCTTAGTTACCTAGAAATGCTATAACGAAAATACCACAAGTAGATAGCTGTAACAAATAGAAATTTGTTCTTTAACATTTTAGAAGGCTAGAAGTCTAAATTCAGAATACTGGCTCTGGAGAAGGGTCCTTTTTCCTTTTATCATCTGTAGGCCCAACAGTCCTTAGAGATACCCATGTGTTTGGGAATCCGTCTTTCACTGGTTCTAAGAACTTCAAAGGGCAGGGTTCCCATTCTAAAAGTACTCCACTCCTGACTTTACTTTCATGGTGTTATTAAGTTTCTCTTTCACAGTTAACTTCTTTTTATTTATTTATTTATTTAATTTATTTATTTTTATTTATTGATTTCAGGTTCCACGAGTTTTTACTGTTTTTATTACAGAACACACAATACCAGGCAGAGACATCCCCAAGGACTTTATTATTTTATGTTTTTATGCTATACTGTTACATGTCCTTTGGTCCTTCATCTTTTAAGCACTTATTATATTTCCTTTTTGTAATATTAGACATTTATTTTCTACCCATAAGCAATCCAAGTGTGAATAAACAAATGTATTATTTTCTAATGCCTCTCCCCATGTTCCTTTAAATAATAAAAAGTGCTAAATGTCTTTTGATAGCCTTTTTGGGCACAGTTGCCCTATCTTTTATTTTTAAAAATAGACTGGAATGTGGTCTTCCAAAATCACTCTTGAACTATAACTCATTGTGTTAAATCTTGGGGCACCAGTTCTATTGATATTGCCAATAGTCTCCAAAAGGTTAGGATGGTAACTGCATTGAAGGCATCTGGGAGGGATCTTCAGCAAACTGAGGACCTCCCAATTGTGGGGCCCTGTTTGTAATAGCTGTCAAACTTCCTCATAGTCTGTGGTTGACTACCACTGGAAAATTCGGAAAACATTTGCTTGAAAGGTATCACCACCTATGGTGCCCATCTTAAAGGCCCTACCAAAGTCATACACAATTCGCCAGGGGCAAGGTTCTTGCGCGTACTTCTCAATGTTGACTCAAGCTCCGCCATCGATGCTGGGCAAATTCTGTGCTTTTATTTTTGTAAGATAAAACATGAAGGCTTCACTCTTGGGAAAATTTCTTACAGTAGTTCAGGGTCGTAATGGGAAGAAGGATATTAGGCCGCCTTTAATCCTCTTATTGGTTTATCACATCAGAGCACATCACGGAGTATCTTCTCCTAACTGCCACAGCGTTAAGAATCATGACCCAGTCAAATTGACATATATTTAGGGGGAAAACAATTCATTCTATGACACAGGACAATCCTGGTTTCCTAGAAAGCTTTAGGAAGTATTTGTTCCTTTTCTATGTGCTAAAATAATTTGTGTAGAATTGGTGTCAAACCTTCAATGAATGTTTGGTAGAATTCTCCAGTGAAGTCATTTAAGCCAGCGTTGAGTTTTTTTCTTTGTTAGGGGGTTTTGTATTTGTTTTTGGTTTATAGCATCCTCAAATTCTTCTTTTGTTATGTCTTCTTATATTTTTCTACCTCTATTTGTGAACAGGTTGGGTAGGTAGTGTGATTCTGGAAATTAGTCTATTACTTCTATATTTTCAAATTTAGTTGAGTACACTTTTTATGAAATTTTGTTTGATTCTCTTTATCTTAATTTTTTCTGCATTAAAGTTACTTTTGATAGCTTGTGTTAACATATTTTTTCCTTTCTCAATTTTGTCAATGATTTGTCAATTTTATTTATCCTCCAAAAGAAACTACCTCTAGATTTATTAATTATTTCTATTGTTTTCTACTATTTTCCTTTTCACTTATTTCTGTTCTGGTCTTTGTTATTTCCTTTTATGGATTTCTTTTGCTGTATTTCTTTTATATTTGTTCAAGTTGTGGTTTAAAGAGGTATTGTTTTTGCACCTTTCTTCTTTTCTTGATGTATGCATTTATTGCTAGGAATTTTACTCTGAGAACTGTTTTTGCTGTGTTCCAGAGGTTTTGGTATGTTTTTATTTAATTAAAAAATGCTTTGTTTAATTTTTAATTTCTTTAAAATGATCTAATAATTTTTAAATGTTAGGTTACAAGTATTCAATTCTTTTCCTTGATCACTGTTTTATAACATAATGGCTAGAGAAAGTACTTTTTATTATTTCAATATTTTTCAATTTTATTAAGGTTTGCTTGGAGGCTAGAATATGGCTTATTCTGGAGAATGATCCTTGTATTAGAGGGTAGCATAGTGGTTATGAGTTGGGCTGCTAATCTCATGGTAAGCAGTTCAAAACTACCAACTGTTCCATGGGAGAGGGATGAGGCTTTCTGTTCCCATAAATATTTACAGCCTCGGAAACCCTGTGCAGGGTCCTTGCTATAAGTCGATACAGATTCCACAGCACATAACCACCACCACCACCATTCTTCTTTTGATGGTGTATCCTCTCTATGTCTATAAGATTTATTTGGTTGGCTGTTTAATTTAGGTCCTGTGTATCTATTTAGTTTCTTTATGGTTGTTTTGTCTATCATCGAAAGTGATTCGTTAAAGTCTGTTCCTATTCTTTTACAGCTATTTTTCTTTTAGGAAGCATGGTGGCTCTGTAGGATGACCACTGGACTGCAAACCCGAAGTTGGTGGTTTGAGCTCACTAGTCACTCTACAGGAGAGAGATGAGGCTTTTTGCTTTTACAAAGATTTACAACCTCAGAAACCCTACACATGGTTAGTTATGAGTCAGAACAGACTCAATAGCACTTAAAAACATTTCTCTTTTTAATTTTATTAGAATTGGCTTTATATATTTTATAGCTTTTTATTGAGTGCATTCATGTTTGTTATTTATGTTTTTTTGAGGAATTGACCTGTTAATTGTTATATAATTCTATTCCTTGTCTCTTATAATGGATTTTGATTTAAAGTTTATTATAGAGCTCTGGTAGCGTAGTGGTTATGAATCGGACTGTGAACCGCAAGGTCAGCAGTTTGAAACTACCAGCTGCTCCGCGGGAGAAAGATGAGGCATTCTGCTCCTGTAAAGATTAACAGCCTCGGAAACCCTGTGTAGGGTCGTTATGAGTCGGAACCGACTCCACGGCACATAACAACAACAACATACCCAATATTATTATTGCTATTTCAGCTCTTTTGATTACTATTTGCTTAATATATGAGGGTCTTCAAAAAGTGTGTGGGAAAAAAAAGATATATCTCTTACTTCCACTTTACCACAAACCATTTAAGCCCCCACATATTTTTTTCTCACCATCTAATTTTGTTCTGCTCTTGTTTCTCTTGTAGGCAACTTATTGGTGGATAGTTATATAAAATTTTTTTAAATCTATTTTGCCACTCTCTGCTTCTTGACTGGTTCATTTGCTCTAGTTATATACACTGCAGTTACCACTAGGTATGAATTCAGTGATATCTCTTTGGTACACTTTTTTTTTGTGTGGCATTAATATTTCTTTTGCTACTCTTAATTTCTGTGCTGAGTTCTTTTTGTAGATTGATTTTTTTTTTTTAACCAAACTAATCATTACTGATGTTTTTGTGTTTACTGAGTCTTTTTATATTTTTATCTTATTTATTTTGATGAGTTATTTACTGATTATTTTTTGTTACTCTAAAGTTTACCTATTAAATTTTAAACAGTCTACTATATCTTAAAATTGCTTTGACATCCTCTCCATATCAATGTCCTATAATTACACATTTTATTTCCCCCTTTTGTTTTGAAGTAGTCACCATGAATCAGCTTTATATCTCAGCTTCCCTATTTTCTATTTTGTAGCTTTATTTTACATTTGAGAGGTTTTGTTTTTTTTTTGTGGGGGGGGGGGTGGCAGTGTGGTTTGGTATCAAGGTGATGTGATAATGTGTCTTAATCTCACATCTATTTTGTTATTGGTCCTCTGAACAACTACCTTCAACATTTTTTATAAGGTTGGATTCTGTTTTTATTAGTGTTTCAAAGAGTTGCTGTTTTTTTAAAAAAGCTTTTTATTGTACATGATTGATAGTTAACAGACACGATCATCAGCTTTACTTTCAACCAGTCATACATTTTGTTTCATCTAAATGATTACAATCTCCTCCCTGCAACAGTAGTTATCCTGCCTCCTCCCTGTGGCTTCCCTTTTACATCTTATTTTTCACTAATCAATAAAACAAAAATATGTGATATCCCCATACAAAACAAAATATATATATATTCATTTAAATATCCAAAGAACACATTTTGGAAGCCAGCCTCCTGCCTCAGTCATACAGCCTTTCATTGTTAATGGAACTAGAGTCCACAGCTGCTCTAGCTCTCCATGCCATTGCCACCATCTCTGATGTTGCCACTTTTCTAGGTAGACTCTCACGCTACACTCATACTCTTCCTTCTTGATGGTCCTGGGATCCTCTCTTCCTGAAAGGAAAGAAATGTAAAAGCCAGAAACTTCGTGCCTTCATAGTTCCCCATTTTTCATAGTCAATCTCTAAATTGTCCATCCCTACCAACCAATGGTAGCGTAGTGGTTACGAATCGGGCTGCGAACCTTAAGGTCAGTGGTTCGAAACTACCAGCCGCTCCGCGGGAGAAAGATGAGGCTTTCTACTCCCGTAAGGATTTACACCCTCGGAAACCCTGTACAGGGTCGCTATGGGTCGGCTCCGACTCGAAGGCACTTAACAACAACAACAACAACCAACCAATGGCGCTGTGGGCTAATGCGTCAGACTGCAAAGTCATTTGAACTGCAAAGTCAGTGTTCAAGCTCACCAGCTTTTGCCTAGAAAATCTATACAGGGGTCACTATGGGTCAGAATCAACTTAACAGCACTTAACAACAACAACCAACCCAGTACACTGAAAACATAAGTTTTATCTTCAATTTGAAGAATCCTCCCATTTTGGTTGATTCTTTGAGCAATTGAATTCACAAGCAATTTACACTTTGTCACAGTATCAAGTATCTGTATCTTCATCTGGTAAATTTGTGGTTAGCTAGCTATCCAGGTTAGTTCAATGGGTGCTAGCTGCAAGTTTGGGGGTTCACACACACCTCCCCACACTTCAGACCAGTTGGCCACTTTACTCTCGGCTCTAGCCCCAAGTGGCTAGGTCAGTGCCCGTGAACTTGAGAGTTCACACATCTCTCTAAGTTTTTGACCAGCCAGCCCTTCCTCTTCTCTCTCTCATCTCATGATCAACAAGTGTGAAAAGAACATGGCCAAACTCAGCCCATGTCTACATTGCTTAGAAAGAAGCCTATTTTCCTGGGCAGATTCTAATTCCCCTTTTAGCCAGTTCAATCAGTAATAGGCTGAAGATGGGCTTATAAACTTCCTGTTGTTATATTCCCAATATTCATTTCTATCACATTTAAATGTCTGTTTTACAATAATAGGCAGGGGGAACATTATGCACATGATAGTCAAAGACTTGAACATTTTTCACCTTCTTTACCCATTCAGACTATGTCTCTCTCAATCTCTGTGTCACAGAACACTGCTGCTCCAAAGGTTATATATAAATTACTATGTAACTGTATCCCATTTAGTCCATGCATATGTCTGTCCCTAGCTCTTCCCCTGTCTTCATTGTTCATTTACCAGCCTCCCTCTTCTTGTGTTTTGCCCTCCCTAATTCCTTATATGTTTCCCTCCCCATCACCTGAACTAACATGTTTCTGCCTCTAACAGGTGAATTACTCTCCTCTCCCTCCCAACATTGATAACTATCAAAGAATGTTTCCTTTAATATGATAATATTTTCTTAAATTTTTACAATAATGGCCTCGTGCAATATTTGTCCTTTTGTGATTGACTAATTTCACTCAGCATAATGCCCCTAAAGTTCATCCAGGTTATGAGATATTTTGTAGATTCATCATTATTCTTCAAGGTTACATAGTATTCCATCATGTGTATGTACCAGAATTTATTTATCCATTCTTCCATTGATAGGCACTTAGGTTGTTTCCATCTTTTTACTATTCTGAGTAGTGTTGAGATTAACATTGGTGTGTATGTATCTACTCATGTCCTGGCTTGTATTTTTTGTAGAAATATACCAAGTAGAGAGATTGCTGAGTCACAAGTTATTTCTGTTTGTAACTCTTGAGGAAGCACCATAACATTTTTCTGAGTGGTTTAACCATTTCACAGTCCACCAGAAATGTAGGAGGATCCCAGACTCTCCACACCCTTTCCAGCCTTTGTTGTTTTCTGAACTTCACTATTAATGCTGGTGTGAGATGATATCTCATGGTTATTTTGATTTGCATAGCTATAATGGCTAATGATTGTGAACATTTCTTCATAAGTTTTTTGGCTGCCTGAATGTCTTCATAGGTGAAGTATCTTTTCATTTCTTGTGCCCATTTTTTAATTGGGTTGTTGGTCTTTTTCCTGTAGAGATGTCATATTGTTGTTGTCAGGTGCCATTGAGTCAGAACTGACTCATAGCAACCCCATGCACAGCAGAACAAAACAATGTCCGATCCTGGGCCAACCTCACTACCACAGCCACACTTGATGCCATCAATGATGCCACCTGGCCGATCCATCTCGTTGGGGGTCTTCCTCTTTTTCTCTGACCCTCCATCTTACCCAGCATGACATCCTTCTCCAGTGACTGTTCTCTCCTGACAATATGTCCAAAGTATGAGAGACAAAGTTTAGCCATCTTGGCCTCCAAGGAGCACTCTGGCTGTACTTCTTCCAAAACAGATCTATTGGTTCTTTTGGAAGTCCATGGCACTTTTAGCATTCTCCTCCAACACCGCAACTCAAAGGCATCAATTCTTCTACGATCTTCCTTATTCACTGTCCAGCTTTCGCATACATATGAGGTTATTGAAAATACCATTGCTAGGGTTAGGTGCACCTTAGTCCTCAAGGTGTCATCTTTGCTCTTCAACACTTTAAAAAGTTCCATTGCAGCAGATTTGCCTAATGCAATACATCGTCTGATCTCTTGACTGCTACTTCCGTGAATGTTGATAGTTGATCAAAGAAGAATGAAGTCCTTGACAACTTCTGTCTTTTCTCCATTGATAAGAATATTGTTTATTGGTCCAGTGGTGAGGATTTTGTTTTCTTTACATTGAGATGCAATCCATACCGAAGGCTGTGTTCTTTGATCTTCATCAGTAAATGATTCAATTATTGATATGCAAATTCAAACTGAAGCTGAAGAAAATGAAAACAAGTCCTCGAGAACCAAAATATGATCTTGAATTTATCCCACCTTAATTTAGAGATCATCTGAAGAACAGATTTGATACATTAAACACTAAAGACAGAAGACCAGAAGAGTTGTGGGATGACATCAAGAACATCAAATGTGAAGAGAGCAAAAAGTCATTAAGAAGACAAGAAAGAAGGAAAAGATCAAAATGGATGTCAGAAGAGAATCTGAAACTTGTTCTCCAGCGTAGAGATGCTAAAGCAAATGGAAGAATTGAAGAGGTCCAAGAGCTGAACAGAAAATTTCAAAGATCAGCTCGAGAAGATAAAGCCAAATACTATAACAAAATATACAAAGATTTGGAATTAGAAAACCAAAAAGGAAGAACACGGTCAGCATTTCTCAAGCTGGGGGAACTGAAGAAAAAATTCAAGCCTCCACTTTTGTTATTGAAAGAGATGTCTTAGTTTTCTACAAATTTTGGAATTATAAATTAAATTATAGAAATTATAAATTTTAATAAATTTCCTATAAGTTTTATCTGATACATCGTTGTAAAACCTTTTATCCCAGTCTGTGGGCTCTTTTTTTACACATTTGGTGAAAGTTTTTGATGCACATAAGTTTCTAATTTTCAGTACGTTCTGGTCATCTGTTTTATCTTCTGTTGGTTGTATCTTTTTTACAATGTTTGATAGTGTATGTATGCCATATATTAGAGTCCCAAAGTTTGTTCCTATTTTTTTTCATTGGTGATCATTATAATTCAGGGATTTACATTTAAGTTTAATCCATGTTGAGTTAGTTTTTGTGTACAGTGAGATACATGGGCCTTGTTTTATTCTTTTGCAAATCATTTACCAGTTTTGCTAGCACCATTTGTTGAAGAGAATATCTCTTCCCCATTTAATGTGTTTTGGCCCTTTACCAATAATCAGTTGACTGTATATGGATAGATTTTCTTCTGGGTTCTCAATTCTGTTCTTGATCTAGGTATCTTTCATTGTACCAATACCAGGCTATTTTGCCCATTGTGGCTGTGTAGCAGATTTTCAGATCAGGGAGTGAGAGCCCTCTTACTTTGTTGTTGTTGTTGTTAAGTGCCGTCAAGTTGCTTCCAACTCATGGTGACCCTGTATAGGGTTTCCAAGGAGCAGCTGGTGAGCTTGAACCACCGACCTTGTAGTTCAAATGGCATTGCAATCTGGCACATTAACCCACAGCACCACACCAGAACTCCTTGTTCTTCTTAAGCAGTGCTATATTTATCTAAGATATGTTTCATTTCCATATAAAATTTGTGATATTTTTTCCATCTCTTTCAAGAATGTTATTGAAATCTGGATTGAGATTGCATTATATCTGTAGATTGCTTTGGGTAATACTGACATTTTCACAATGTTGTCTTCATATCCATGAGTAAAATATATTCTTCCATTTTTGTGAATCTCTTTTGGTTTCTTGTAGTAGTGTTTTGTAGATTTCTTTGTATAGGTCTTTTTTTTTTTATTACATTTATTCCTAAATATGTCATCCTTTGGTTAGCAATTGTAAATGGTATTGTTTTCCCAATTTCCTTTTCAGAGTTGTCTTTACTAGTATAGAGGAGTCTAGCTGCCTTTTGAATATTGATCTTGCACCCTGCCACTTTGCTGAATTTTCCAATGAGTTCCAATAATAATTTTGCTGAGTCTTTGGGATTTTCTGTGTATAAGATCTTGCCATCTGCAAATAGAGTTTGACTTATTCTTTGCCAATTTGGATGCCTTTAATTTCCTTCTCTTGCCTTATAGCTCTGGATAAGTGTTAGGTTGAATCATTTGTT
Source organism: Chrysochloris asiatica (assembly GCF_000296735.1). Lineage (NCBI taxonomy): Eukaryota > Metazoa > Chordata > Mammalia > Afrosoricida > Chrysochloridae > Chrysochloris > Chrysochloris asiatica. Next base: position 863,206 of record NW_006408542.1, on the reverse strand, counting down.
TGTTTGTTTTTTAATCCCCTTAATTTCTGTTTATCTGGTAATGTCTAGTTTCATCATCCTTTTTTGAATGACAATTTGGTCATTGGTATGATTTTTGGTTGGCAACTTTTTTTCCTTTGAGATTTTTATATACAAGGGGACTTCAAAAAGTTGACAATGAGATTAAAATAACAGAATTTTCTATGAACTTTGGAAGCTCGTTGTATATCATCTCACTGCCTTCTTGCCTGCATGATTCCTGATGAGACATCAAGTTGATGGTATTTTGTATTTCATAAGCTACTTTCAGAATTATTTTTGCCTATTGTTTTAGAAATTTTGAATATACTATGTATTGGTGAATTTCTTTTGAGGTCTGTTCAGTAAGGTGTTTGTTGGGTTTTATAACATGGAAGCCTTATCTTTCATAATATTTGGAGATTTTTCTGTGAATATATGTTCAGATTCTTGCTCTGTGCTTTTTATTCCCCTTTCTTACTCTCCTGGTATGCTGAAATTATGACTCCTGATGTTGTCCCATATACCCCTTATTGTTGTTAATTGCCATTGAGTCAGTTCCAACTCATAGTAGGTATACATAGTGACAGTTACAGGAGCATGGGGATGGTGAAATTTGTTTATGTTGCAGATCACTGGACTAGTGGAGTGGTGGTAGGAGGCAGGTAGTATGGCTGCACACCACTGATGGTCATTGGTCCAATGGTGCATGACTGTGTTGCTTTTTGCTAAGCCAGTGAGGCAGCAAGGATTATGATTGGCAAGGTAGCTGCACATTACTTCTGACCATTGGTTCAGCAGGAGGGTGGGGTGATGTAGGCAGTGAATGAGTATATGCCACTGCTGTTTGTTGGTCTAATATTTGTAAGCTCTCTTGCCATGTGGGTGAGGCAGCACAGAGGCAGTTGGCCCAGGTGCATGCTGCTAGTGGTTGTCAGTCTGACAGTGTGATAGTGTGTACTGCGGCTCACTGGGCAGTCAGGGCAAGGCAAGTGACAAGCAGGACAGCCATATGTAGCCACTAGTCATTTTTCCAATGGTACTGAGCAGAACAAGCTGTTGATCACTAGGTGGTCAGGGCAACATAGATACAGAAGGTGAGACAGATGCTCATTGTCAATCTCATGCAAGGTGGGGCTGAGTGGGTTGGCTGGAGGAAGGGCTTCTATCATGGTGTCAAGACAAGTGGGTGTCAGGTTGGGTGAAGTCATGCAGCCGGTCATAGGGATGGTGGGTTGAGGAAGGGGAGCATGTGGTTATACTTACTAGGTATGAGTGTCAGGGCACTTCCTGTGTGCTGCAGTCAGCAGTTGGGACCTGGTCCTGATCAAATATGAGGAGGGGGAACTTATTGTTTGGAGCCTGGTCAGGTGGAGGACCTCTTACTAATAGTCTATGATCTACTGCTCCATGTGTCCTTTCTCCCTCTATGCTCTACTGCTCCATGTTCCTGGATCCCTCTAGCCTGTAACCTTTACAGGACCAGATGGCCGTGTATCTCTGCTTATGAGCTGCTGGGTGAGTTTAAATTGCCAGTCTTTCAGTTACAAGTCAAGCACTAAACCGTTGAACCACCAGGGTTCTTTTTAAGAGCTAGAGGACTGGTCTGTTCAGGTTGCAACTTAACACATCTTTAAAGCCATGCTTGGTAATATATATTAGGAAAAGCCCCAGTTTAAGATTTGCATGACTGTTTTACAAAGTCCATGTGAAATACACCTTATGATTTTTTTTTTTTAATATAATGAAGGAATTTTAAGGGGGAGGGGTGATAAGAGTATATATAAACCTTGTGTGGTCTGGTTAAGATGTAATTTTAGCTAAGCTCCAGAGCATGTTTGTTTTGATAAAATATCAATGAAAAGATGTGAAACTCACAGTTGTACTCTGATCAGTGGTCCCTGACTAATAATCATGAAAATTTCTTCCTGTTTCTCCTCTCATCTACAACATGTAACTTCTAACAGCTCGCTCTTTCAGCTGTTGCAAAAACAGGCTTGCAGCCTAAAGGAAAATGACTAGACAACAACAGATTTTAATGGATGTCTGATCCAAAATATGGGTTCCACTAAAATATTAAAATTGCAGCCATGAATCCCCTTTGAATTCCTTAAGGGTTTTCTACATTTTGCCAGCCTCTTTATCCTGAAATGCAATAAGATAACAAAAGAATGACAAATCTAAACTGCAGATGGTTTTACCCTTTCTCTCTTTTCATTCATTTTTAATGCATATGATGGGATCTTTGGGACTTAGAGCCATATTTGACAGCTTTTTCATGTTTATTTGGACTGTGAGTTATGCTACAATTTGGATTTGAGGCACCCTTTCCAAGAATAAGTCATTTGTTATCCATGTATTTTTAGCAACTAAGTTGTGAATAAGCAAGCTACATTGTTTTTTCATGTGGTATGAATTCTGAAGGAAAAAAAAAAAAGAAAAAAAAATATATAAATCAAAGATTATTTCCTTCTGATTGTCATCAAAATGGTTATATTTCTGTTTATAGTTCAGTGCTACTGAAAAATGGGAGGCAAAATAAGAAACTATCAAACTAAAATCCCATTGTTTAAGGAATAAAATTCTTCAACTATATGAATAACATATCTTGTGTATTTATGTTAGTGGCTCCTTCTTAAGCCTTTGTCTAACATATGGTCCCCAATGTTCTTCATAGTTGACATGCACAATAAATGACTAGTGTCTCACAAAAAAAAAAAAAAAAAAAAAAAAAACAAAAAAAACCCACAATCAATTTCAAGAGTCATTCCTACAAAGACAAGTCATATCATCAAAGAAAATTCTCTGCAGTATAATATACCCTTAGGCTGTTTCCTCTCTCCTCAAAAAAGAATTTTGTTGGAGGTATTTTGCTTGTATTATACGTTACAAGATTTTACAAATTCCTTCGTCAGGTGTGTCAAATAATAAGAAAAGTCTAACTTTGTATTTCTATATATTTTATAACCCCTCACTTGTTTCCCAAATAACAATATTACTATTCTTATTGTGCTATGAATTGTATGGTAGAAACGGGCACTGGGAGACCAAAAAACTGTCCTGAAAGATTTAGAAACTTTCCTTCGTGGCAGAAAGCAGGAAGTGTGGCACCCCCTTTAAAGTAAAAGCCAGCTTGAAAGTTTGTGTAACAGAGTCATTAGACATTTTTGCTATCCAGCTAACTCAAGAAGTATTTTTTTTCTCATCATCTTTTTGCATACTTTCTATGTAATGGGCACAGAAATGCATTGAGGTAGTAGATAAGACACCTTGTTGATCTTTAAAATTTCTCCTGGCATGTTTTAAGTCCCACAGATTTGCTTTAAATTCTTTTCCCTTACTGGCAAATCCAAACTAAAATGATCTCTGCTTTTTCTGAAAGCTTATAGAATGTAATCTCTTTTAGTTAAACTCTTCATTTGGCACTTCATACCTAAACTGAGAACTTCTAGAGGACCAGTACCATATCTTAAACTATTATGCTATTTTTCATATCTAATATATTTCCAAAAATTACATGAAACATGTTAGTACCAGATCTGAAAAAAAAAAAAAAAATGAGCTATATAATCTTTAGTTCATACAGCTGCTATTTCTACATTAATAAATACACAAATAAATTCATTCATTTGTTAATATGCAGATTATTTCTGTAATATGGCATACTTTGTCATATTTTATCCACTCCAGATTGTAAGAACTGTCCAGATACCATTCATTAATGTTGTCAAACAAAGATAATTCTATTTTCCTGAAAAAGATAAGTGGATAAGAATTTTCTCAGTTTGATTTTTGTTTTCCCTTTCATTATGAACTAAAATGAAAGCATATTGATATCACTTATAATTTGATGAATGTTATTAGATTATCAAAGAAATGGAAATGTAATTAAGAGTTTTAATTATCAAGAGTTAAAATAGTCAATATTTAATAATCTAGTAGCTAGAATTATTTTTTATAACCTAAATGCTTGTGAGATTATTGTTTTATTAAAACTAGGATCAGTAGAATTTATTTTCTTTATTCCCAACTTTGCCACTTTCCATATAAAAATAGTAAATGAGGACATACATGTATTATGTACTAAAACTTGTACATAGTAATGCACACATAGAAATACATAAGAATAATTAGAGTATACTCTAGTATTTGGCCACCACTTATTTGTCAGATTGTCCCACTGTGGTGACATGAGTCTTTCTGTGATGCTGGAAGCTATGCCACTGGTATTTTGATGTTGGCAGGGTTACCCATGGTGGACAGGTTTCAGCTGAGCTTCCAAACAAAGAAAGACTCAGAAGAAGGAGACGCACACTAATTCTGAATTATTAGCCACTGAAAACCTTATGAATAGCAGTGAAATACTGTCAGATAGCACTAGTACATTGAATATTGAAACATGATGAAGAGCACCAGAATATAGTCAGATATAGTACCAGAAGCTGAACCCCTCAGGTAGGAAGGCATTCAAAATATGAATGGGGAAGGCCTGTTTCTTCAAAGTAGAGTTGACCAAGATGACTAGAATAGAGTAAAACTTTTGGTACCTTCATTTGCTGATGGGCACAACTCAAATTGAGGAGAAACTGTTGCAAATACCTATTATGATATTGGAGAAGAATATTAAATATGCAATGGACTGCCAGAAGAACAAACAAATCAGTGATGGAAGAAGTACAACCAGGCTGCTCCTTAGAAACCAATGTGACCAGAATTTATTTCTCATACTTTGGGCATATTTTCA
>NW_006408542.1:856914-858260 GCF_000296735.1 Chrysochloris asiatica | reverse complement strand
TCAATTTAATGGTTATGAAAAATTTTGCTAGCAGGAAAAATAATAAAATATTTTTAAAATCATTGTAGAAGACCATAATTGAATAAGGAACAGCAGTGCAGTTGCCACTAAAAGCAATGAAAAAAATCCAGAGACCATAGAATTCAGAACACTTAGGGCAGGCAGAATTTGAGAAATCAAAATCCAGGAGATAAAAGCAGTACTGAAAAGGCTGACTCCAAAAGGAAATGATCAACTCTATCTTGAAGAAAATACCATTCAATATCTGTAACTTCTTCATACACAATACTGTTGTTATTGAGTGCCATCTAGTCAGTTCCTGACTCATAGCAGCCCTCTATAGGTTTTCAAAGGAGCTGCCAATAGGTTTGAACAAACAGCCTTGCAGTTAGCAGTCTAGTGTTTATCTAACAGCACCACACCAGGACTCACATACTACCTAAAACTCATTTCAAACAAACAAAAAACTAGTAGGTTCTTCAAAATAAGAAACAAAAGAAAAATAAAATGGACATTAGTAACAAAATAGATAAACAAGGTGCTGTAGTTAGGAGACTAGATTTACTCTCTTGATTCAAACAAATGATCTCAAAACATGTCCCAAAAAACAAAAGAGTAACTGAGACAAATGTGCTGGAGACAGACAAAGGCTCCCCAGAAGAGGAAGAGCAGGTTTTGTATTTGACTGAGAAATAATTCAGAAGAATGATAAGGAAACAAATTCAAATGCTCTGAAAAGGGGTGGAGGAAAACAAGGAAGAAGTCAGGAAAGTATTACAAGAGCAATCAAACAAGATTGATACAGTATTGGAAACAATTCAAAACCTGCAAAAGAGGTCCAGATGATTAATAATAAAATATCAGAAACGGACAATATACTGAAAGGGAAAAGGAACAGAATAGAAGAGATGGAAGCCAGAAGTAGTGAGCTGGAACACAAATCTCTTAATACTGCTAAGATAGAAGATCAAGCTGAAAAAAGGATTAAAAAATCTGAAGTGATTCTAAGATTCATGCTGGATAACATGAAGAGAAACAACTTAAGAATTATTGGCATTCCAGAACAGGAAGAATCAGAGAAATCCACAGAGGAGATAGTGGAAGAGCTTCTGAAAGAAAATTTCCCTAACATCTTGAAAGATGAGAAGATAAACATTCAAGAAGCCGAATGTACCCCAGGAAGGATAAACCCCAAAAGAAAGTCGTGAAGACATATAATAATCTCTTCAAAATCAAAGACAAGTAGAGAATCCTAAAAGTAGCCAGGGTGAAGAGATGTGTCACTTACAAAGGCAAGCAAATCAGATTAAGCTCTGAGTATTCAGTACAAACCATGCAGGCAAGAA
>NW_006408542.1:835063-837406 GCF_000296735.1 Chrysochloris asiatica | reverse complement strand
ATTCGGAAGTTGTTCGTCACTCTTTCTTCCTAGTCTGTCTTTGTCTGGAAGCTCATCTGAAACTTGTCCACCATGGGTGACCCTGCTGGTTATTTAAAATACCAGTGGCATAGCTTTCAGAATCACAGCAACTTACAAGCCACCACAGTACGACCAACTGACAGATAAGTGGTGGCCATTCGGTTTTAAGTGGAAACTGTCACTGGAGATCTACTTGTGTCTTGGCATCAACCTTCTCCCAGGTCTAGAAGGATTACAGCAAAGGGACCCAGGGTCCAAAGGATACTGTCTGCTCCAGACTCTTATTTCTTGGTGGTAGTGAGGTGCCGGCTTCTCAGCTTACTTCACTCTTGTAAGATAAAAGGTGAAATTAGTCCAGCACAATAGTATAGATATTGTATAAGTTCATTATTGTAAAAACTTAAGAAAATATTTCCATACTAAAAGGATAGTTCTTTGAGCGTAACCAGGTATGGAAAGGAGAGGACAATGACTCACAGATCAGGGGATAGACACTTGTTGACTCGGGGGACAAGGTGTGCAGTAAATATGAGGTGAAAATATGAATGGGGGGAGCAGGGTAGAGGAGTGGGGAGGATGGGAAAAGACCCTGAGAGGTCTGCATGGACAGAATGGAATAGAGGTGGACTGTGATATTTGTATAGTCTTGAAGTAACAAGGCTCTATGATATAGGGATTGAGATAAAAGAAAGGAAATCATGTTAGGATATTTGATTGTTCAAAAATATTGAATAATATTGAATAAGGCCATTATTGTAAAAGCTCAAGAATAGATGTGCATACTAAAGGGGGAAAAAATTATCTGTTAGTTACCATGGGTGGGAGGGAGGGGACAGAAAAGCACAGGTTGGGGATAGTAACATCATAGCTTGGGGGTGAGGAAGTGGAGTGCAATACCCAAGAAAGGGGAGAGGGGTAGAAGAACAAGGAAGATGGGTGAACATGTAGGAAGGTTTGCATGGGCTAAATGGGACAGAGGTAAATAGAGATGTATGCTCAAACTTGGAACAACAGGGTTCTGTGATACAGCGACTGAAGGAAAATCTGAATGTGTAAAAGAGGGGAAATACTGTTAAGGTGATAGTCTGTATAATGGATATTGATTTCCCTACCTACTAATGTAAAATAGATACTTGAGTGAGATAGAAAGGAATATCAGGAAATATGATTACAGAAATCTTGTAAGCCTGTCTTCAGTTTATAACTAATTGGATTGCCTAAAAGGGGTTCCAGAATTTGTTCAGTGGAATAGATTTCTTGTGGAGCCTTTGTAAAGCATAGGGCATTCGATGGAATCCTGAACCCCATACAGAACCTTCTGAGGTAGGACATTCCCACTTGAAATGACATGCAGATCAATTCGGAGTGACTAGAAGAACAGAAGATACTTCTTGAAAGAAAGACAAGCAGGATAAAAAACAAAAAGCAAACTGGCTATTGCAAGAATAAGCAAGCTGTTTGCCTGGGAGCCATCAAGCCATCAAGTCCCTTCAGGACAAACCTTCTTCCAATACTGAAACTCAGAGGGAACACACAAGTAGGCTTGTAAGCTCATTGGTGAACATGTTGGTCTACTCATGAGTGGAAGTGGGGGAAAGGTAGTAATGAAGACATGGGCTGAGCTTGACCATGTTCCATAGACGCTTGTCAACATTTAGATAAGAGAGAGAAGAAGAAGACCTGGTTGGTCCGAAGTTTGGGGAAACTTGGGAACCTAGCTACAGGGAGTTAGAGCTGAGAGTGAACCATCCAGCTGATACGAAGTGGGGGGAAGTGCACTAGAACACACAGACTTGCAGATAGTAACTGTTTGACCTAGCTTTGATGACTTGATGATCAGAACTCCAATCGAGGAAAATAAAGAAATTTGATACAGGAAGCAAGTGGAAATTTTTACAATTTGATGAACTTGACCTTAACTTATGCATCTAGTAGCTCAAAATACCAACTGAGAAGAAAGGAATCTTCACATCAAGGATCAAGCATATCTCCTCAGTACACACGGTTAATAGGGATGGACAACTTAGACATTGGCTACCTAACATGGGGGTGAGGGGGTGATAAAAGGACAAAGTGTCTGGCTTACAAGTTTTCAAGAGGGAGTTTAGTTTCAGAGCAAGCAGGGGAAGGTAGAATCCCTACTGAGTAGTTTTCATCTTGTCTAGATGGGTCTGATGAAAGGAGATGGGTATAGGATTCTTTTGATTTGATAGTGACTAATTGAGGTTGTCACAAGTGTAAAGGTAGAAGTTGTGTAACAAAAAAGTAGTAATAAAAGTAATCTTACATTCCAAGGACAGAGATCCCTAGGACCCACAAGGG
>NW_006408542.1:832926-834828 GCF_000296735.1 Chrysochloris asiatica | reverse complement strand
GTAAATATTGCTAATCAATGGCAGATGGGCAGATGGAGGGGATTGATTGTAATCACTACAATGAAACAAGATATGATTGGTTGAGTGCAAAACTGATATTCTGCCTTGTAGACTATTACTCAATTCACAATAAAAGCTTAAAACAAAAACTATAAATCTACATGTCTAAATAGAAATGCCCATGGAAATTTGAAAACATTTAAATATAAATAACAGACACAACTGTATGTGAAAACTTGTTGGAAATGACTTAGATTATGCTTAGCAGAAAACATATATTCTAAAATACACGTACATGTGGAATATTTATAAATAAATTTTCTAGCTGTGCAATAGAAGAAGATAGAAAAAGAATAGTACTGAAACTCAAAGGAAACAGAAAAAGTGAAATAATAGAGAGTAAAATAATAGGAATAAAGTTATAGAAAAGAAAATATGAGGGTGAGTCAAAAATTATCCACACTCTGGCTGTGGAATTTATTTTAATCAACTTATAGAAAAGACAGATACATCGTTTAGTGACATAATCTCCTTGCTTTTCATTACACTTTGCCCATCTGTCAACAAGTTTTCATAGTTCCTTATTACAAAAGGTTTTAGGCTGATCAGTATGTCACAAATGCACCATCGTCTTCATTTCTTCATCAGAGGTGAATCTTCTTCCTCGAAATGCTGCTTTCAAGGGACCAAACAAGTGAAATTCAATGGAATAAGGTTAGGACTATAGTATGTACGCTCTATCATCTCAAAACAAAGTTTTTGCAGTGTCAAGAGTGTAGGCAGAGATGTGTGGATATGCACTGTCATGCAAGATCACAAAGACCTTGAATAGCAGTCCTCTATATTTAATCTGAAGTTTAGGCTTCAGTTCTTCAATGAGCATCTCACAGTAATAAACACTATTGAATTTTGAATCTTTTTTTTCCTTATAGTGTTCTAATACTCGCCCTTGAGAATCCCAGTAAACTGTAAGCATCAATTTTCCAGCTAATAATTGACTTTTAAACTTTTTGTTGGCCAGCAATTGAAGATGTTTCCATTCCATACTCTGGTATTTACTCTCAGGCTCACAGCGATGAATCCATATTTTGTCATGAGTAATGATTCTCTTTTAGAAACTTTTACCTTTCTTTGAGTATTGGTTCGAACTGTGTCCGAACGCTACTGCTTATGTTCTTCCATGAGTTGTTTGGGGATTTATCGCACACAAACTTTTTGAAACCCAACTCTGTCATGGATTATTTCATAGGCAGAGCCATGGCTGATTTGCAAGTGATTTGCCACATAATCCACTGTCACTCGTCTATTAGAATCATTTCATGTGCCTGCTCAAGGTTGACATCAGTTGTGGATGTGGACAGGCATTTTAATATAACAGGACTGTGGATAATTTTTGATTATCCTCACATACAGTAGAGAAAAAAAAAAGTTGATTATATGAAAAAGAGAAAGAAAAAGAGGAAAGATATTTGCTGTAATAAAAATACAGTATCACTATAGACCTTACAAATATTGAAAAGCAAACAAGAGTATATTATGAGCAATTTTTTGTGAATAATTTGAAATTCTACATGGACTGGACAACCTTCTAGAAAAATACAATATACCAAATCTCTTACAAAAAGAAGCAAGTGGTAGAAACATTTCAGTGTTATATTAAATAATTGTGATCTCCACCTAGAGAGTTCTGCTTTTGAATTTTTAAAGTTTCAAAAAAATTTTTTTTTAATGTTTTATTGAAAATTCTATGATAGTTTACATGGGAGAACTATAGTTTTACATTCGTTCCATCGTATATCATCTCACTGCCATGGTTTCAATCCCCTCCATGCATCATCATCCACCCAAAGGGTATATCCCAGAAACCCGCGCCCTACACTTCACCCTCGTCCCCCCAGTTTT
>NW_006408542.1:829407-831197 GCF_000296735.1 Chrysochloris asiatica | reverse complement strand
GCCAGCATTTATTGTCTTCTCCCTTTTTCATCTGAAGTTTCAAAATTTGTCTCATGCACCTGTATTATGCAAAATTTTTCAGAGAATAGATAACACATTCAGATAATTATTTTTATGTAGTTATATGTATCTTTCAAAATATCTGCTACAGTGACATTAATTACATTTGCCATTATATGTTTCCATCTTTTTCACAACCTTTATCAGAAATTCAGAATCCCTTAAGCAATAATCCACTGTTTTCTTTCTACCTGTCCCTTTAAACTGCTAATGATCTTTGACCAGTATGTCATGCATATATCGGAGTTTACTTTTTCTTTATGACAGAAATATATTATATATATGTGTGTGTGTAAAATATATTTTGTTTATATATTCATCTTTTGAGGGACTCTTAATTTATTTCCATCTTTGACTATTATAAATAATGCTAATATGAACATTGGTGTACACAGACTTTTTGAGTCACAGCATTCAAGTCTTTTGGGCAGAATTAATAGGTTATATGGTAATCCTTTCATTGTACTTATTCAGTCTGCATGTTAAGCAAATAATCTAATAAACTAGATTATATGCAGAAGAATGTGGCATCAGGATTGGAAGAAAAGTCATCAACAACCTGAAATATGCAGATGACACAACTTTGCAGGAAGCAAAGAGGATTTGAAATACTTACTGGTAAAGATAAAAAAAAAAAAAATCATAGCCTTCAGTATGAATTGTACTTCAATAAAAGACAATAAAAATCCTCACAACTAGACCAATAAATAACCTCATGATAAATGGAGGAAAGTTGCCTAAAGACTTAGTTTACTTGTATCCAAAATCAACACTCATGGAAGCAAGCAGCAGTTAAAAAATCAAATGACATATTGCATTAGGCAAACCTGTTGCACAGACCTCTTTAGAATTTTATAAAGAGCAAAGATGCCAATATGAGGACTAAAGTGCAGTTGACCCAAGACATGGTATTTTCAATTGCCTCGTATCATGTGGAGTCCTGGTGTGTCACTGTGGGTTAATGCGCCAGACCGCAAAGCATTTGAACTGCAAGGTCAGCAGTTCAGGTTCAGCAGCTGCTCCTCGAAAACCCTATACAGGGTTGCTATGGGTCAGAACAACATATGCATGTGAAAGTTGGACAACGAGCAAGAAAGATCATTAAAGAATAAATGCAGTTGAATTCTGGTTTGGTGAATAATACTAAAAGTAGCTTGGACTACAAGAACAATTAAACCTGTGTGGGAATAAACATAGTCAAAATGCTCCTTAAAAGCAAGGATGGTGAGAAGTAGTCTCATATACATTGGACATGTTGTCAGGAGAGACCAATCCCTGTAGAAGCAAATCATGCTTGGTAAAGAGGAAGGTCATCAAAAAAGAGGAAACACCCCAGCAAGATATAGTGGCACAGTGGCAACAACAATGGACTCAAACAAACAAAAGTTGTGAGTGTGGCACATGACCTGGCAATGCTTCCATTGGTTGTGCATAATATCATTATGAATTGGGACCAACTCAATGGCATGTAACAACAACAAACATAATTCTTTGTTTAAATTCTTGAGGAGCTACTAAACTGTTTTCTTAACAACTATACCATTTCACAATCCCACCAGCAATAAATGAAACTTCCAATTTCTCCACACAAGTACCAAATTATTGTACTTTCTTTTTCTGATACTAAGTCATCTGAGTGATGGTGAGGTGGTTTCTCATTGTGTTTTGATTTGAATTTTCCTTGTGCTAATGATTAATGAACATCTTTTCATCTGTTGCCAATGCTATTC
>NW_006408542.1:822535-829272 GCF_000296735.1 Chrysochloris asiatica | reverse complement strand
TACAGTGCCACATCTGGATATTAAACCCTTATTCTATATTTAATTCCTATTTTCTCCCATTCTGTAGATTGTTTCCTCACTTTGTTGTTAGAAAATTATTGATGTTGTTGTTGTTGCTATTGTTAAGTGCCATCGAGTCAGTTTTAAATCACAGCAACCCTGTATAGTTTTTCCTGAGTGGTGGGTAAGCTTGAACTGCTGAACTTGTAGTTCAAACTGACCTTGCAGTCCAGTGCATTAACCTACAGCACCACACCAGGACTCCAAAATTATTGATAGCATCATCATATGATCCTTTTAATTTCTGCAGTCCTAAATTTCAAAGACAATAAATCTTTCTGAAGCAAATTTAGGAGAACATCTTTATGTTCCACGAAGGACATAAGAATCATTAACCATGAAAACAAAGACTTCACTAAAATTAAGACCTTATATCAATTCAAAGGCACTATTAACACATAATTCATTTCATTATGTAGAAAAACAAAGCAAATAATAATAATAATAACCCCAGACGATTCCAATGAAGAGTATTCTACAAAATACTTGACTAATACTTTTCAAAACTGTCACTGTCATCAAATCAATAATTGCTTGAGACACTGTCATTGCCAAGTCAAGCCTAAGTACCCGTAATGACTAATATAATGTAGTATCTTGAAAGGGATATTGAAACAAAAGGCATATTAGGTAAACACAAACATCATCTGAATAAACCATGGTCTTTAGTTAATAATGATATGAATACTTGACAAAAGGCACATATTCAGTATCAATAATGAACTCTTAGAAATCTATAAGGAAAAGACAACCAACCCAAATATAATATGGACCAAAGTCTTAAATAGTAACATTATAAAACTTACACAAACTTTGTTATTTTCCTGTCTAAGTCTATACCCAGCAAAAATATTAAGTATGTGTACAAAAAATTATATGCAAGAGTGTCCAGAGCATATCATTTATATTTTTAAAATTGTCAAAATATAGTCTAGTAATTTAAAAGAATAAACTACTGCCCCACTCAATCACATAGCTGGTGGTTGTAGAGCTGGTTGTGTCCTGTCGAGTTGGTTCAACTCAGAGAGACCCTGTATAGGATTTCTGAGGCTATAGATCTTTATAGAAGCAGACAGCCTCCTATTTCTCTCATGGAGTGGCTATTGAATTTGAACTGTTAAACTTGTAATTAGCAGCTCAATGTGTAACCTACTATGCCACCAGAACTCCTAGTCACATAGATAAATCCTATGAATTCAATAATGAGTTAAAAGTGGCAAACAGAAAGTAGTTAATCAAGTTTCATTACATATACATAAGGATTATTTTCCAGAGCAACATTTTTGGTGAAGCCATTGGAATTTTCTGGGAAATAGTAATTTTATTTATTTTGATCTTACGAATCATTTTGTGATCATTATTTCATAGAAATTCATTGAGTTGTCCATGTTTGATGAGTATACTTTCTGTATATGTGTTACACTTCAGTAAACATATTTTGAAAAAGAAAAAAAGAAAAAAGTTGAATAAAAGGAAGAAATGTTGGCTTAAAATCTAAACAAAGGCAGCAACCCAGAGATGAAAGATGTATCTCAGAAGCCACATTTTACCTCAGGAGTTTCACTAAACCAGGGAAACCAGATTTATGTTTTTCAAGGCTCCAGTAGTCCACAAGGGAGAAGGATAAGCCTCAAAGCCTGTTCCCTATTAAAGAGCTGGTTTGGATTCTATCCAGTAGAGAGACCACAAAGTGTCATATTTACACTCTAAGATAGGGATAGGTGTCTTCCACTTCTGCCTCCCCGGAAATGGCAATGAGAAGACATTTAATATTGAAAAATACCTTTTTCTAAGAAAATTCAGTAGCTCACAGCACAGATCACTTACACACACACCTGATAAAAACAAAGAAAATAAAAGGGAGTAAAAAGATAAAAGCAAATTAATAAAAAAAATGAATCAAGTAATCATTAGGAAAATCAATCATTTGAAAATGATTGACCTTAGCACTAAGTCCTAGATTGCCAATGTTAGGAATATAACAATGGATAATCAGAATCTATGATATAGATTTAAAATATAGTGAGAGGATTTTAAGAATAATTTCATGTTAGTACATCTGGAGCAGATAAATTAATTAGAAAATATACCATGAAAATTGTTTCAATAAGAAATAGAAACTTTAAAAATATTAAGGAAATAAAATTGGTGATCAAAACTAACCCTAAAAATTTACTCGGGTCTGGAGGTCTTAAAAAATGACAGTTATCAATAATTTGGAGTCCTGGTATGTTGCTATAGTATAATCACTGGATTGCTAACTGCAAGATCAGCAGTTCAAATCCACCAGTCGCTACTTGGAAACCAGATACAGAGTCCAGAATCACTGTTAGTTGGAACAAGCTAGATGTCACTTAGCAATAACAACAATAATGAATAATTTAAGAAATTTTATACTGGTCTTTGCAAACTATTACAGAAAACAAAGAAAGGTGGGCAGAGAGATTAACTTAAAATCAAATGATTTAGAATCATCTAAAAAACAATGTAATATTATTATAGTAACAACAACAACAAAAATTTTAATCAAGTTTAAGCTGATTGAGGCAAAACAAAATATTTGCAAATAAACAGCCAGCAATATTTTTTGGAAATTCGTGTAATGATAAATTTTGCTTACATTAGAAATGGAAAACTGTCTTAGTACTTTAACAAGTGCATTAATGTTGTCTGTATCATGGACTAACAGAAGAAGGAATAAATCTTTCTAGGAAGAAATGTAGTCAGAATGATCGTTATACTGGAAAGATGGCAAGACTGCTCTCACATACTTTGGAAATATTGTCAGAATGGACCAGTCCCTGGATAAGGACATTTTTTGTTGGAATGTAGGGGACCAGCAAAAGAAAGTTAGACCATCTATGTGATGGACTAACAGAGTGGCTATAACAAGAGGTTAAAGCATAAGCAAGGATTATGAGAATGATGCAGAATTGTGCAGTGTATTTTTCTGTTGTACATGGGGTTGTTATGCATTAGAATCAACTTGAAATTTAGCTAATAACATGAATCAGAATAACAAACCAGAAAAATCGCAAGAATCTGTAATAGTTATACAAAAAAATATGAAATAAATTTCAGCATTTATGTTAAAACTCTTAGCAAACTAGAACTTTGTAAGTCTAGCAAAGTAGGCAATTTTGAGATGGTAAAAAGCCTCATAAAATAAAATAAGATTAATGATCCATATTTTCCTTAAAGAACGCCATTTCATGTATATTCTACCTGAACCAATTTAAAAATAAGCAATCTAATACCATCTCATCTTTATAGGAAGCATCCCTCTTTAAGAAACTACAACTAATTCTTGCTTCTGTCAAATACTTGCTTCTGTCTCCCAAGGCTATATGAGAGTATGTCAAAAAGTGTTGCTATTAGGGTTTAGTTTATACATGCATGGGCTTATTCCAACCAAAACAAATTTCACATGCCTCAGCAGTCAGTGGATGCCTGCAGACAACATCCCTCAGCAATACACTTGTCTTAGTCTCATTTGGATGCCTTCAAAAAAAGCAAAACAAAAAACAAGTCCAATCCAAGCTGACTTCTGAGGGGATCCATTGAGCCTGTTAAAGTCCAACCAGAGAGGTTAGCTCAGAAGGTTATAGTGTCTGTTTTTTTTGGATTCCAAGTGAGTAATCCTGATAGATTTTCTTGAAGGACACCAGACAATCATAGGGGCTTACTATGAAGTTTTAAGAATACTGAGAATTGCATTGGTGCTTAAAAGGCCAGGAAAATTGTGTCAAATAACTTTTTTCCATCAAGCTAATGAACCTGCTTATTCTTTGAGGGTTGTTAGGGGTGTCCAATGAGAGTTATGTTGGGAAATCTTAACCCATAACCCCTAGAGCTATGATCTTGCCCTTTCAAACTTCTTTTTGTTCCCCACATTCAAAGGATATTGAAAAGAAACATAATTTGAGGCTAGGATGTGAAAACTTTCATTTTGACATTGTGTAAACAGAATTATTCAGTGAAAGATTGTTGTTGTCAGCTGCCATCAAGTTGGTTCCAACTCATACCATTGCTATGCAAAGCATAATAAAGCACCGCATCACTCGGTGCCATCCTCATAATTATTATTAGTTTGATCTCATTGTTGCTGCCCATCGCATTAGGGATATTCCTCTGTTTTTGGTGACCCTCCACTCTACCAAGCATGATGTCTACAAAGAACAATTGGGAGACTATGTATGACTTCCTCTGGCTTTACAAGAGCATGAAGAATAAAACTCAAAATCAACCCAAGACCACAGATTTCTCTGCTTCTCATCTGGGTTTGATAATCTGTTGCAATGGCTGCATTGAACTCATAGAAAACACTTAGGATTCTGAAGTTTATTAGGAAAGTGAACAGAGTACAATTCAGGATTAGAAACAACTCAGGATGCAGCAGTTCTCCAGTCTGTAAGCCTCTTCTCTGCCTTAAAACAGGCATGTCTCACTCTTGTCTTTCACTTTTCAGTCATGTGGTCCCTTGGCCTCTGCCTATGGCACCACACCAGGATTCCATATAAACTTTTTATTGTGAAATGAGTAAAGATTTACAAACAAGATCATCTATTTTATATTAAAAAAAATAATGCTGTTTCATCTCAATGATTGTGATCTCCTCCAAGGAGCAACAGTCATCGTGCTGCCTCCCTTTGGCTCCTGTTTCCATTCCATCACCTTCCCATCCCTTCTTGCCATTGTCCTTAGGTACATGTTTCCCCTTTGATATTGTATGATTGACTGTTCTATCATTCATAGTGAGCATGCCTTACTAGTGTTGTGGTTCCCCTATATGCCTATCTTCTGCTTGGTCAAAAGTTTTTTCCCCTATATACCTATCCACTCTTTGGCTGAAAGAGGGTGTGTTCCTTTCCAGACCTGAGGGATAGTCAAGGGTGACAGTCTCAGTTTCCTCATGTCTCTTTCTGGCCAAAAAAAAAAAAAAGGTAATCCCAGTCTTTTTTAAATGTTGAGTTTTGTTTCACACATTGTTGTTGTTATGTGCCATGGAGTCAGTTCCAACTCATAGTGACCCTGTACAGGGTTTCCAAGGCTGTAAATCTTTATGGGAGCAGAAAGCTGCATCTTTCTCCCACGGAACAGCTTGTAGTTTTGAACTGCTGACTTAAAGGTAAATAACAACCTTGTGCCGCTCATCAACCACACCTCACACCAGATGGCCCATCTAGAGACTTTTATTCAGGGTGAGGAAGGTAACCTCTGCAGGACAGAGAAGGCAGGAGGCAGAAGGGAAGAGAGGAAGAGGAAGAAGAAGAAGAGCAGAGAGAGAAGAGGGCAGAAATAAGAGGAAGAGGAGAAGAGAGAGTCAACAGGAAAAGAGGGGACTTATATAGGTTCAACAGGAAGGAAGTGGTCATTGCTGGGGTGATTTAGCTCTGGCCTATCAAAAGCCATGTTGTCCTTTAAACTACACGCCTTGTAGCTTAGGGTGGGTAAACAGACAAAATGGAGTTGGAGGGAGGGGAGAGGAAAGAGCCGGAAGGTATTGTAACATTGTAACACTGACCATGAGATTAGCAGCCCAATTCATAACCACTGTGCTACTAGAGCTCCACACATTATGACCTTCTAATTTGATCCCCTTCAGAACAGTTGGTAATGGTATCTGGGCACCATCTAGTTCTTCTAGTCTCAGAGTCATGGAGACTGCTGTTCATATGTTCCATTAGTCTATTGGACTAAATGATCCCAAGCATCTTCAATTGTCATAACTTCTTTCTTCTGCACATGGAGAGAACAATAGCTACACCACAGAAGCCACCATATGAACTTCTAATATCCCAGATGCTACTCACCAAAGTAACGATGTAGAACATTGTCTTTGTGGACTATGTTATGCCAAGTCACCATGGTGTCCCCTGAGACTTTGGTCCTGAGTCTCCAGGCTCAGATACTCATTGCCTGAAGGTGATTAATAATTTCTGAGACGTTTTCATCATTTTACCTGCTATGTGCTCGACCACATTCACAGGTGTGTTTTCAAGAAAGGTAAATACTCATGTACCAACATCTTCTTTCACTCACTTATCTATCAGTGGGATATATAAATATGTACATATATATACATAAAAGTACATATACTCACCAGCTGCTTCTAGGAAACCTTATACAGGGTTGCTATGGGTCAGAACCGACTCAATGGCACTAAACAACAACAAAAACATATATATGTACTTATATGTTAATGTTAATGTTGTTAAGTGTCATCAAGTCGGTTCTGACCCATAGCGACCCTGTACAGGTGTTCCGAGGGTGTAAATCTTTACAGGAGTAGAAAGCCTCATCTTTCTCTCGTGGAGCAGCTGGTAGTTTCGAACCGCTGACCTTAAGATTTTCAGCCCGATTCATAACCACTACGCTACCAGAGCTCTCCTATATATATATGTTTATATATGTATATATTTACTCTGGTAGTGTACTGGTTACCAATCAGGCTGCGAACCTTAAGTTCAGCAGTTTGAAACTACCAGCTGTTCTGTGGGAGAAAGATGAAGCTTTCTGCTCCCTTAAACATTTACAGCCTTGGAAATCCTGTACAGGGTCACTATGAGTCGGATCTGACTCTATGGCACTTAACCACCCCCACCATGACCCCTGATAAGTTTGTGAAAGTAGATGTTGGTACATGAGTATTATATACATTTATATATATATATATA
>NW_006408542.1:815052-820385 GCF_000296735.1 Chrysochloris asiatica | reverse complement strand
CATGGGCTGCCAAAAGAACCAATAGATCTGTTTTGGAAGAAGTGCAGCCAGGGTGTTCCTTAGAGGCCAAGATGCCCAAACTTCTTCACTCATACTTTTGACATATTGTCAAGGGGGACCAGTCACTGGAGAAGGATATCGTGTTTGGTAAGGTGGAGAGTCAGAGAAAAAGAGGAAGACCCCCCCAACGAGATGGATTGGCCAAGTGGCAGCATTGATGGACTCATGTGTGTCAACAGTAATGAGGTTGGCCCAGGATTGGGCAGTGTTTCATTCTGCTGTGCATAAGGTTGCTATGGGTCGGTACTGACTCAATGGCACCTAACAACAACAACAACCCTATAGTCAATTGGAAGATATCCGTATTTGTGCCCATTCCAAAGAGATGTGACCAAATGGAATGCTGAAATCATCATACAATCTCTTTGATATGCCATGCAAGTAAAGTTTTATTAAAGGTACTACAGAAAAGGCTGCAAGCATACATTGACAGAGAACTTCCAGAGGTTCAAGCCAGATTCAGAACAAGGTATATCATTGCTGATTTCCCATGGATCTTGGCTGAAAGCAGAGCATATCAGAAAGGTGTTTATCTGTGCTTTATTGACTATGCAAAGGCTTTTGATTGTATGGATCATGACAAGCTATAGTCAATGAAATATTCTCCCTTACCTCCAACTCCTAGTGACCATCAAAGAATGTTATTGTATTTTTTAGTCTTTCTAATTCATATATTTTTGGGATATATAACTCATTATTGTAAAAGCTTAAGAAAAGTTTCCAGAGTGAAAAAACACTCTTTTATGGTTACCAGGTTGGAAGGAGAGGAGAGCAATTCACAGGTTAGAGGCTAGACACATGTTAACTTGGGTGATGGAGTACAATATATACAAAGGGGAGAGGTTAATATGCAAGAAGAGGAAGGGTGGCAGAAAAATAATGAAGATAGGTGAAGATGCAGGGATGTATGAATGGGCTAAAAGGGATAGATGTTAATAGTGGTTTGTATACAGTCCTGGAACAACAACGTTCTATACCTAGATACATGGATTGAAACATAGGCTGAATGGGAAAGAGAACAGAGGGAGAAATCTCCTTTAGTCATTCTGTAAATGCCCAAAGAGCACATTCTGCAAGCCAGCCTCCTACATGGGCCAAGAAGTCTGCAACTGCTGCTCTGTCTCTCCATGGTGCCACCTCTGCTGGCTGCTGCAGCTTTTCCAGGTAAGGATCTCATGGTCTGATCATGGCACTTCTTTCTTGATGGTCCTGGGATCATCTGTTCCTGCTTCTTTTTAAATCTAGCAGATTTTTAAATCTTCTTTTTAAATCTAGTTCCTGTTTCCTTTTAAACCTAGCAGATGACCTAATTACATGCTCCAATCCAGTCATACTGTGGGAGTTAAGAACTCTGTATAGAAATGCCGTATCAAGTGAATTCATGGTACCATAGTGTTCTTCTCCAGAGACTGCACCCTCATAACAGTGTGTTCAAACTTTGTTGTTGTTAGGTGCCATTGAGTCGGTGATGACTCATCACTATGAGTCCTTATGCACAATAGAATGAAACACTGCCTGATCCTGGGCCAACCTCACTACTATTGCCATGCTTGAGCCCATTAATGCTGCCACTTGGCCAATCCATCTCACTGGGGTCTTCCTCTTTTTCTCTGACCTTTCACCCCACCAACATGATATCCTTGTCCAGCAACTGGTCCCTCCTGACAATATGTCTGAAGTAGGAGTGATGAAGTTTGGCTATCCTGGCCTCCAAGGAGGACTCTGGCTGCACTTTTTACAACACAGATCTGTTGGTTCTTTTGGAAGCCCACGGCACTGTCAATATTCTCCTCAAACACCATAACTCAAAATACAAGAGATACAGTCTTACTACCTTCATTTTCAAAGCACTCTCTTCTAACTGTACTTCTTTCAAGACAGATTTGTGTGTTTTGCCCATGGTACTTTTAATATTCTACAACTCCATAATTCAAATGCATCAATTCTTATTAGTTCTTCTATGTTCTTCCTTATTCATTGTCCAAATTTAATGTGCATATTGAGCAGCTGAAATGGGCCTGAAACTGATATCTTTGTCCATTAACACTTTAAAGAAATCTTTTGAAGTAGAATTGTCCAATGCAATATGATGCTTGATATTTTGATTGCTACTTCCATTAAGTGTTGATTGTAGATCCAAACAAAACGAAGCTGTCGACAACTTGAATCTTTCTCCATTTACCATTTTGTTACTTATTGGTCCAGTTGTGAGGATTTTTGTTTCCTTTACATTGAGGTGTAATTCATACCAAAGGTACTAGTATTTGATGTTCATCAGTAAGTATTTCAAGTAATCTTTGCTTCCAGTAAGCAAGGTTGTGTTATCTGCATATTGTTGTTGGTGTTATTAGGTGCCATGGAGTTGGTATGGACTCATAGTGGCCTTCTGCAAAGCAAAACAAAACAAGTCCCAGTCCTACTTCAATGTCACAATCATTGCTATGCTTGAGACCTTTGCTGCTGTCATGGGGCCAATCCATCTCATTTATGGCCTTGCTCTTTTCACTGAACTTCCATTTTACCAAATATTATGTGCTTTTCCAAGGACTGTTTCCTCCTGATATGTCTGAAGTATGAGAAACAAAGTCTGGCCATTCTGGCTTCTAAAGAGCATTCTGGCTGTACTTCTTCCAACAGATTTGTTTGCTCTTCTGACAGTCCATGGTACTTTTAACAATCTCCTTTAACACCATAACTCAAATGCAGGAATTCTTCTAAGGTCTTCCTTATTCATTGTCCAAATTTCACATGCATATGAAGCTATTGAAAAGACCATGGTTTGGGTCAAGCACACTTTAGTCTTCAAACTAACAGCTTTGCTCTTGAACATGTTAAAGAGGTCTTGTGCAGCAGATTGTCCATTAACAATATGTTGTTTGTCAATGCACACTATATTGTTTAATTTCTTGACTGCTGCTTCCATGATTGTTAATGGTTGATCCAAGCAAAATGAAGTCTTTGACAACTTCAATCTTTACTCCATTTATCTCGTTGTTATTTATTGGTCTGGATTTTTGTGAGGATTTTTACTTTCTTTACAGTGAGGTCCAACTGATACCGAAGGCTGTGGTCTTCAGTCTTCATCAGTAAGTATTTTAAGTCATCTTCGCATCTTCTTATGGCATATTGTTAATGGGTCTTTCTCCAATCCTGGTGCCATATTCTTCTTTTTTATAATCCAGCTTCTCAGATTACTTGGCTCAGCATACAGTTTGAAAAAGTATGTGAAAGGATACAACCACAAATAAACATCTTTCTGATACTCTCTGCTTTCAGTCAAGTCCCATCAGATGTTAGCAATGATGTCCCTGGTTTCCTGTCCTTGTCTGAATCCAGATTGAATTTCTGATAGCTCCCTAGCAGTGTACTGTTGCAACTGATTTTAAATTACCTTTACCAAGATTTTACTTGCATGTGATATTATTGATATTGTTGGATGATTTATGCATTGCACTGGGTGACCTTTCTTTGGAATGTGCTTATTTTGAATCAGGCAATCATATGTTTAAATATGTCTGGAATGACCAATTGAAGGGGAATGGGGTCACATTCATTCCAAACAGAACATTTCAAGATATACTTTGAATTACAATGCTGTGTTAGAACAAATCTTTTTCAAATGTAGCTAACTTTTGTCCAAATTTCTTGGCATAGATGAGTGAGAGCCTTCAGCATTAAATCAGTTTGTTGAAACATTTCAATGGATATTACAATTATTCCTGTATCCTTTTTTAGCCATTGCCTTCATTCGGTACCATGGTTTCTTTATCATATATTATGTAGAGAAACAATTGAACATCGACCAATTAGGTTTGGTGTACTGACTGGGTATTCCTTCTATTCTTTTTTGATGTTCCTAGTATATTTCAGTATTTTGACTATAGAACCCTTCAATATTACAACTCAGTGCTTGAATTTTTTCTTCATTTTTTTTCCAGTTTGAGAAATGTTGAGCTGCTTCTTCTCTTTTGATTTTTACACCAGGTCTTGGAACATTTCATGATTTCACTTTGGCTTCTCATGCTTCCCTTTGGAGTTTTTAGTTTAGCTTCTATAGTTCATCATTTCTTCCAGTTGTTTAGTTTCTCTACATTCAAGTGCAAATTTCAGAGTCTCTTCTGATACCCACTTTGCTCTTTTTTTTTTTTTCTTTCCCATCATTTAATGGTCTTTTGCTTTCTTCATGTATGAAAATCTTGATATTATCACACAACTCTTCTGGTCTTACTCATTAGTTCTTAATGCATCAAATTTGTTCCTGAGATGGTTTCTTTATTCAAAATCATATTTTGGCTCTTGTGGATTTGTTTTAATTTTCTTCATCTTCTGTCTATACATGCATGTGATCAATTGATGGTCTGTTTCACAGTCTACACCTGGTTTTATTTTGGAAGATAATATTGAGTTTTTCCATTATCTCTTTCCACAAACACAGTCAGTTTGACTCCTGGGTATTCCATATGGGAGGTCCTTGAGGAAGTCACTTTTTATGTTGTTGAAAAAAAGTTTTTGCAATGAAAAAGTCAATGAGCTTACAAAATTCTATCATGCGATTTCCTACATTGTTTCTATAACCAAGGCCATCTTTTCCTACAGCTGATGTTTCCTGTTTGTTTTCAACCTTATTATTCAAATTAAAAATAGTTATCAATGCATGTTATTTGAATGTTTGATCATTTTCTGAATGAAGAAGTTAGTAAAGTCTTCAATTTTCTCAACATTGGCTTTAGTGGTTGTTAGATAAAATTGAATAATACTGGCATTAACTGGTCTTCCTTGTAAGAATATGGATATTATTCTATCACAAACAAAATTTTACTTCCAGATATATCTTTAAATGCTCTTTTTGACAATGAATGTGACACCATTCCTCTTAAATTTTTTGTACCTGACATAGTAAATCATTATTCAAAATAGTAAGTACTAGTCCATTTCAACTCACTAATGCCTATGATACTGGTATTTATGTATTCCATTTTATTTTTGACAACTTTTAATTTTTCTAGATTCATACATTGTATAATCCATGATCCAAGTTTTAATGAATATTTATAGTTTCTTTTCATTTTGAGATATTGTCCATTAGCAAATGAAGGTCCTGAACGCTTTACTCTATCCATATCATTATGATCAACTCTACTTTGAGGAGATAGCATTTCCACGGTCATATTTTGAGTGCCTTCCAACCTTAGGGGCTCATTTTATGGCACTATAACACATAATGTTCCAGTTATTCATAATATTTATAGTGGCCAACTATTCAGAAATAGAAC
>NW_006408542.1:810664-814952 GCF_000296735.1 Chrysochloris asiatica | reverse complement strand
TGTCCAAATTTCTTGGCATAGATGAGTGAGAGCCTTCAGCATTAAATCAGTTTGTTGAAACATTTCAATGGATATTACAATTATTCCTGTATCCTTTTTTAGCCATTGCCTTCATTCGGTACCATGGTTTCTTTATCATATATTATGTAGAGAAACAATTGAACATCGACCAATTAGGTTTGGTGTACTGACTGGGTATTCCTTCTATTCTTTTTTGATGTTCCTAGTATATTTCAGTATTTTGACTATAGAACCCTTCAATATTACAACTCAGTGCTTGAATTTTTTCTTCATTTTTTTTCCAGTTTGAGAAATGTTGAGCTGCTTCTTCTCTTTTGATTTTTACACCAGGTCTTGGAACATTTCATGATTTCACTTTGGCTTCTCATGCTTCCCTTTGGAGTTTTTAGTTTAGCTTCTATAGTTCATCATTTCTTCCAGTTGTTTAGTTTCTCTACATTCAAGTGCAAATTTCAGAGTCTCTTCTGATACCCACTTTGCTCTTTTTTTTTTTTTCTTTCCCATCATTTAATGGTCTTTTGCTTTCTTCATGTATGAAAATCTTGATATTATCACACAACTCTTCTGGTCTTACTCATTAGTTCTTAATGCATCAAATTTGTTCCTGAGATGGTTTCTTTATTCAAAATCATATTTTGGCTCTTGTGGATTTGTTTTAATTTTCTTCATCTTCTGTCTATACATGCATGTGATCAATTGATGGTCTGTTTCACAGTCTACACCTGGTTTTATTTTGGAAGATAATATTGAGTTTTTCCATTATCTCTTTCCACAAACACAGTCAGTTTGACTCCTGGGTATTCCATATGGGAGGTCCTTGAGGAAGTCACTTTTTATGTTGTTGAAAAAAAGTTTTTGCAATGAAAAAGTCAATGAGCTTACAAAATTCTATCATGCGATTTCCTACATTGTTTCTATAACCAAGGCCATCTTTTCCTACAGCTGATGTTTCCTGTTTGTTTTCAACCTTATTATTCAAATTAAAAATAGTTATCAATGCATGTTATTTGAATGTTTGATCATTTTCTGAATGAAGAAGTTAGTAAAGTCTTCAATTTTCTCAACATTGGCTTTAGTGGTTGTTAGATAAAATTGAATAATACTGGCATTAACTGGTCTTCCTTGTAAGAATATGGATATTATTCTATCACAAACAAAATTTTACTTCCAGATATATCTTTAAATGCTCTTTTTGACAATGAATGTGACACCATTCCTCTTAAATTTTTTGTACCTGACATAGTAAATCATTATTCAAAATAGTAAGTACTAGTCCATTTCAACTCACTAATGCCTATGATACTGGTATTTATGTATTCCATTTTATTTTTGACAACTTTTAATTTTTCTAGATTCATACATTGTATAATCCATGATCCAAGTTTTAATGAATATTTATAGTTTCTTTTCATTTTGAGATATTGTCCATTAGCAAATGAAGGTCCTGAACGCTTTACTCTATCCATATCATTATGATCAACTCTACTTTGAGGAGATAGCATTTCCACGGTCATATTTTGAGTGCCTTCCAACCTTAGGGGCTCATTTTATGGCACTATAACACATAATGTTCCAGTTATTCATAATATTTATAGTGGCCAACTATTCAGAAATAGAACGCCTCTCCTACTTTCTAGTCTGTTTTAGGAAACTCCACTGAAACCTGTCCACCTAGGGTAATCCTGCTTGTATATAAAATATGGGTGTCATAGCTTCTAGAATCACAATTAGATACAATCCAACACAGTACAACAAATTGAGTTTGCAACTACTCATTTTTTGAGAATAGCAAGGGCTGTCCTAAGATAATTTTTCTGTGAAGGCTTATACCATATACTCTACAGCAATGACATTGCTCATTCAGAATTCATTTTATACCCAAATCCCAAAGAACAGCAAAATGGAGCATGATTTGTCTCTATAGGATACTTACTGATGAAGATCAAAGACGACAGCCTTTAGTATAGGTTGCACCTCAATGTAAAGAAAACAAAAATCCTCACAACTGGACAAATAAATAACATCAAGATAAATGAAGAAAAGATTGAAGTTATAAAAGACTTCATTTTTCTTGAATTCACTATCAGCACTCATGGAAGAAGAAGTCAAGAAATCAAATGATATATTATTGTGTTTGTCAAATCCACTGCACAAGACCCCTCCAATATTTCAAGAGCAAAGATGTCAGCTTGAGGACAAAAGTGCACCTGACCCAAGCCATGGTATTTTCAGTAGCCTCATAAGCATGTGAGAGTTGTAAAATGAATAAGGAAGACCTTAGAATAATTAATGCATTTGAATTATGGTTTTAGAGGAGAATGTTAAAAGTACCATGGACTGTCAGAAGAACAAACAAATATGTTGTGAAAGAAGTACAGCCAGAATGCTCCTTAGAAGCCAGGATGACCAGAGTTTGTGTCTCATACTTCAGACATATTATCAGCAGGGACCAGTTCCTGAAGGAGGACATCATTCTTGGAAAAGTAAAGGGTCAGCCAAAATGAGGAAGACACTGCCATGTGATAGATTGGCCCAGTGACAGCAGCAATGGCCTCAAGCTTAGCAACAATTATGGGATTGATTCAGGCCCCAGGCGTGCTTCATTTTGTTGTGCATAAGGTCACTCACTATGAGTCAGTACCTAAAAATAACAACAAATTATCTTGTAACAATAGTTACTGACTTACCCTTCTATGTTAAAGAGTAAAAACCATTTGTTGATTCACTTTTCCAACTATTTGTAAAAAAAAAGATTTTTATTTTCTTATCAGCTTCTTTTTCTGTATTGAATAAACTATCTCTGTCTACACCACCACTCATCTGGCAGTTTGTCGTACTGTGTTGGTTTGTGTGATGCTGTGATGCTAAGAGCTATGGCACTGGTATTTTAAATAACAGCAGTGAACACTCATGGTGGACAGGTTTCAGCTGAGCTTCCAGATTAAGACAGACTAGGATGAAGGAGAAGTAGACAACTTCTGAGTGTTTAGCCACTGAAAACCTTATGAATAGCATTGAAACATCACCACATAGCACCAAAATATTGAAACATGATGAACAGTATCAGAATATTTTCACATTTAGTGCCAGAAGATGAGCCCCTCAGAATTAAAGGAACTCAAAATACAACTAGAGATTAGCTGCATGCTCAAAGTAAAATTGGTCATGATGTTGAGAATGGAGTAAAACTTTTGGGATATTCATTTGTAATGGGGCACAACGCAGATTGAGGAGAAACAAGTGCAACATCTATTAATAATCACAACACAGAATTATGAAGTATAAATCTAGGATAACTGGAAGTTATAAAAAATGAAATGGAACACATAAAGATCAATATCTTAGGCATTAGTGAGCTTAAATGGATTGGCATTGGCTATTTTGAATCTGACAATCATATAGATAACTATGATGGAATGACAAATTGGAGAGAAATGGCCTCGCATTCATCATCAAAAAGAACATAACTGATTTCTGGCAAGATAGTGGACTAGTAAATGCACTACATGGACCCTCTAAAACAAAGATATGAGACACTAAATAAAACAGACACAGGTGGAAATTCTGGCACCATGAGCTGTAGAAGAAAGTTTGGAGAGATGGATGGAGTGCTTCCAAGGAGGAGACTCTGAGTAGGGATGGTGAGAGTTGAAGACTGACTGGTGAATATTTGGCTTGATCATCTTTGAGCAGCTTTGGCAGCAGAGTGATGCCTGGAGAATCAAATGTGTGCATGTTGAGGAAAAACTGAGATTTATTTTTTCTCCATTGTACCCTGGTGACCAATGGTATGGCCAGCTCCCACCCTCACCCATCCCCATCACAGACCCTGCTTTCCAGGAGCTCAGAGTCACAAGGTTGGGGGCCATGTTGTGAGTTGGAAGCTGGCTGTGCTGCTTTTGGATGCCACTTTGGTGTCTGGATTCAGGTGGGCTCAATTCCACATCTATAAGACCCAGAGAGCCACCAAGTAAGCATTTTACCAGTCACACTGTCCCCAGCTTCCCTGTGGACCTAGCAGACAGTTAACCCAGAGCTATCAAAGGCCCCTACGAACTTCTCCAGTTGAGTATCCTGTACATAGACATCACCAAAGTCAATAGGACCTCCATCTAGAGACAAGAACTTTGCTGATACAACCCGTCTATACATACTTCATGAGGTCCCTGAATTACAGAAGTCTACCAAATATTTTCCCCTTCCAGATCCAACACCTGCACTGTTCATTTTTACAAATATGACAGCCCCACAATGCCCTAGAGACAAC
>NW_006408542.1:806667-809674 GCF_000296735.1 Chrysochloris asiatica | reverse complement strand
GCATTAACCCACAGTGCCACACCAGGACTGCAGCATGAGTGATAGGGAAGGCAAAATACAAGAGAGAGGTTAGAAGAGGAAAGATGAAGGTAGTGGGAGAAACAGGAAGGAATGCAATAGTTAAAGTGAATAGAGGTAGATACCATTAACTATTGGTATATGGAGGGATTTGCAAACATGTAATGAAGCAAAGGACATGATTTACTGTTATGTAAAATTGATGATCTACTCTGTATAAACCTTCACTAAATTCAAAATAAAGAGTTGAAAAAAAAATGAACGAATAAAACCAACCAAATAACAAAAGAGCATTTCAAGATCTATCTTGAAGTATAATGCTGTCTGTGATAGGATAATATCCATATGCTTACAAGGAGAACATCATGCTTGGTAAAATGGAGGGTGAGTGAGATAGATAGGCATAGTGGCAGCAACAATGGGCTAAAGGGTAGCAACCATTGTGAGATTGGTGCAGGACTGTGCAGTGTTTTGCAGTGTTGTTCAAAGGTTGCTATGAGTCAGTACCCACTCAACAGCACCTAAAAACAACAAATCAGACCAGTTAATACCACTATTATTCAATATCATTCAAATTTACACAGCAACCAGCAGAAGCAGTGATGACGAAATTGACAGTCACTCCTCGGAAACCCTATCCAGGGTCGCTATGGGTCAGAGGCAACTCGATAGCACGTAAAGACAACAACAATCCTCTTCTTCAGTCTGAAATTGATCATATATGCAAAGAAGGTGTATTGATAGTCACTGGTGATTGAAATGCAAAGTTTAGAAAAAGAGGAAGGATCAATAATTGGAAAAAAAGGCCTTGGAGATAGAAAATGCTATTTGTGATTGCGTGACAAAATTTTGCAAGACCAATCCCTTATTCATTGCAAATATCTTTTTTTATCATCAACATAAAAAGTGACTATACAGGTGGACCTCATCAAATGGAATAAACAAGAATAAAATTGACTACATCTGTGAATAGAAACAGTGGAAAAGCTCCATATCATCAGTCAAAATGAGGGCAGGAGCCGACTGTGGAAGAAATGATCAATCGCTCATATGCAAGTACAGGCTGAGGTTGAAGTAAACTAAAACAAGTCCACTAGAGTCAAAATATGACCTTCAATATGTCCCACCTGAAATTAGAGATCATCTCAATAACAGATTTAATGCATTAGACACCAGTACCCAAAGACCAGAAGAGTTCTGGGATGCCATAAAGAACATCATACAGGAAGAAAACAAAAAGTTATTAAGACAAGAAAGAAGAAAAAGACTGGATGTCAAAAGTGATTCTAAAATTTATTCTCTGGCATACAGATGCACCTTGAGAAGACAAAGTCAAATATTATAATGAAATGTGCAAAGACCTGGAGGTAGAAAACCAGAAGGGAAAACTTGGTCAGCATTTCTCAAGCTGAAATAATTGAAGAAAAATTCAAGCCTTGATTTTCAATCCTGTATGATTCTGGGGCAAACTATTGAATGTTTGCAGAAAACAATGAAAGACAATGGAAATAATACACAGTAACTGTATCAAAAAGAAATGGGTGATGTTCCAACATTTCAAATGATACCATATGATCATGAGCCAACGATACTGAAGGAAGAAGTCAAAGGTACACTGAAGGCATTGACAAAGGATAATGTCCCAGGAACTGATGCAATACAAATTGAAATATTTCAGCAAACTGATGGAATACAGGAGGCACTCAGTTATCTATACCAAGAAATTTAGAAGACAGCTACCTGCCCAACTGATCAGAAGAGATTCATATTTGTGCCTATTCCAATGAGAGTTGACCCAATAGAACATGGAAATCAGTGGACAATATCATTAACATTATATGAAAGTAAATTTTTGCTAAAGATAATTTAAAAATGACTGTATTAGTACATTAATAGGGAACTACTTAGAGGTTCAAGCTGGATTCAGATGAGGACATGGGACAAGAAATATCATTGCTGACATCAGATGGATCTTGACAGGAAGCAAAGAATGCCAGAAAGATAGTTGCTGTTAAGTGTCATTGAATTGGTTCCAAATAATAGTGACCATCATTGATATTTTAGCATAAAATCCCTTTCTTAACTTTTTAAAATAATGGTTTCAAACAATATTTGTCCTTTTGTGATTGACTAATTTTATCCAGCGTAATACCCTACAGGTTCATCCATGTTATTACTTGTTTTTCAGATTCTTATTATTCTTCAGCATTGCATAGTATATCATTGTATTAATGTACCAAAGCTATAACATCCATTAATAATGAAAACATGGAAAATGTGAAGTATGCATCTAGGAAAATTAGAAATAATAAAAATTATATGGAACACATAAATATTTATATCTTAGCCATTAGGGAGCTGACATGAACTGGTATTGGCCATTTTGAATTTGACAATTACATGGTTTACTAAGCGGAGAATGACAAATTGAAGAGGAATGGTGTTGCATTCAATGATAAAAAGCACATATCGAGATCAGTCATGAAGTACAACACTGTCTATGATAGGATAATATCAATACACCTACAAAGAAGACCAGTTAATACCACTATAATTCAAGTTCACGCACCAACCACTAAAGCCAGTGATAATAAAATTAAAGAATTCTACCAACTTCATCAGTCTGAAATTGAACAAACATGCAACCAAGATGTACTGATAATTAATGGCTATTGCAATGTAATGATTGGAAACAAAGAGGAAGGATCAATAGTTGAAAAATATGGCCTTGGTGATAGAAAAGATGCTGGAAATAGCATGATAGAATTTTGGAGACCAATGATTTCTTCATTGCAAATATTGTTTTTAAACAACATAAAAGATGGCTACATACATGGACCTCACCAGATGGAATACACAGAAATCAAATTGATGACATCTCTGGAAATAGACTATGGAAAAGTTCCTTATCATCAGCCCAAACAAGGCCTGGGGCAGACTGTGAAACAGATCACAAATTGCTCAAATGAAAGTTCAGGCTGAAGCTGAA
>NW_006408542.1:803317-804637 GCF_000296735.1 Chrysochloris asiatica | reverse complement strand
TGAACCAGCCATGCAGTACATCTATCTGCCCATGTTTTCTGGGTTTGGTACCCGATTTTGCAAAATCTAATTTAAAAGACTCACTCTCACTAAAACGAGTGCCAGTTGGATTTCTTGAGCATTTGTTGGTAAGCACTTGTGATAACTTACTGGTGACCTCATACAGAATAAGGTAGTCTGCCCCAGTTCTCCCTCCAGAGACCCATCAGGGTAAGGTCCTAGTCAGGGGTTTATACTGACCTGCTAGTACCCAAGATGAACTGAGGCAGTATCTGTGGTATCAACAACATTTCTCACAATATGAAGAAAAATGTGACATCAGCATTGGAGGAAGACTCATTAACAGCCTGCAATATGCAGATGACACAACCTTGCATGCTGAAAGCAAAGAGGATTTGAAATACTACTGATGTAACTGAAGATCACAGCCTTCAGTGTGGGTTGTACCTTAATGGGAAGAAAACAAAAATCCTCAACACTGGATCAATATAAATGGAATAAAGTTTGAATTTGGCAAAAATTTCATTTTGCTAGGATCAGCCATCAACACTCATGGAAGCAGCAGTCAGGAAATCAAATGACACATTGCATTAAGCAAATCTGCTGCACAAGAACTCTTTAAAGTGTTGAAGAGTAAAGCTGTTAGTTTGAGGACTAAGGTATGACTGATCCAAGCCATGGTATTTTCAGTATCCTCATATGCATATGAAAGTTGGAAAAAGAATAAGGAAGTCCATAGAAAAATTGATGCATTTAAGTTATGATGTTGGAGGAGACTATTAAAAATATCACAGACTACCAAAAGAACAAACGAATCTGTGTTGGAAGAAGTACATCCAGAATATTCCTTGGAAGTCAGGATGACCAGACTTCTCTCATGCTTCAGACATATTAGCAGGAAGGACCAGTCCCCGGAGAAAAATATCATGTTTGATAGAGTGATGGCTGGAGAAAAAGAGGATTGGCAGAGTGGACACTCTGAACTCTAGCATAATGAAGAATGTGAGGTTAGTGCAAGACTGGGCAGTGTTTCATTCTGTTGTGCATAGGGTCACTATGAATCAGTACCAACTCACTGGCACCTAACAACAACATATTCTCTTGATATATATTTTACTGTTGTTGTTGTTAGGTGCTATCGAGTTGGTACCGATTCATAGAAACCCTATACACACCAGAACGAAACACTGCCCAGTCCTGGGCCAGCCTCACTATTGTTGCCACGCTTGAGCACATTGATGCTGCCAGTTGGCCAATCCATCTTGCTGAGGGTCATCCTCTTTTTCTCTGACCCTCCACCTTATCAAACATGATATCCTT
>NW_006408542.1:790114-802432 GCF_000296735.1 Chrysochloris asiatica | reverse complement strand
ATATATATATAGAGAGAGAGAGAGAGAGAGAGAGAGAGAGAGAGAGAGAGAGACAGAAATAGATACTTAGAGAGAGAGCAGATTTATATCAAGCAAACTACTCACTCAAACGGAACTTTTAGAAGAAGCAAAAACAATTATGTATACATTAAAAGTAAATGAAATAATATCACCATATACATTTGACTTTGAGGGGTTTTCAATGACTTCTTCTGAAGCACATCTGAATGGAATTGGAAAGTTAATCTTTAGCAACTGAGTTGAACCAGCCAAGGACTACAGATTATAATAAGTAGTCTGATTTTCATTATGTAAAATGAATGGTAACTGATGTAATTTTGGCATTTCTATCACATCAAGAAAATATTCCCAGATTATGTCTTTACAGATAAAGAAAAGTAATTTATGTGATTTTTACTAAGGTTTCAGAGCAAGCTAAAATGTGCTTTGAGATTGACATTTTAATTCAAGACTGGGTTTACTCACTCTCCCATGCAGAAATTTTTTACCATGCTTATCTATCTTTGGTGAGTTGCCAAACTATAACTGATGTGGGTTCTAAATAAAGTTTAGATTCATGGTTGGAACTTAGAGGTTCAAAACTGCACCACAGAGGCCTCAATTAGCATCGTTGGATGGATGTATTCCAGCCCTGAAAGCAGTTTGAGGGAGAAATCTCAAACTCCCCTCGATGAAGAATCCTAAATCAAATAGACTTGGAAGTTAAGAGTAAATATATGTGCCTTGATGATAGTCCAAAATTTTATGCAAAGAAGGACCTCAGTGTCCACTTTAGCTAAGAAGGAAGAAAGAAATAGTGTTAATAAAGTTTTTAGTGCTGAAAACATGAAATTTACTTTCAAGATGAGAGAGCAGATACATTTACCTTTCAGATTATTTATGCCTACAACACTTTGCCCTTAAAATGACTCTGCAAGAAATTATTTTTTTTTCAGATGCTGTACATGAAATTTTTATGGAAAATGAACTCAATTTTACCTTGATTACTCTTTTAAAATGTGTATATATTGCTACAGTCAATCTTATGAAATTGGTTCTTCATGTACCTCGTTTTATAATAGCATAATACCCTAAAGTAGCAACTCAGGAAATGAAGAACAGTGTCTACTTTTACCTTATTTTGGTCAGGCTGACTGTACCTTATCAAGCACAAGTGAAAGAATTAAATGAGAAGAGGTTTTTCTATTGATAAAAGACACAGGGGACACATGACCAATAGTCACATTCAGGCTTGTATGCCAATCAGTTAATTTTTGTTTCTCCTTCTCTCTTTCTTTTCTTTTTCATTTGTACAAAACAAAGCGCTGTGAGCCCATTACTTACTCACAAGAACTTGACAGTCTAGTGTGGATAAAGGACAAGTGAAGTAATGGTTCTATTCCTACTGTTGTCAAGATGATTATGACTCATGGTAACCTTATACAACACAGTAGAAATGTTCTCTAGGGCTTCTGAGACTGTAAGTCTTAAAGGGGAGCAGACAGCATCATCTTCCAGCTGATGGGTTGAATCACTGACCTTGCATTTAACACTTCAATGCTTAACACACTGAACCACCAGGGCTCATTATTCAGGATATACCAGCAAAAAATAAATCCTTTAATTTCTGGCACTTAAATGTAGTCTATTGAAGGGCAGCTGTCCTCGCTGAGAGGACTCAATGTTATAATTCCGTATCAAAACATGATTCTGCAACAGTATCACTAAGAAAAGAGAGAATTGGAGAGCTTCTATATAAGTCACCTCTACTCCAGGTGTAGGAGCCTTGGGAGTGTATTGGATTATGAGCTGGGCTGCTAACTGCAAGGCTAGCAGTTCAAATCTACAAGTCTGTCTATGGGAGAGGGATAAAGCTTTCTGCTCCCATAAAGATGTATAGCCTCTGAAACCCTATACAGGATCACTATAAGTCAGAACCAATTCATTAACACATAGCCGTCACCAAAATCACCACTTCTGGTATGGCGCTGTAGAATGATAAGCACTGGACTATTAACCACAAGGTAGGCAGTTCAAATCCACCAGCTGCTCCTTGAAACCCTATACTGGGTTGTTATGAGTTGGAATCAACTCAAAAGCACTTAACAAAAACAACAACTCACATTTTATTGCCCAAACCAAGTCACAGAACCATGAAAACTTCAAAGGGATGGGGGGAATGTATTCCAATCATAGGTCTCCAAGAACAGAATCCCTGATAATGGTTTTCAGAAAAACACCTGCCATGGTACTAATTACAAACAAGTGTGAAAAGAGGTACAAGTAGAATGTTTTAAACAATATAAAATTCAGAGGAAATAATGTCTTATAAAACATTTATAGGTGATTTTTCTGAAGCATGATTAGGCATTTGGAAGTTGAAATGCTTCTTCAATGAAGAACAGATTGTTGAGATGGCACAAAGATATCAGGGAGGAGAGAGACAAGAATTACCGTCATGAGATTTGATAAGCACTAGATTATGAATCACAACCATCTCTTGTCTGTCAGTTTGTCTACGGTGGTGGCTTCTGTTTTACTGTGATTCTGGAAGCTAGGCCAACAGTTATTTTAAATATGAGCAGGGTGACCCATGGTAGACAGGTTTCAGCTGAGCTTACAGACTAAGACAGAATGTATTGTTGTTGTTAAGTGCCATCAAGTTGGTACCGACACACAGTTCCAAGGAGCAGCTGGTGAGCTTGAGCCACTGACCTTGATGTTCAAACTAACCTCACTGTGCAGTGCATTAACCGAAAGCACCACAACAGGACTCCAAGATAGAAATAGAAAGAAGAAACAGGCTACTTCCCAATATTTAGTTGCTGAAAAATGGAACACTGTCATATAGGACCAGAATATTGAATATTGAAATATGATGAAGAGCAACAGAATAGTGTCAGATACAGTTCCAGAAGATGAATCTCTCAGGTTAGAAGGCACTCAAAATACTACTGGGGAAAAGCTGCCTCCTCAGAGCAGTGCTGACCTTGATGACCCAAATGAAGTAAAGCTTTCAGGCCTTCATTTGCTGATGCAGCACAATTCCAAATGAAGAGACACAGCTGTGAAGATGCCCAACAAGATGGATTGGCAGAGTGGACACTCTGAACTCTAGCATAATGAAGAATGTGAGGTTAGTGCAAGAGTGGGCAGTGTTTCATTCTGTTGTGCATAGGGTTGCTCTGAGTTAGTACTGATTCGTTGGCACCTAACAACAGAAACAGCAAATAACCCATAAGGTCCACAGTTCAAGCCCACCATCTGCTCTGGGGAGAAAGATGAGGTTTTCTGCTTCCGCAAAGATTTAAAGCCTCAGAAATCCTATACAGAGTCGCTATGAGTCAGAACCTACTCCACAGCACTTTTACAACAGGAAATAGAAGCCAGTCTTACTATTGGTGGACTGCTGTGTGCTGAGAACTGTGCTATATATTAAAACCATAAAAAGACGAGATCTCAACTTATGAATAGCTTCCAAGCTAGCAGGAAATCAGACAAATCAAACAACTGGAAATGTGCCTGTGTTCTATTACACAACATTCTTAATAGCTTGCTCCAAAGATATTTACAACTTAATGTCTTAAAGTCTGTCCCAATTTCTTTTACGTTTTTCATTTGTAAACTCTATGTTTCTTTCTCGACTTTCTTCTCTTCTATTTCTCTGTGTTTTTGTTGTTAAGTACTGTCGAGTTGGTCCCAACCAATAGAGACCCTGTATAGGGTTTCTGAGGAGTGGCTTGTGAGTCTTGTGATTCAAACTGACTTTGCAGTCCAGTGCATTAACCTACAGTGCCACACCAGTATTGACCTTATATTAGTTCATATGTGTAAGGAAAAGAAAGAAAGAGACGAGGCGAAAGTCTTGGTTTCAACAGCAGGCAGGTTTATTGAGAGTAAACCTGGGAGGGGTTACTGTAACTAACCAAAGGAGACCAAGAGCCCATCTGTTCTCTTACAGACTGGGGTATTTAAGGTCATGTGGTCTGGGTACAGTTCTGGGGAGTTTACAATGGGTGGGGGTATGGAGATTTTCCTGAAGCCTGGGATTACCTGAGGAGAGGGTCTCCAGGTGTAATAAAAACTTAAGCTTTCCTCCAGAGACCAGAAGCTCAAACAGGGCTTTATTCAGCACTAATTGAGGATAGTTTCAATGCCATTTTTTTTAATCAGGCACAGGGTCCTTCAATATGCATCTTGCAAACAGCAAACACCTTCTAACTGCATGCTAGGTCATTCTGAAACACCCTTTCCCATAATCTCATCCTGAATGTTATTAATGTTTACCACCCTTCTTAATTCAACTTTTAACAAACCTCACATTTTATATCCTCAGTTGAAAATATTTGAATGTAGGACAGTTGATATTGAGAGAAAGGTTGGGTGAAGCTATAAGAGACCTCAAATGTTAAGTCTTTTATTCAGAAAAAACAAAAGCAAAACCAAAAAACAGCAGCTTAATTTGTATCACACACTATTTATGAGCTCATCACACATGAGACTTTTAATACAGAGGATATTACAGTATTATTCCTGGTCTTCATTTTTCCTATGCCATTCTTTTTTTCAGTCATCTCTAATAATCTCTCTGTGACCCAATGCAAATAAGCTCATATCACCATGCATTTGTGAGTCCTGGTGTGGCAATATAGGCTAAGCGCTGGATTGCTAATCTCAAGGTTGGCAGTTCAAACCCACCAGTTGCTCCTAGGAAACCTTATATGTGTCTTTAAGAATCAGGACCAACTTGAATGGCACTTAACAGCAACAACAGTGTCATATGAAGAGTTTGTAAAACCAGCCTGCTGTTTTTTGTCCTTTCCAATTTCTAACTTTATATTAGAGTGTTAGGAACTGTAGAAATCAGCTCTAGCAAATATATGGTGTCCTCCCTTCTGAAACAAATGAAGTTTTATTATCAAGTACTGGTTTAAGTAAACAAGATATTATTTATGGCATAGAAATCATTTATGCAGACAATTTTATGGTAGTGCTATTCAGTGTAATAGGACTTGATCTAATTATGCCGAGTTTTCTTTATGCCACTTATTTATAACCACTTTAAATTTTAAGCTTACGGAGGACAAGAATACCATTGACGCTACTATGTCATTCTAGTGCTGTAGGAGAAGTATAAGATTGCTAACTACAAGATTGGTAGTTCAAATCTACCAGCTGCTCCTCAGAAACCCTATACAGGATTGTTATGAGTTTGAACCGACTTGATCAAACTTAATAACATGAACATTGTTCACTAGGCAAACAAATATGCTGCCTTTGTATGTCTAGTCCAATCTGAGTTCTGCAATTTTTTTCTTTTCTCTAGAAAAGCAGTTCTCCAATGGGATTTATGTATTGTAGAATCTTTTGGTAAATTGTTGTCCAATTACAAATATCTCCCACAAACAGCCCATCCACCCATATACACACAATGTCTGTAAACATCCCACAGGTGGATAGGTTTAAACTGGAACAATGTAAGGATTATGATGTTCTTGTGAAATTGGAAACCACTATTCTAAAGAGCTATGTGCATAGTTGTCTCTGCTCCACATTGATAAACATGATTTAATATGCTCATTATAAATTTTCTTCCTTTAAAAAAAATATATATATATATATATATATATATATAATACTTTTATCTCTTATGTTATCATTTGCTGTAGCTTGCTCCAGATAATGGAAAAGTTCCATTCTGGTTGGAGCTGAAGGATGGTAAGAATTAAGCCTCTCAGATATGGAAAGGAGAACAGGCTCAATCCATGCCTTTCCTGCATGGACTTAGATCTGTGTGCACCTGAGTATTCTATGGCTTTTGCCCATAGCTATGTTTCCAACAGGGAGAGGTACAGATCTTCTTAGCAAGAGGCAAATATTTTCTACCTTACACAAGGTATTATCTTTTCTACTATAGATAAGGCAGGATGTAAACCTTACCCATTGGCAGCTCATCAGGAGAAATTTATCTGGAAACTTCCCCTGAGGAGGCACAACATAGTTGAAAACAACAGCTGAAACAGCACCTGAAAAGAAATGAAGAAAACTGGTTTGACTAGTTTAGGAACTGAAACATGGTCATCAACTATCAATATTCTCTTCAGCAACCTCCTTCACTCTCTCTCTCCTTCTTCATAACTGAAGGATGATTCTAGTCTAGGACATTTTACTTATATATAGCAGCCAACTCCCATCTTTAAATCCAATTTCATCTTTTGCTTTCTTTCATCCATATATCCCTATCCCATGTTTTTTTAACATACAGTCTTCTTCCATTTTCCAATTTCTACCACTTACCAAGTCACAGTTCTGTCCTTCCTGGGGTTGAAGTCCACCACCACCAGCAATAAAGTATAAGGATGAGGTCAAAATTATCCAAATTCTGATTATCTTAAACTACCTATCCATGGCTGACAACAGCATTGAGCATGTATGTAAAATGATTATGTCAAATAGATGAGTGACAGTGGATTATGTGGAAAATAATTTGTTACATATTGCTGTGTTAGGTGCTCTGCCTATGAAATAACCCATGATAGACTTGGGTTTCAAAAAATGTATGCAAGATGGGTATGGGGACAACTCATTGAAGAGCATAAACAGAAGTGTTTTGACACCAACAAACAAAATTTGGACTGATACTTGAAACAAAACAGTTTCTTAAAACAAAATCATTACTGACAACCAGATATGGATTCATCACTACGAGCCTGGGAGTAAACAGCAGAGTATGGATGGAAACATCCTTAATCACCAACCAATAAAAATTTCAAAAGTCAACCATCAACTGGAAAATTGATGCTTACAGTTTTCTGGAATTCTCAAGGGCCAGTATTGGAATTCTATCAGGAAAAAGGTTCAACAAACAACTGTGTTCCTTACAGTGAGATACTTGCTAAAGAGCTGAAGTCTAAATTTTGGATTAAACACAGAGGATTGCTATCCAATGGCACTGTGATCTTGCAGGACAATGCATGTTGTCACATCTCTACCTATACTGTTGACAAAATGTAACTTTTATTTTGAGGTGTTAAAGCATCCTCCTTATAGTCCTGATTTTGCTCCTTTGGACTTTTACCTGTTTGCTCCCCTGAAAGCAGCCAGTTGAGGAAGAAGATCTACCTCTGATGAAGACATGAAGATAGCAGTGCATTTGTGGTTCGCAGCTCTGCCTAAGTCATTGTTTAATAAAAATATATAAAAGCTTGTTGGAAGATGGACAAAGTATTGAAAAGCAAGATTATTTCAAAAAATGATGTATTTATCTTTTCTAAAAGTTGATTAAAATAAATTCTACAGCCAGAGTGTGGATAGATCTTGACTCTCTCTCATATATTTTCTCTCTCTTCCAATGACACTACTTCTCTGAAAAGTCTCTCTAATAGAAGACATCCTTTCTGCCATTCTTTTCATATCTTTCTAAAAATGTTGAACATCTACCACATGGATGACACTGCTTTTAGATTTTACAGTTACCAGCATTACTGATCAGTCCCTTTTCCTGTGAAGTCAGCTCTCATTGGCACCACTTATTTTCTTGAGAATTCTGCTACCAACAGGACCAAAAACTGAATATAAAGATCAAGAGGATAATCTTATTCCTTAACAGATCATTAATGATTCAAAAGAAGAACCTTTATAGACTTGAGTGGACATAATTGCAATCAGCTAAGCAATAAGTTAGTTATGAGTAGAAGCAATAAGTATAAATCATATTTTCAAGAACGAGTGTTTGAAAAAATAAGAAAGATTGTGCCAAATGTTGAGAAACTAACAAACTGAGAAAGAGAAAGATATTCATAATTTAGAATGTATAAAAAGAATAAGCAACACAAAGTTATAAATTTTGGAATCTTTTCTAAGATGAAAGAATTCTT
This sequence comes from Chrysochloris asiatica, assembly GCF_000296735.1. Lineage (NCBI taxonomy): Eukaryota > Metazoa > Chordata > Mammalia > Afrosoricida > Chrysochloridae > Chrysochloris > Chrysochloris asiatica. Next base: position 794,555 of record NW_006408542.1, on the reverse strand, counting down.
GCTTACCATTCAACCTGTTAACCTTCCATGAGTTGTATGAAACCTACACATGGGGAAATAGAGAAATCATAAGAAATGAAAAAGTGTAAGATAATATATTAAAGGCAGACTTAAGTTATAGTAAGAGATGAAAGAAATAAAAGGTTACTCAAGCAGGTTTTTGAGCAGCTGGGAATTGTATATGTGTGATTGGAAAACACAAAACAAAAATAAAAACACCCTGGGGGTTCTGAAGCATCCAGACTGAAATCAATGTGCCAAGAGTCCTTTTAAGATGGTTGGGTGTGCCTTGTTATGACACTCCCTCTCTGCCATTTCATCCACTTAATAAAAAAGATTAATAGAATTCTCAATGATTTTGAATTCTAGCTGGATTATTCTATTATGCTGTTGTTAATGAGGACTGTGATGACTGCTAAGTACTTTGCAAAGGTATGTACACTGTATTCAAGTGTATGTAGTATCTAGCAGACAGAGAAAGAAGATGCTAGAAGAAAGGATTACTGTCAAAGTAGACAAGGAGTGTGAAAACAAAGACAAGAAGATAAGCCCAGACAGTTTCATCCTGTGAGACGGAAGGAAGCTGAAAAGAGTTACTGGCTTAGATACCAAAGAAGCTGGAGAAGCTCCTATAGAAAATGTTCTGAAAAAAACATAGATGGAAAATCATATGTAGAAAATGAGGTGTTTGGAGATTTTGGTAAGTAGGAAAGACTTGAATAGGTATGCTGCATAATGTAGACTGAGAGTCCAAATCTGCTTAGAATCATCTCCAATCATCAATGTGAGCCTGGATAGGGAAAAGTAAGATTCATTTCTAGGAAATCTGACCATTTGTTTGTCTTCCACAGTAATCAACCTCCAGAAATAGAACTATAAACACTGAGCTATAAACAAGCATACACTAAGGATAATTAGTGTTCTGCCATTAATTACTGGTAAGCGCTTCATTCTGGTTTCCCATCTTTAAAGTCTCATATTCTAGTCTTTATGGGGTTGTGAAACTGTGTATAGTGTTTTGACACATGTAGTAAGAATATCAAGTTTGTCAGGGTGGGAAAAGGGAATGGTGTTAGTAATGATAAAATATAATTGTACTTGATTTACATAGTATAGGTGCAAAAATTGTTAGTACTAACAATCATTACTACTTTTATTGGAGTCCTGGTGTGGTGCTGCAGGTTAATGCACTAGACTGCAAGGTTGGTTTGAACTGCAAGGTCAGTGGTTCAAACTCAGCAGCCATTACTCAAAAACCCTATATAGAGTCGTTATTAGTAGGAACTGACCTGATGGCACTTAACAGCAACAATACTAGTTTGAACCGGCAACCAATTTTTAGACAGAGAATTTATTACATATTGTTGTGTTAGGTGCTCTTGAGACAGTTCTGACTCATAATGACTCTATGCACAACAGAATAAAACAATGCCCGGTCCTGCGCCATCCTCACAATTGTTGCTGAACTGTATCAATCCATCTCATCGGGGTCTTCCATTTTTTTCACTGACCCTTCATTTTTCCAAGTATAACATTCTTCTCCAGGGATCACGTCCCTCCTCATAACATGATCAAAAAATCTGAGAGATGAAGGTTCATCATCCTGGCTTCTAAGGAACATTCAGTCTTACTATTTCCAAGAGAAATTTGTTTGCTCTTCTATTCATCAATGGTAATTTAAATATTATTCTTAAGCACCATAATTCAAATGTATTGATTATTCTGTGGTCTTCCTTATTCATTATTCAACTTTTACATACATATGAGATGATTGAAATTACCATGACTTGGGTCAGGCACACCTGAGTACTCAAAATGACAACTGTATCCTTAAAAACTTTAAAGATGTCTTTTATGGCAGAACATGGAACAAGGGATATCATTGCTGACATCAGATAGATCTTGGTTGAAAGCAGAGAATATCAGAAATATGTTTACCTGTGCTTTATTGACTACAAAGAGGCTTTCAATTGTGTGGATCATAACAAGCTATGGACAATGTTGTGGAGAATGAGTATTCCAGAATTGTGTCCCCATCTCCTTTCACCAGACCTGTCTAGACAGGATGAAAACCACTCAGTGGGGAGTCTACCTTCCCCTGCACACTCTGAATCTAAACTCCCTCTTGAAAACTTGTAAGCCAGTCACTTCGTGCCTTTACAGCACCCTCCTGCTCTCCACACATACCCCAATTTTAGGTAGCCAGTGTTTAAGTTGCCCATCCCTATCAACCTTGTAAACAGAGGGGATGGGAATGATCCTTGCTGTCAAGATTATTTCTCTCTTGGTTGATATTTTAAGTTAAGCTACTACATCTATAAGTGTAGGTCAAGGTTATCAAATTGTATTGATTTACACTGATTTTATTTCAAAAAAAAAAAAAAATTTCCCTCTCTCTTTTCCTTCCTCTAGTTGGGTTCTGAACATCCAGCCATTGAAGCTAGGTCCAATGGGCACTATCTGCAAGTTTGGGCGCCCTTGTGCATATCTCATCACTTCATATCAGCTGGACACTTCACTCTCAGCTCTAGCCCTCCATGGCCATGTCTTTGTCCATGGACTCAGGAATCCCCAGGTCTTATCGTACCTCAGGCCAACCAGCTCTCACTATATTCCAGGTCAATGGGGGGGTCCATGTACTTAGTCAGACTCAGCCCTTCTCTTCATTGCTGTGTTTCCCCCATTTCCTCTCACTAGTAGACCAACATGGTAATCAGCAAGCTTACATGCCTGCTCTTGTATTCCCTTTGCATTTCAGTCTTGGGAGAGGGTTTGTCCTGGAGGTACCTAATTGCTTGCCTTGATGACTCCCTGACAAACAACTTGCTTGTTCTTATAGTAGCCAATCAGACTGCTGTTTTGGTTTTCAGTTTTACCTGCTGGTCTTTCTTTCAAGAAGTATCTTCTGTTCTTCTAGCTGCTCCAAGCTGGTCTGCTTGTCTTTTCAAGTCGGAATTTCCCATCTCAGAAGGTTCTGGATGGGGATCAGGATTCCACCTAAGGTCTTATACCCTACAAAAGCTCTGCAAGAAGCCTCTTTCACTCAGCAAGTTCTAGCACTCCTTTTAGGTTATAGGCTGAAGGCGGGCTTACAAGTTTTCTATAATCATGTTTCCTGATAATTTGTTTCTATCCAACTCAAGTGTCTATTTTACAATAGTAGGTAAGGTAAACAAATATTAATAACACAGTCAAGCATCTTAATATTATTTCCCTTCTTTTACCCATTCAGACTATGCCTCAATTCCTGTATTACAGAGCCCTTTGGTTCAAGGTTGAGCATTCATCACTATTGACCTCTGTCCCATTTAGCCCATGCAAGCCTGCTGAAGTGTTCTCCTATCTACCTTGTTCTCTGTCCCCCTCCCCCTTCTTGTGTATTTCCCATCCCAACACCCAAATCTATCTATCCCCTACTATGTGCTCTACTGTCTCTTCCTTCCCTCTGACACCCCATACCCCACCCCCAGTAACCAACAAAGAATTTTTCCTTTTTCTTTTTAGTGTGGATGTCTTTCTTTAAGCTTTTATAATAATGGTCTCATGCAATATTTCTCCTTCAGTGACTGACTAATTTCACTCAGCATAATGTCCTCAAGATTAATCTATGTAATGTGGTGCCTTATAGCTTCCTTTTTATTCTTCAAGGTAGCATAATATTCCATTGTGTGTATATACTACTGTTTGTTTATCCATTCTTCCATCGATGGGCACTTAGGAAGTCTCCATATTTTTGCTAATGTGAATAATACTGATATGAACATTGGTGTGCATATACCTACTCATGTTATGGCTCATATTTCTTGTGAATAAAAGGAGCTCTGGTAGCATAGTGGTTACGAATCAGGTTGCTAACCTCAGGGTCAGCAGATCAAAACTACCAGCTGTTCTTCAGGAGAAAGAGGAGGCTTTCTGCTCCTGTAAAGATTTACAGCCTCGGAAACCCTATATAGGGTCACTATGAGTTGGAACCAACTCCATGGCACATAACAACAACAACAACAACAAATACCAAGTAGAGGAATTCCTGGATCATAAGTGGTGCTGTGGGTTAATGCATCAGACTGTAAAGTCATTTGAACTACAAGGTCAGTGGTTCAAGTTCACCAGCTGCTCCTTGGAAACCCTATATAGGGTTGCTATGGGTCAGAATTGACTCAATTGCACTTAACAATAACAACAAGTTATTTCTATTTCCAACTTTCTGAGGAGGTGACATACTGTTTTCCAGAGTGGTTGTACCATTTTGCAATCCTGCCAGTGATGTAGGAGGGTCCCAGTCTCTCCACATCTTTGCTAGCATTTATTGTCCTCTGCTTTTTTGAACTTTGCTGTATTACTAGTGTGAGATGATATCTCACTGTTATTTTGATTTTCATCTCTCTAAAGGAGCTCTGGTAGCGTAGTGGTTACGAATCGGGCTGTGAACCTTAAGGTCAGT
>NW_006408542.1:787611-789464 GCF_000296735.1 Chrysochloris asiatica | reverse complement strand
GATGCCTCCTGCATCATTCAATATTGAAGTAAAATGCTGTTATTGTTGTTGTGTGATGTTGAGTCAGTCCGACCCACAGTGACCCTGTATACGATTTCCAAGGAGTGGCTGGTGAGCTTGAAGTGCTGACTTTGTGGTTCAAACTGACTTTGCAGTCCAACACATTAACCTACAGCGCCATACTAGGACTCCAAAAATGCTGTTAGTGATAGGGTAATATCCATAGGATTTCAAGGAAGACCAGGTAATACCTTTGTTATTCAAATTCACACACCAAGCACTAAATCTATAGATGATAGATTTGAAAAATTCTAATAAGTTCTTCATTTAAAAATTGGCCCAACAAGCAAGGATGACACATTGATAATTACTAGTGATTGGAATGTGAAAGGTGAAAACAAGGAGGAATGATCTGTAGTTGGAAAATATGGCCTTGGTGAATGACATCATGCAGGAAAGCTCATAATAGAATTCTGTAAGACTACTGAATTATTGGTTGCAAGTATCTTTTTCCAATATTAACTATACACATGTATCTCCCAAGACAGAATACACTGGAATCAAATTGATTACATCGGTAGAAAGAGACTATGAAGAAACTCATTATAAGTTGAAACAAGGCCAGGCATCAACGTTGAAACAGACCATCGATAGCTCATATGCAAGCTCAAGCAGAAGCTGAATAAAATTAAAATAACTCCATGAGACCAAAATCTGACCTAATATCTCTCACCTGAATTTAGAGACCATCTCAAGAACAAATTTGATGCATTAGGTACTAATGACTAAAGATGAGAATAGTTGTGAGGTGGCATCAAGATCATCATAAAGAAAAAAGAAAAAAGTCTTTAAAAAGACAAGAAAGAAAGAAATTTTAAAAAAGACAAAAATTTATGGCAGAAGAAAATCTGAAACTTGCTCTTGAATGTAGAGAAGTGACTGGAAAAAATGATGAAATAAAAGAACTGGACAGAAAATTTTAAAGGGCATCTCACAAAGACAAAGTAAAGTCATTATAAAGAAATGTGCAGAGACCTGAAGTTGAAGTATAAAACCTAAAGGGCAGAACATTCTTAGCATTTCTCAATACAAAACAATTTAATAGAACATTCAGACTTCAACTTTCATTATAAGTGTAGCCTATGGGCAAAATATTGAGTGACACAAAAAGCATCAAAAGGACTTTGAAGGAATCCACAGAGTCACTGTACCAAAAAGAATTTGTTGATATTCAACCATTGCAAAAGGTAACTGTTATAGTTAAAGTTTTGTGTCAACTTGGCTGGATCAGGATTCCCGGTAGCTCGACAGTTAAGACATAGTAATCACTCATTATTAGATCTAATATAATGTAATCAACTCTCTAATGAGATCTTCTGTGTGCAGTTAACAAATTGAGAGGAAGTTTCCTTGGGGGTCTGCGTAGTTCCAGTATCTGGTACACTAAGGCAAAGTTTGCATGCTTTCTACTCAGTACAGATCCTAAATCTGGTTTGTCATCCCACCTCCAGTTCTTTGGACTTGAGCTAGGGGCCTGTTTCACTGCCTGTTGATCCTAGGAGTTATCAACAACCAGCCATCTTAACCTGCCTGCCTCTGTCTGACATGCTGATCATGGTTCATTTAACCCACAGAGGGGCTTGCCCACCTCTAAACTGTGCTATCCTTTTCTTTGATACAAGTTTTTCTTGCATAAACATATATACATTTCACTGGTTTTGCCTTTCTAGGGAACCCAGTCTAAGACAGTAGCATATGATTAAGAGCTAATGGTATTGAGGGAAGAATTCTAAATTGCAGTGAAAGTTATTTGCAAAAAACATGGTTCCAGAGATTGTTGTTGTTGTTGTTGT
>NW_006408542.1:781652-784610 GCF_000296735.1 Chrysochloris asiatica | reverse complement strand
TGGACTTGTTTTCCTTTTCTTCAGCGTCAGTTTGGATTTGCATATAAGCAATTGATGGTCTATTCCACAATATGCCCCTGGTTTTGTTTTGACTGATGATAATCATCTCATATACATGTGAAAATTGGATAATGAATAAGGAAATCCAGAGGAGAATTGTTATAGTGTTGACATTTTAATTATGGTGTTGGCAAAGAATACTGAAAATACTATGGACTGCCAGAAGAACACATAGCTTTCTTAGAATAAGTAAAGCCATACACTCCTTAGGAGGGAGGATGGCAAGATTTTGCCTCTTGTACTTTGGACCTGTTGTCAGCAAAGACTTATTCCTGGAGAAGGATATCATGCTTGGTAAAGTTCAGGGTCCTAACACTTGTGTGTCCGTTTGTTGTACTGTGATGGCTTGCATGTTGCTATGATGCTGGAAGCTATGTAACCAGTATTAAAATATCATCAGTGTTACCCATAGCAGATAACAGATTGCAGCTGAGTTTCCAGATTATGACAGACTAGGAAGGAGAGATGGACTACATCTTAATGTTTAGCCACTGAATGTCAGTGGAACATTGTCAGATATAGTGCTGGAATATGAAAAAATTATGAATAGTACCAGAATATTTTCAGATATAGAATGGGAAGATGAGCCCCTCAGGTTGGTAAACACTCAAAATGTGACTGGGGAAGAATGGTGTCCTAAAAGAAGAGTTGACTGTGATAACGTGAATGAAGTAAAGTTTTAGGGGCCTTCATTGCTGATGCGGCGCAAGTCAAGTTGATAATAAACAGCTGCCAACATCCATTAATAATCAGAACATGGAATGTATGAAGTATGAATCTAGGAAAATTAGAAGTTGTCAAAAATGAAATGGAACACATAAAGATTGATATCCTAGATTAATCAACTGAAATTGACTGATATTGAGCATTTTGATTCAGACAATCATGGTTTACTGTGCCAAGAAAGGTGAATTAAAGAGAAATGGCAAAGCATTCATGATCAAAAAGAACATTTCAAGATCTATCTTAAAGTACAATGTTGTCTGGGATAGGATAAATATCCATACGCCTACAATGATCCAGTTAATATCATTATTATTCAAATTTATGTACCAACCACTAAGGCCGATGGCAATGAAACTGAAGAATTCCAATATTTTTCAGTCTGAAATTGACCAAAAATACAATCAAGATATGTTGATAATTACTTGTGACTGGAATGCAAAGGTTGGAAACAGAGGAAGGGTTACCAGTTGGAAAATACAGCATTTGTGATAGAAATGATGCTGGAGATCACATGATAGAATTGTATAAGACCAATGATTTAATCATTGCAAATACCTTCTTTAAACAGCATAAGAAATGACTATAAACATGACCTCGCCAGATGGAATATACAGAAATCAAATTAACTACATCTGTGAGAAGAGATGGAAAAGCTCAGTATCATCAGCAAAAACAAGACCGGGGGAAGACTGTGGAACAGACCATCAATTTCTCATATGCAATTCAGGCTGAATCTGAAGAAAATCAAAACAAGTCCATGGAGCCAAAAAATGACCTGACATTTCCTTACAACATGTTTCAATTCAGACTAGTCACATATTGATGAAAGTATGTTTGTAGTATAAACACCACAATGATATATTTTAATGTAACTTTGAGATTTAAAACTGGTAGTCATGTATTCCAAATTAACATACCATTTGAATTGCAAATATTTGATAGTCTAAAAGAAAATATTTTGTAGAATATTAAGTCCTTAACCATTTTTAAGACAAGAGTTAGAAACAAGCTAATATATACACATTCATAAAGTCCATGATAATTTCAGGATTCTTCACCAACAACATAACTCAAATGTATCAATTATTCTACAGTTCTCTTATTCATTGTCCAAATTTCATATGTATATGTTATTGTTGTTGTTGTTAAGTACGTTTCAGTCATTTCTTACTCATAGCTACCTTGTATAGGGTGGCCTAGGTGCAGTTGGCGAGTTGGAACTGCTGACCTTGTGATTCGTAGTCTTGTGCTATGTGATGCTACAATGACACACTAGAAGTCCATATATGAGGCAATTGAAAATATCATGGCTTGGGCCAGGCACACCTTAGTCCTCAAACTAATATCTTGGTTCTTGAACACTTGAAAGAGGTCTTGTGCAGCACATTTACCTAATGCAATATGTCCTTTGATTTCTTGATGGCTACTTTCATAAGTGTTGATTGTGGATCCAAGCGAGATGAAGTCTTTGACCGCTTCAATCTTCTCTCCACTTATCGTGTTGTTATCTATTGGTCCAGTTGTAAGGATTTTCACTTTCTTTTTATTAATTGTAATCCACACTTGGAGTCTTTGATCTTCATCAGTATTTCAAGTCCTCTTCACTTGTAGCAAGCAAGGTTGTATCATCTGCATATCACAGGTTGTTAACATTGCTTTTGCAACCCTGATGCCACACTCTTCATGTAATTCAACTTCTTATATTATTTGCTCAGCATACAGATTGAATAAGTGTGATGAAAGGATACAACCCTGACATTCATCTTTCCTGATTTTAAACCATTCATTATTCCTTTTTTCTATTTCAATGACTGCCTCTTCGTCTATGTTCAGGTAACTCATGAGCACAATTAAGTGTTCTGGAATACCCATTCCTTTCCATGTTATCCATAGTCAATAAAGCATAAGTAAATACCTTTCTAGTATCCTTTGCTTACATACAAGAGCAATCTGACATCAGCAATGATATTCCTCATTCCACATCTGTTTCTGAATTGGCTTGAATTTCAGTAGCTCTCTGTGGATGTACTGCTACAATCATTTTTGAATGATCTTCAGCAAAATTTTACTTGCATGTTATATTAACAATATTGTTCTATGATTTCCATAGTCTGTTGATTAACCTTTCTTTGGAATGGACACATATATGGATCTATTCCAATAGGTTGGCCA
>NW_006408542.1:776542-777892 GCF_000296735.1 Chrysochloris asiatica | reverse complement strand
CTTTCTCCAGCATCATTTCTATCACCAAGGACATATTTTCCAACTACTAATCCTTCCTCTTTGCTCCCAACCTTTACATTCCAGTCACCAGTAATGATCAATACATCTTGATTGTATGTTTGATTGATTTCAGATTGAAGAAGTTGGTAGAATGATTCTGTTTCTTCCTAACTGGCTTAGTGGTTGATGCATAAATTTGAATAATAGTGGTATTAATTTGGCTTCCTTGTAGGTGCATGGATATTATCCTATCACAGATAGTGTTGTACCTCATGACTGATCTGGTTATGTTGTTTTTGGTGATGAATGCAACACCTTTCCTCTTCAATTTGTCATTCTCAGCATAGTAAACCATGTGGTTGTCAGATTCAAAATGGCTAATACCAGTCCATTTCAGCTCACTAATGCCTTAGATATCAATGATTATGTGTTCCATTTCATTTTTGACAACTTCCAATTTTCCTAGAATCATACTTCATACATTCCAAGTTCCCATTTTTCAATGGATATTTATAGCTGTTCCTCTTCATTTTGAGTTGTGCCCCATCACCCAATAAAGATCCCGCAGGCTTTTCTCCCATGAGCTGTACTCCATTCCTCTCATCACGGTCAACTCTACTTTGTGGAGGCAGCTCTTCCCCAGTCGTGTTTTGAGTGCCTTCCAACCTGAGGATATCATTTTCCCACAGCATATCTGACAGTGTTTCTCTGCTATTCATAAGGTTTTCAGTGACTAAATATTCGGAAGTAGTTGTCACTCCTTCTTCCTAGTCTGTTACCCATGGTGGATAGGTTTTCAGATGAGCTTGCAGACAAAGAGAGACTATAATGCCTTTGTTGCTGGTGTATAACTTTGTACAAGGGTGAATAAAAATGATGAGCAGTGTAGAATTTATTTTAATGAATTTAAAAATAAGATATGTACATATTTTTGACATAATCTCCTATTTTTTTTAATACACTTTGTCCATCTGTCAAAAAGCTTTCACATTTCCTTATATTAAAATGCTTTAGGCTGAGCTACAAGCCATTAATGTACCACAATCTTCACTTCTTCATCAGAGAAGAACTTTCTTCCATGAAGGGCTGCTTTCAGGGAAGCAAATGTGAAAATCTGATGGAACAATATAGGGAGGGTACGTTAACACCACAAAATGAGCTTTTTGCTGAGTGTGAATAGTGTGGACAGAGGTGTGCTTTGTCATAAAAGATCACAATGCCCTTGGATAGCAGTCCTAGGCATTTAATCTGAAGTTTAGGCTTTAGCTCTTTAGTGAGCATCTTACTGTAATAGGCACTATTGATTACTAAGCTTATTTCCTGATAGTGTTCCAATACTGGCACTTGTGA
>NW_006408542.1:773443-775337 GCF_000296735.1 Chrysochloris asiatica | reverse complement strand
TTAGGCTTTAGCTCTTTAGTGAGCATCTTACTGTAATAGGCACTATTGATTACTAAGCTTATTTCCTGATAGTGTTCCAATACTGGCACTTGTGAATCCCAGAAAACTGTAAGCATCAATTTTCCAGCTGATGGTTGACTTTTGAAATTTTTCTTGGTCAGCGATTTGAGGATGTTTCCATTCCATACTCTGCAGTTTACTCTCAGGATTGTGGTGATAAATCAATGTCTCATCACCAGTAATGATTTATTTTTAAGAAACTTACCTTCCTTTGAGTATTGCTCCAAGTTTTTTTTTTGCAGATGTCCAAACATTTATGTATACACTCTTCCATGAGTTGTTTTGGTACCCATCTTGCATAAACTTTTTGAAACTCAAGTCTGTCATGGATTATTTATTAGACAGAGCCATGGATAATATGCAAATGATTTGCCACATAATTCATTGTCACTCATCTATTTGAGAAAATCATTTCACATACACGCTCAATGTTGTTATCAACAGTCGATGTGAATGGGTGTTTCAATATAACTGGAGTGCAGATAATTTTTTATTCACCTTTGTATAATTGTGATATTAATTGATTTTCCTTGTAGACCTATAAACACTATCCTATCATGTATGGCATTCTACTTCTAGATACATCTTGAAATGTTCTTTTTGGTGATGAATGTGACACTATTCCCCATCAGTTTGTCATTCCAGGCATAGTAATCCATATGATGTTGTTGTTTTTATGTGCCGTAGAATAGGTTCCAACTCACAGGGACCCTGTACAGGGTTTCCAAGGCTGCAGATCTTTATGTGAACAGTAAGCCTCACATTTCTCCCATGGAACAGCTGGTAGTTTTGAACTGCTGACCCTGAAGTTCACAGCCTAATTCATAACCACTGATTCAAAATGACCAATACTAGTACATTTCAGCTGACTAATATAAAAAATATCATCAGCTAAGACAATGCCTAGGATGAGCTCCTGGTGTGACTCTGTAGGTTTAGCACTGGACTGTGAACCACAAGGTTGGTGGTTCAAACCTACTTACTGCTCACTGGTAACCTATACAGTCTTGCTATGAGTTAGAACCAACTCGATGGCACTTATAAATGACAGCAATGTCTTGGATAACTATCTTTATGCATTATGTTTCATTTTTGACAACTTCCAGTTTTCCTAGAATCATATTTTGTACATTCCCCATTGTGATCATTAATGGATGCTACAGCTATTTCTTCTCATTTTGTGTCGTGCCACATCATCAAATGAAGGTCCTCACAACTTTACTCCATTATTAAGGTCAATAATACTTTAGGAGGTAGCTCTTCCCCAGCCAGTTTGAGAAGACAAAGTCAAATATTATAAGGAAACATGCAAAGACCTGGAGTTGCACAAAAGAAAAGAACCAGCTCAGCATTTCTCAAACTGAAGTTATTGAAGAAAAATTCAAACCTCAACTTGAAATAATGGAGGATTCTGTGGGCAAAAAAAAAAAAAAAAAAAATTAATGGGAGTCTTGATGTGGCACTGTGTGCTAACACTCTGGGCTCCAAAGTCTGTTTGAACTCCAAGGTTGGTGGTTTAAACTCACCATTTGCTCCTCAAAAACCCTATTCAAGGCCACTGTGGGTTGGAACCAGCTCGATGGCACTTTAAAACAACAACAATTGGGCAAAATATTGCATGATGCAGAAAGCATCAAACGAAAATGGAAGGAATACAGAGTCATTGTACCAAAAATAAATGGTCAATCATCAATCATTTCAGGAAGAAGCATATAATAAAGAGCCAATGATACAGAAGGATGAAGTCCAAGGTGCATTGAAAGCAAAGGCAAAGAACAAGTCACCAAGAATTGATGGAATACAAATTGAAATGTTTCAACAAATTGATGCAACA
>NW_006408542.1:761274-772694 GCF_000296735.1 Chrysochloris asiatica | reverse complement strand
AAAGCTAAGAGGACTCAAAATGCTTACTGATGAAAATCAAAGACCACAGCCTTTGGTATAGGTTGCATCTCAGTGTAAAGAAAACAAAAATCTTCATCAATGTATCAATAAACAACACCCATATAAATGAAGAAAAAAAATTGAAGCTGTCGAAGACTTCATTTTGCTCAAATCAACCATAATCCCTCATGGAAGCAGCAGTGAAGAAATCAAATGGCATATTGCATTAGGCAAATCTATTGCACAAGACTTCTTTAAAGTGTTGAAGAGCAAAGATGTTAGTTTGAGGACTAAGGTGTGCCTGACTGAAGCCATGGTATTTTCAATAACCTCATATGCATATGAAAGGTGGACCATACATGAAGAAGACCGTTGATGCATTTGAGTTATGTGTTAGAGGAGAACAATAAAAGTACCATGGACTGCCAAATGAACAAACCAATCTGTGTTGGGAAAAGTACAGCCAGAATACCGCCTGGAAGATAGGATGTCCAAACTTTGTCTCTCATGCTCAGACTTATTATCAGGCAGGACCAGTCCCTGGAGAAGGTTTGGTAAAGTGGTAGGTCAGAGAAAAAGAGGGAAACCACCAACAAGATGGAGTGGCACAGTAGCAGCAGCAATGGGCTCAAACACCAACGATTGTAAGGTTGGCACAGGACTGGGTAGCGTTTTGTTTTGTTGTGCGTAGGATTGCTATCAATCCGTACTGCCTCAATGCACCTAACAACAACTAGTTCAGGAGACCTCTCTTCTCCAGTAATATTTTGAATGTCTTCCAACCTCAGGTTTGAATGTCTTCCAACCTCAGGTCATCTTCTGGCCCTGTATCTGACAATGTTCCTCAGATTCTCATAAGATTTTCATTATCATTCAGAAGTGATCTTCCTCTTCTTTTTCCTAGTCTGTCATAGTCTGGAAGTTCAACTGAAACCTGTTCAGTATGGGTGACACAACTGGTAGTTACAATGCCAGTGGCATAGTTTTCCACCTCTCAGCAACACCCAAGCCAACACATTAGACAAACTGACAGACGAGTGGTGATGATGAATACTTTATGACATATGTGAATATTTTTTCACAGTAAATAGTCATATTTTTTTTAAATGAAAATTCTATTGTTTTCTATCTGGAAGGACACATTAGAGGTTTGGAGTTGGAGAACTGTTCAGGGCAATCAAGTGAGGTTGTACAAGGTACATAAAAAGAAAACTTGGCCAAATTGTTTTGATCATCATACTTTTATTTATTTATTTTTAATGTAGTCTACTATATATTAAAGGAGCTTTGGTAGCGTAGTGGTTATGAATCGGGCTGCTAACCCAAAGGTCGGCAGTTCAAAACTACCAGCTGTTCCTCAGGACAAAGATGAGGTTTTCTGCTCCCATAAAGATTTACAGCCTCAAAAACCCTGTACAGGGTCATTGTGAGTCTGAACCGATTCCATGGTACTTAACAACAACAACAACTATATATTAAACATGTTGTTGTTCAGTGCCATTGAGTCAGCTCTGACTCATAGAAACCCCGTATAAGGCTTCTGAGGAGCAGCGGGTAGGTTTGACCACCAACCATGTGGTTCACAGTTCAGTTTCAATCTTACAGTGCCACACATAGCATTTGCAATTCAACATTTTTACATATGAAATTCAGTGACAGTTACATTTATCTTATTTAATTGTGCTTGTAGTTAATTATATTCATCACTGTGCCTCATCACACTTTGCTTCCAAATTGTTCTATAATCAGGGTCCCCTAGGTCCTCTCTTTCTCTCTTTCTCCTACTTCAGGTAACCAATAACAACCTTTTGTTGTGGTTGTTGTAAAGTGTCATCAAGTCAGTTTTGACTCATAGTGACGCTGTATAGGTTTTCTGAGGGGCAGTTGGTGAGTTTGAACTTCCAACCTTGTGGTTTACAATCCAGTGCTGATCCCATAATGCCAAATAGGACTCTTTCTCTCTCTTTCTGTGTGTGTGTGTGTGTCTGTTCTAGATTTTTCATTAGAAACATTGGTATTGCAATTGTCAAAAGGTTGGCAATTCTATCCATCCAGTGACTCCTTGGAAGAAAGATCTAGTGCTCTGTTTCCATAAAAATTACATGCAAGAAAACTCTATGAGGAAGTTCTCCTCTGTCACATGGGGTTGCTGTGAGGTAAAAATGACTTGAACATCAACACTAAACTGTAACCAGAGAACCAAACAACAACAGATATTTCATATAAATTGTTACTGTTGTTAAGTGATGTCCACTTGGTTCCGACTCATAGCGATCCTGCATAGGGTTGCCAAGGAGCAGCTGGTAAGTTGAATGCCGACCTTGTGATTTAAACCAAAGCTTGTGGTCCAGTGCTTATTCTACAGTGCCACACCAGGATTCCTCATATAAGTGGTATTGTCCTTCTGTGACTCTGTGACTAACTTCTTTTACTCAGCATAATATTTTCAGGTTCATCCATGTTGTAACATATCAAGGCTCTTCTGATAATATGTCTTTGCTTTTGAGAAATTTAAAGAGGCCTTGGACAGCAGAAGTGCCTAATGCAATATGTCATTTGATTTCTTGACTGTTGTTTCTATGAGTACTGATTGTGGATCCAAGCAAAATGAAGTCTTTGACAATTTCAATATTTTTTCCATTTGTCTTGATATTATTTACTGGTCCAGTTGTGAGTATTTTTGTGTGTTTTTTTCTTTCTGTATTCTTTTTACATTTAGGTGCAATACATGCTGAAGGCTATGGTCTTTGATCTTCATTATGTCCTCTGTGCTATCAGCAAGCAAGGTTGTATCATTTGCATATCACAGGCTATCTTCTTTTACCAAATTTATTTTAATCTGTATGTTGAGCAAATAATCCGACAACCTAGATTGTATGAAGAAAAAATGGCATCAAAGTTGGAGGAAGACTCATTAACAACCTGCAATTTGCAAATAGTAGATGATATTTATAATACATTTTTAAAAAGTTATCTGGAAATCACATGTAATATGTGTAAAACATGGCATGTTTTCTCAAAAATATGTCTAATATGTCTCCCACTCCATTTTAGGTTTCCACCTATTATATGCAAAAAAGTCCTTACTTTATCTTAATAGAATTTGTAGCCTAAGGCTACCATAACAAAGTGCCACACTTGAGTCACTTAAAACAACACAACTTTACAGCCTTTCAGTACTCTAGTCATATAGTACAAGTTCAGGATGTCACCAAGGCCACACTTTCTCTGAAATGTGTATGGGAAAATCTTTGATTTCAGCTTTGGTAGTTCCGGCAGTTCCTTGGTGAGTAGATGCATCTTCACACAGTGATCTTCTCTTTGGCTGTCTCTCGGTGAGGTCGCGTTCTCCTTTTTAGTATGTGTTGGACCTATCTTGTATTTGGACCCACCCTACTCTAGTATGGCCTCATGTTAACTAATAAAATCTTCCAAGATCGTATTTCCTCTCAAGGTCACTTTCATAGGTATGGGGTTAGGACTTAAATATATTCTTTTGGGGAACACAATTCAATCCATAATAATTATCATAACAACCATGCAACATCATCCTTGAGTGTCCCTATCTCTGTTTCTTAATGAAATCTGTGTGTATAATATTCACCTTCCTTCATGGTTTTTCTCTCCCTTTAGGAATGGAGTCTTGGTGTGGCACTGTAAAATAAGCACTGGACTGCGAAACACAAGGTCAGAATTTCAAACCCACCAGCTTGCTCATGAGAAACCCTAAACAAGGTCACTATGCGTTGGAAACAACTAGATAATACTTAACAACACCACCATGCTTGGGAAACAAGCCAAGGTTTTTTGCTTCTTCTTTTAGCTACATTAAAATAATATTCTTGTATTTATATCCTTTGACCTTGAATTTAATGTCTTGTTGTTGTTACTGTTAAGTGCCATTGAGTCAGTTCTGACTTATAGTGACACTGTATAGGATTTCCAATAAACGGGTGATGGTCCTTTGGTTAGTGGTTCAGTGCTTATCCTACAGTGCTTATCCCACATACATCTTATAGCAGAATATCCATCTTGGAATTCATTTCCTTTCTGCTCTAAACAAGTCAAATCTATCTGAGATTCATGACAGAAAATAATTATTTGAATTTTGGTCTGTCTCTAACTAATAAATATATAAGATTTTCTTGCTTACTGTTAATTTTATTCTAGCTTTATCTTATGTGTTTGATATAATAAGCAAGTATTTATTCAAACTTAAATTTAGCCAGAATAAGGGAAAGAGAAGATTTAAGGAAATCAGGCAGTAGATATGTAATATGTATCTTTTGTTCTTCCAGAATTCAATTTAGTCCACAGACTGTGTATTTGCCTTATTAGCGTGGTCATTCCCAGACTTTGCTTTTGGGCAGCTCAAGCTCCCTTCTCTGCTCCCCTAAAGAGCAGGATTAGAGGACAAGAACCAAT
This sequence comes from Chrysochloris asiatica, assembly GCF_000296735.1. Lineage (NCBI taxonomy): Eukaryota > Metazoa > Chordata > Mammalia > Afrosoricida > Chrysochloridae > Chrysochloris > Chrysochloris asiatica. The sequence continues at coordinate 768,269 of NW_006408542.1, read as the reverse complement.
TTATAAAGCTAAAACTGGAAGTCATGTTCTGATACTGATTTTTATAAAATCTAAGGCTATATGATATGAGTGACATGAGAAAAACAAATTTTGTAGATTTTCCTTATACACTACAGCGACTCAAAAATGATCCACACTGGGTGTAGAATTTACTTTAATTATAACTTTTAGAACAGACAAATACATCATTTATTTACATAATCTCCTTGTTTTTCAATACACTTTGTCCATCTGTCAACAAGCTTTCATATTTCCTTATTTAAAAATTACTTAGGCAGAACTGAGAGCCACAAATGCACCATTGTCTTCATTTCTTCATCAGAGGTGAATCTTTGTCCTTGAAGGGCTGCTTACAGAGGACCAGGCAGCTGAAAATCCTATGGAGCAAGATCAGGACTATAGGGAGGGTTCTTTAACACCCAAAAAAACTTTTTGCAGAGTGTCAACAGTGTGGGTAGAGGTGTGGGAACATTTATTTTCATGCAAGATCACAATGCCCTTGTATAGCAGTACTCTGCATTTAATCCAAAATTTAGGCTTCAGGTCTTCGGTGAACATCTCACTGTTAATGAGCGCAGTTGATTGTTGAACTTTTTTCCTGATAGTTCTTGAGAATCTCATAAAACTGTAAGCATCAATCTTCCAGCTGATGGTTGACTTTTGAACTTTTTCTTGGTCAGCGATTGAGGATATTTCTTTTCCATACTCTGTTGTTTACTTTCAGGCTCATTTTGTTAAATCCATGTCTCATCTCCAGTAACAATTTGTTTTAAAGAAACTTTTACCTTCCTTCGAGTATTGGTCCAAATTTTGTTTGCAGATGTCCATGTTCACACCTGCACAGCAGTGAGTTTGAATGGAAAGCACTGATAAAACAGTGTAGTTATATAACTGGAATGTAGATATTTTTTGACTCATATATATATGTTACTCCTTGGAAACCGTCTACAGGGTTCCTATGAGTCAGAACTGATTTGATGGCAACTAACAGCAACAATAACAAACTCACTGAGTGATTAGTGGGTTCTAACTGCCAAGAATTTCTGTTAGAAGCTGAGTGATTAAATGTGTCACCAAGACTCCTACTTAATAATCTAAGATCCTGTCATCTTTACCTAGAATTCCAAAACTGTTGCAGTTCCTTTTAACAAAAAATGTATGTTCAGTGAAATATTTGAGCTTGACTGTTGTTGCTATCAAGTGCTGGAGAGTCAGTTCTGGCTCGGAGAGACCCTGTTTTAGGGATTCTGTGGAACAGCTGGTAGGTTTCAACTACGTACCTTTCAGTTAGAAGTACAGAGTTTATCCTACAGTGCCACACTGGCACTCCTTACTGAGACTACTAATAGTTACCTAGACTACTGGGATCTTAATATCATGCTCCAAAAGAAATCCAGAAGGAAGTAAGGATCAAATCTCTGGTTTAATTTCTAACATTCTGTTTTGATTCCATGGCGACTGGGCTGTAGATTCTTGCCCTTATTTTCATCTTTATTATCATCATGAAAATGATTTGTTTTCCCATGTGCTACAATAAAAATCTGCTTCTTTATGTAAATAATCTCCATGGACTTGATCTATTAACAAGGAAAAAATAGAAAAGGAGCTCATCTCAGACTTCTAAAACAGCCTCAATAGCTAATATCTTCTATATGTCCATATACCTGAGAAAAACCTTTTTCTAATTTAGAAGATAGGGTACAAAATTTTAGGGACATAAAAAGAATGAAGAATAATTTCTTCACCCTCAACATAAGACATAAAATATTACATGTCTCTTAAAGCTTACTAAGAATATTTTCCCTATAATATTCCTTTCACTTCACTCCCAGAGGTAACTGCTGTGTTCACATTTGTGTGCATCATTCATATGTCTTTTACATACTTACCACCAATCCGTTTATTCATAAATATACATACACACATACACAAACACACAAATATCTTGACTTTAAACTTCATAAAACTATGAAAAAATTCCAACCTTATGGGGGGGAAATGTTACTAATTCACTCACTATCATAAGCAGGCAGGCAAGTCTCATGTTCATTTCCAGAAACAAAGCACAAGTGAATCCTAAATTGTGATCTGGGACAGTTTAACAATATTCAAGGAATCTGAATCAATGATGCCAAATCTAAATACTGTTGGGATGTTGGGATAGTAACTATTCATCTAGTGAGTTTCAGTACAGTAAAGTTTGACAAAATATCTTTTTTGTTGTTAGTTGCAAAGACCTGTTGATCCTCTGGGTTCCAGAGCTCCTTATGGGTTCAGCTGATGCTTTTGCTGTGACCACATTATTTCTCCCTCTGCCACATTCTGCTTCCTTCATTATTCGCACAGGTGTTAACTCTGAAAGCACTCTCGCGATTGCTTTTGATTTTTTAACAGATGTTAAAAGCAGTCCTATTAAACTGGTATTAACTATTAACACATTTTTCAACTGTTAATTCCTTCATAACTGTGGTATTTGTCTGGTTCATATTGTAATTGATATTTGGACAATTTTGATAAAATCATAACCTTATTGCAAAAGTCAAATACATTTTTAACCAGGAAATATACATAAAGGCAGCTGTATATATATTATCCTACAGCGCCACACACGCGCACACACACACACACACACACACATATATGTATCATGTGGCACTGTAGGATAAACACTAGACCCCAAAGTTGGTTTGAACTGCAAGGTCAGCAGTTCAACCTCACCAACCACTCCTAGGAAACCCTATAGAGAGTCACTATGAGTCAGAATTGGCTCAATGGCACTTAACAAGACATTTTTAGTTATGATGAAAAATATAATAAAACTCATTTAGTATTGCTGCTATAAATTATAAATTAACAACTAGTTTTATAAATTCAGATTTTCCTAAAATTAAAAAGGCTACAGATGGTAGCACTAAAGGGAGAGGGACAAATTATAACTGATAGTCTTTTTTATATTTTTAAATTTTTATTGTGAACTGAGTGATAGTTTACATGAGAGAACATTGGCTTTACACCATGGTTTTATTGCAATGATTACAGTCTCCTCTGTGCATCATCATTCAACAGTATTTGCTTCTATTCCCTCTGTTTTTCTATTTTTGGAGGTGTGGGGAGATGTACACAAATACACTTAGGAATATATAATAATTTAAACAATCAAAGGGCGTATTCTGCAATCCTGCCCCCTGGCCGCCAGCACTCAGTCCCTCTCATTCCATGAGTCTAGATTCCTCAGCTGTTGCCTCTTTTCACGTCCTCATCTCTGCCTTCATCTATAGTGTCTCTCCTTCTTTGGATATGGATAGTCACTTTGAAAAACCCTTGTTTCAAATCTATATGGTATCTGCTTTGCTTTAATTCCTCATTCTCTAAAGAGGAAACCAAGGCCCTTCAGCTGTGTATTTGTACTTGATGTTATGAATACTGCTGGAAACTGGCAAAAGAAATACAATGTTCCTCTTCTATAACAAGAGACTTATAGGTCTCCAAGTGCTATGAGTGGGTAAAGTCATCACTTTATGGTGAAATAACTTAACACTGAAATAAAGTGTTGTATTTTGCATCTTTTGACTCAAGATACAAATTCTTTGTATTAATTGGAAAAGTGTTAAACATGGATGGATTGGATAAAGCAAGGTGAAACATGGAACTAAGTCTGCTTTAGATGTGGTATCAGTTGTTATATTAGTGTCCTACTCTTCTCTAGTGCCATGGCTTCACTTGTCCTGCAGACTTTTTATTTCACTGACATGAACAGATGGGCACTAGATGATTACCATTTAATGAGCTGAATTAAATTTCAGCAAGCAAGCTTCCAGGAATGTCTTTAATATGGCTAAGGGTCAAAGGATTTAGTAGATTCTTCTATGCATACTGGGAAGCCTGCTATATCCGAAAGAATGCTATTTGAAACAAAGGAGTTAAATATAGACTTTAGTATCTTCACAAAAAAGTTAATTTGCTTTCAGTGATACGTGTATAGGAATTGCTGTTGCACCCTGAAATGTTTTATCAGTTAATTTATAAACATAGCAGCCTATACCTTCTTTTTTTTTTTTTTTTTCTCGCTAATTATTTATCAATAGTATCAGGGAGACAAAAATCAGACCCTGAAAAGTACATGACCTTAAATATGCTTTTTGTGAAAATCAAAGGAAATCTTGGAACACATGGAAACCAAACTGAAAATGATTATTCTTAAAACAAGTACAGTTTTCAGATGTGGACGACATTAACTAGATTTTCCATTAAATGAAATCAACATGTTGTACATAACTCATCAGAAAATCTTCGTATGTTTCCAAGATAGTTGAAATAGAAGAATAACCCTATCTGCCCAAGATTAATTTTTGCACTCAAAAATCCTGGTTTATCTGAATTCATTTTTGGATCTAAAACAGAAATCTTAAACATTCCACAATTTCATATTCAGTACCAACTTTTGTTGTTGTTACTATTATTGTTAAGGTATTTATTGTTTTTATTGTTAAGTGCCATCGAGTTGATTTGGACTTAACAGCAATCCTGAATAGGGTTTCGGAGGAGCGACGGATTTTCGGAGGAGCGACGGATGGTTTTAAACCACCAAAACTTGCAGTTAGCAGTCTGATACTTACTCTACAGTGCCATATCACAAGTTCAAGGTATTTATTGTTGTTATGTGCCATGGAGCCGGTTCCGACTCATAACGACCCTGTACAGTGTTTCTGAGGCTGTAAATCTTTACGGGAGCTGAAAGCCTCATGTTGCTCCCGTGGAACAGCTGGCAGTTTCGAACAGCTGACCTTGCGGTTTACAGCCCAATTCGTAACCACTACGCTGCCAGAGCTCCGTAAGATATTTATTAGGAAATATAAAATTCTTAGTCATAATAAAATATATTATGATCCAAAATTGACAATTATTTTAATGATTTTTAATTTTTCTTTCAGACTTTTAATTGTTTGGGTTCAAGCGTTTTAAAACAAGTTATCATTGTAAGTGAGAGATAAAGAAACTGGATTTCATAAATACTAAATGTTTTCCCTAAAGGAACACAGTCAATCTCCTGCAGACCCAAAACGACTGTTTACAGCTTTTATCACCATCACCTGCTGAGTTTATCCTCTTTCTATTTGCTTGAAGAAAGCTTGATGGTATTACTATGTCATTTGTGATTTTGGAAAAGTTTTTTTATCTCACTTATCCATTCAAAAATGTCTCTTTTATACTAAGTATATGGTATTCTTCAACAATTCTTTAGGAAATCTGGAACAAAGAATAGTTTTGTAGAAAAAGGGAACCAAAGACAGGCAATTCTCATATGCAGAACATGCTGAGAAGGATAATTCTCCCAATGTCTACTATTTTAATTGTTGTTGTTGTTGTTAAGTGCCATTGAGTCAGTTCCAGTTCTGACTCATGTTTTTGTTGTTGTTGTTGTTGTTAAGTACCATGGAGTTGGTTCCGACTCATAGTGACCCTGCAAAGGGTTTCCAAGGCTGCAAATCTTTACGGGAGCAGAAAGCCTCATTTTCTCCTGTGGAACAACTGGTAGTTTCGAACTGCCGACCTTGAGGTTAGCAGCCTGATTCATAACCACTACGCTACCAGAGCGTCTTATGGCTTGTATTTTCAATACCTAAGTTGGAAAGAAAGAAGGAGAAAGTCATTCATATGGATAATCCCAGTTCTGACTCGTAGACACCTTATATAGGGTTTCCAAGGAATGGCTGGTAATTTTGAACTGCCGACCATGAGGTTCAAACCAGCCTTGCAGTCCAGCGCATTTCCCTGCGACAGCAGGACTTCAGAAGCATGGAGTGATTTTGGGAGCACAATGGGATTATCATATTTTCACCAAAACTCTGTGAATGAAATTTCATTTTCTTCTTGCTAAATTTGAGAAAAAGGCAGCTGATATCTACGTCAGTTAGTGTACTAGGTACTTTACATATATATTCATTCAATTAGTTAACTTTTGTTGAGTATCTGTTGTCAGACACAGTTCCAACCTTTGAAGACTTTAAGCCCTAAGGAAAGAAAGACTACATAAAAGATGTAAAACAATTACAATATTTAGTATAAAATCATTGAAAATCAGAAAATGGACATGTAACCCCAGTGGAGTCTAACTTTAAGAAAGAAAAGAGATAAACCAAGGCGATGAAACAAAGAAAGAACAACATTTGGAGAGCCAAATGTTGTCAAGTTGTTTCAATGAACCAATTAATGTGTTCATTTTTTAAAGCAATTCTCACAACAGTTGAATTATCCTGGGGCATAATAAAGAAAAACAATTGGTAAGAATATAGTAAATGCTAGTCTTGGTGTGGTACTGTAGGATAAGCACTGTACTGTTAACCACAAGGCTGGTGGTTCAACACCACCAGCTACTCCTTGGAAACCCTATACAGGGTCACTGTGAATTAGAACTGACTTGAAGGCACTTAGTAACTTAGCAACATTTATTAATTAACTGATTTAACAGTTGACAAAGTAATCAGAACTCAAAATAGATATAAAAGTTGTTGTTAGGTGCCATCGAGTCGGTACCAAATCATAGTGACCCTGTGCACAGCAGAGTGAAACACTGCATGATCCTGGGCTAACCTCACCATTGTTGCCATGTTTGAGTCCATCGATGCTGACACCTGGCCAATCCATCTCGTTGGGGGGTCTTTCTGTTTTTCTCTGACACTCCACCCTACCAAACATGATATCCTTCTCCAGAACTGGTCCCTCCTGACAATATGTCTGAAATATGAGAGATGAAGTTTGGCCATTCTGGCCTCCAAGGAGCACTTTGGCTGCACTTCTTCCAACACGGATCTCTTTGTTCTTTTGGCAGCCCATGGCACTTTCAATATTCTCTTCCAACACCATAACACAAAAGCATCAGTTCTTCTGTGGTCTTCCTTATTTACTGTCCAGGTTTCACATGCATATGAGGTTATTGAAAATATGATGGCTTGGGTCAGGCGCACCTTAGTCCTCAAGCTGACATCTTTGCTCTT
>NW_006408542.1:758015-758475 GCF_000296735.1 Chrysochloris asiatica | reverse complement strand
AGGGAAACCAAGATTCAAAATACATCCAAGCATCTTAACATTTTTCCCCTCTTTTCCCCATTCTGACCATGTGTCAATCCCTTTATCCCAGAGCCCTGTTGTTCCTGGGCTGTGCATACATCTTTATTTACCTCTGTCCCACTTCAGCTTCACACTCATCCTATCCTATTTCATTTCATTGCAATGATTACGATCCCTTCCATGCATCATCAAATAACCAAAGGATACACCCCACAGGCCCACCTCCCTGGCTGTCAGCAAACAACTCCTCTCCCACCCTGAGTCTCTTGTCCCCAGCCACTCCATCTGTCCATGTCATCGTCTCTGTCTCCATGCCAGGCTTCACTACCTCTCTGGGTAGGGTCATGCTCTCCACTCTTCTTAATTGATGGTCCCAGGGACATCTGCTCCTGGACTGCAAAATAAATCATTCCCCTCCTTTTGTAAAAAAAAAAAAAAA
>NW_006408542.1:721695-738976 GCF_000296735.1 Chrysochloris asiatica | reverse complement strand
CATAAAATGACGGCTCCTGGAGCAGCTGAGTGATCAGAACCAGGAAGCAATGGATTTCTTGCTTCTGCCACAAACTCCCCAGCTGTAAGTCTTCCAGCCTTCTAAATATTCCTTTATATGTGGTTCAGAGTACTGGGACCGTTCCCTGAGCATTCATGGTCATGTATTCTGTGTTGTTCTCAGCAGAGCTCATCACTACACTTCCACCCGATCTGCCATCTTTTTCTGGAACCATTTCCTTCATTTTTAATGAAACATTTTTGATGGCTATGTGGTTATTCATGATTATGTATGTGATGGATCTAGCAGTCTATGGAGTGGTTACCCTCAGGATTAAGAAAGTAAGTTCCTCTTTGGGTAGGTTTATCATTGAAAGTCAGGGAAGGGGCAGGTTACAGATCTTGGACTATTTGGAATTTCTCAGATATAGGGGTCACAACTTCTAGAGTACAGTTTCTAAACACTTGAATTGCAGTTATTCAAGAGAATGTCCATATTCTGTTGTCCTTATCTTGGCAGAGATGCATAATCCTCCTTCCAAACACAAGAGGAGGAATTTCCTCAATTACTGGAATTATCAGGAGTCCTGGTGTGGTGCTGTGGGTTAATGCGCCAGACTGCAAAGCCATTTGAACTGCAAGCTTGGTGGTTCAAGCTCACCAGCTGCTCCTCAGATACCCTATATAATGTTGCTATGGGTCGGAATTGACTCGACGGTACTTCACAACAACAACAACAACCAAAGTAACAGGAGGGACCAGTTGCTGGAGATTGACATCATGTTTGGTAAGGTGGAGGGTCAGAAAAAAAGAGGAAGACCCCCAATGAGATGTATTGGCCAAGTGGCAGCATCAATGAACTCAAGCGTGGCAATAGTAGTGAGGTTGGTCCAGGATCGGGCAGTGTTTCGTTCTGCTGTGCATAATGTCTCTATGTGTTGGTACCAACTCGATGGCACCTAACAGCAACAATAATGACAAACCACAGTGCCTAGAAATTGGGAGGGTAACATGTTCAGACAGGCTTTGGTGTGTATACCTCAGGTAGTGGTGGCCACCAGCCAGGGGACCCCACTGTACAACAAACCAACAGAGGGACAGTCATCTTACTCCTTAGTTCCACCTTAATCCTTAAGGTATTTTCAATTGTCTCATATGCTTGCAAAAGTTAGATAATGAATAAGGAAGAATAAAAGAATCAATGCATTTGTTGAAGAATATTTAAAGTACCATGGACTGGCAGAAGAACAACAACAACAAAATCTGTCTTGAAAGAAGTACAGTCAGAATGTTCTTTGGAAGCAAAGCTGGTGAAACTTCATCTTTTTTATTTTGGGCATTTTTTAGGAGGGACCAGTCCCTGGAGAAGGACATCAATTTTGGTAAAATGGACAGTCATCAATAAAGAGGAAGTCCTCCAATGAGATGGATTGACACAGTGGCAGCATCAATGGGCTCAAACATAAAAATAGTTAAGAGGACGACACAGGACATGGAAGTCATTTTTATGTTGTGCATAGTGTTCCTATGCCTTTGAACTAACTAGATGGCGTCTAACAACAATAGCAGCTGTTGTAAATCGTTTCTCATTAACAGCTCACTTCAAAATGGGTTCAAATCAGAGGTATAGAAGCTAGCATTTACAATACATTACAGAATCAAGGAATTTGGCCAAAATAAATGATTAACTTCCCTACAGTTACATAGATTTAATTATAAAAATATACAATGATTCAAAGGAAGCAAAAATAACTCAATACAACTTATACTATAAAGCTTAAATTGAAAAATGAATATGATCATCTTAATTATTATTTCATCATGTTATCATACTTTTTAACTTAAGAGTTTTACTAGCATTTTTCCCACTTTACGGTTGAAGAAACTGCAGCTTACTGAGTCTAACTAACTTACAGTAGCTCAGATAAAGGAGTCCCTGGGCAGCACAAATTCTAATTCAAAAGGACTTTGCTTGTAGTGCCTTACTTCTAGCCTAAAGGTTGGCAATAGAGGTCTTAGACTTGAAACCCTACAGAGCAGACCTCCTCTGCACGTATGATCTGAACTGAATAGACTTCAATTAACAACAGCAAAAGCTCAGACAAAGCACTGAAAACAAAAACTCTAAACTTCTCTGATACAAATAAACAAAAAACTTTAATAGAAAGTAATCAAAAGATAACTTGGAAAAAGATTCTTCCAATATGAAGCAAGAACCATTATTTTCTACTGTGCTTTTTAGATAATGAAATGAAATAATAGAAGTAAATTTGTTATTTGTTGTTGTTAAGTGTCACCAAGTTAGTTCCAATTTATAACTATCCTGTACAGGGTTTCCAAGGAGCAGCTGGTGGGTTTGAACTGTTGACCTTGTGGTTCAAACCAAACTTATAAGTCCAGTGCTTATCCTACAGCGCTACACCAGTTCTCTTAAACTTGTTTGGAAAGATACAAATAAATAGTTCTACTTCTGGAAGGATATCTAAACATTGTAGGAACTTCCTGTTACAAAATATCTATAACCTTAATAAAAAACACTTTTAATACAATACATTAGTTTGCTAAAATTAAGGGACACTTCAAACAAATAATATAGCATCCTATTTCTTTCTCCCATAAACTCCCTAAAAAGGTAAAATAAACAAAATAAGGTGCTGAAATTGATCCTAGCTACACCTAACTGAGCTCTGGTAGCGTAGTGGTTACGAATCGGGCTGCGAACCTTAAGGTCAGCGGTTCGAAACTACCAGCCGCTCCGCGGGAGAAAGATGAGGCTTTCTACTCCCGTAAAGGTTTACACCCTTGGAAACCCTGTACAGGGTCGCTATGGGTCGGACCCGACTCGATGGCACTTAACAACAACAACAACAACACCTAACTGAAATAAAAATAATCAGCAATGCAACACTGTGAAAAATGCTGATACACCAAAACAAAAACAAAAACAAAATACTGCCAGGTCTATGCCAAGACTCATAACCACTGTATAGGATAAAGTAGAACTGTTCCATAAGATTTTCATTGTTGTAAATCTTTATGGCATCTGACTGCCACAGCCACATCTTTCTTCAGCAGAGTGGTTGATGTGCTTAAGCCTATGACCTTTAGTCTGACAGCCAACTTCTTTAACCATTATGAAACAAGAGCTCCTAAGTGCTAACAGAAACAACAACAACAATAACAAACAAAAAAACCCTCTGTCATCTAGTGAATTTTGATCCCCTGCTGATAGTGGAATTAAAATTCTAAACTAAGTGTGTCAGCAGGAAGGGCTGAAGAGGTTACTGACCATCAAACAACAGCTCAAAGCTTACTAATAATTTCTTATTAGAAAGGGGAACATTAACAGCTGCATTGTCCAGCACAGTATCCACTAGCCCCATACAGCTACTAAACACTGAAAATGAGGTCAGCTATAAGTTAAAAATATACAAAGTATGAAATATGCCACATTTAATTAATAATTTTATATTGTCATGTTGAAAAGCTAATATTTTGGGTATGCTGAGTCAAATAAAATATACTATTAATATTAAGCTGACATGTTTATTTTCATATTTTTAAAATATAACTCTGAGAAACATTTTAATTATACCTTCAGCTTGCACTTTATTGAATAGTGTGGTCCATCTAGAACTTCATTGACTGCCAACGGAATGAGCCAGGATTTTTCTAATCTACAGATCTGGGGGAGGTGATTTGCTTTAAGACCTATCCAAATTTGTTTGAAACACCAATGAAACTGAAAACCTAATCTGTTCTTGCAGATATTGTAACTCAAAATAATACAAATGTCAACCATCCTCTAATTTAATGGAAATGAAACTAAATTTCAATCAAAATAGTGTTTTTCATAAATTTTGATAAGCTAATTCTAAAGTTTATCTGAAGAAGCAAGACCTCTTAAGAAGAGACAAAACATTCCTAAGGATGAAGAGTAAGGAATGAATTCTTCCTGATATTAAGGTATATTATTAGACTCAGATTATAAAGTCAATAGAGTATTGACACAGAGTCAGAAGAATACTGACCAAGGGAACAAAATAAAGATTGGGAAATATACTGTGCTTTACAACTTGCTGTGTCATAGAGGTTCTATTAGAGAACATTGCAGAACTGAAGGACGATTCAATAAAGTAGCTCGAACAATTAATTACCAGTATGGAGAGAAAAAATATGCACTTAAATTAGATCACTATTTTCTACTACACACAAAACTAAATCACAAATAGGTTGAGGACTAAAATATTAAGTGAAATCTGTGAATCTTTAGAATAAAATAACAATAACATTTATTTCTGTTCTAAAATTAGGAAAGGAAAGGTATCTTAAAATTACCATACATGATAAGTATATAGAATATGAATATAAAATCTACTACTTAAAACTTCTTCTATTAATTAAAAATTTTTGTTAAACCAAAGACAGCAAGAAGACAGTGAAGCTATAAAGAACAAACTGAAAGAGGTTTACAATATATGTAATTTACAAAGGATTAGTAACAGCCTACAAATCAATTAGAAAAGAACAACAACAAAAGTGAGGAAGGGAAATACTGCCAATCATCTAGCAGAGACAACATGAGGAGAAAACAAATGCATGAAAGGATGTTAAACCTATTTAGAAAAGCTGTTAATATGCACAGTCTTTTGTTCTGACTCATATTACCCTTACATAAAACAGAATAAAACACTGCCATGTCTTGCACCATTCTCACATTGTTGTTATGTTGAGCCCATTGTTGTTGTTAGGTGCCATCGAGTTGGTACTGACCCAAGTGACCTTATGCACAGCAGAAAGAAACACTGCCTGATCCTGGGCCAACCTCACTGCTGTTGCTATGCTTGAGTTCATTGATGCTGCAACTTGGCCAATGCATCTCATTTGGGGTCTTCCTCTTTTTCTCTAACCCTCCACCTTACCAAACATGATCTCCTTCTCCAGTGACTGGTCCCTCCTGACAATAAGTCTGAAGTATGAGAGACGAAGTCTGGATATCTTGGCCTCCAAGGAGCACTCTGGCTGCACTTCTTCCAACATAGATCTGTTGGTTCTTTTGGCACCCATGGCACTTTCAATAGTCTCCTCCAACACCATAACTCGAAAGCATCAATTCTTCTATGGTCTTCCTTATTCACTGTCCAGCTTTTGCATGCATATGAGGTTATTGAAAATACTGTGACTTGGGTCCGGTGCACCTTAGTCCTCAAACTGACATCTTTGCTCTTCAACGCTTTAAAAAGTTCTTCAGCCCATTGTGGTGGTGGTGGTGGTTCCAATTGATAGTGACTCTTCACAGGGTTTCCGAGGCTGTATATCTTTACGGGAGAATGCCTCATCTTTTTCCAGTGGAACAGCTGGTAGTTTCGAACTTCTGACTTTGAGGTTCACAGCCCACTTCATAACCACTACACTACCAGAGCTCCTTTGAGCCCATTGTAGTAGCCACTAAGTCACTCCACCTCATTGAGGTTTTCTTCTTTTGGTTGATCCTCTATGTGATAGTTAAGATTCTATGTCAACTTGGTCGGGCCAGGATTCCCAGTGTTTGGAAGTTGATAGTTAACTCAGTGATAATTGACTATTAGCAGGAGTAGTTGATTCTATGATAATTGACTGTAAGGAGCCCATCAATTGAAAGCCTGTTTCCTTGGGGTTGTGGTGTGCTCCCAATTTAATGAACATGGCGGGAAAGTCTCTCTCTCTTCCAATAGAGACCCAGGACTCTACAGTTGTAAGCTTTTCCTTGATATAAACTTCTATTTGTATGTATACATATGTATGTTTCACTGATTTTATTTTTCTAGAAAACCCAGCCTAAGACCTGTGGTACCGAGAAGTGGGGCTAAAGAAACAAAATCACCAAGATGAGTTTTCTAAATTTGTACTTAAGTCTGACTCATTTTAAAGGCACAGCTATAGGTTGGAGGTATGTCTGATGTCTTCTTCATAGGAATCAGCCTTGGGCTGATTTTGAGTTTGGTTCTCTTCCCTCTTTGTGAAATCAAAGGAACTCAAAATGGTTCCCACTTGGTTTAAATAATTAACTTTGTGAGTGGAAATGCAATGACTCCAAACTTATGAAAGCATACTTTTTGCAAGACAAAGAACCAAAGGGCATAAGTTTGAATTTTCTCACCTGTAATGTTAAAGAAAAATGTTTGCCTCCTGCCTAAGGAGAGAAAAGCAGAATGACTGTTAGGGGTCAGGGCCTACTGGATCCACCCTGTAGAGATTCAGGGTCATATGCATAAGAAGAGGGTTAATCTTAGGGTAGAGAAACAAAGATTGAACTCCAGTGTTTTTAAAAGGTTTATGTGTCTACCTTTTGGATATTGGTTTCTCCTGATGTGGCACTGTAGGATCAGCTCTGAACTGTGAACCTTAAAGTATGCAAACCCACCAGCTTCTCCTTGTAGACTATATACGGGCCACTATGAATCAGAACTAACTTGATGGCACGTAACAACAACAAATTGTTATATGGTAGACATACATGAGTGATCGAAATGAATATTGGGAATCATGATTACATTGTTTGTAAGCCTACCTTCAGCCTCTACTTGATTGGGTTTGCTAAAAGGGGAGTTACAATTTTCCAGAAAGAATTAGACTATTAGCTTTAAGCCTTTGCAGAGTTTGGAGCCTTACCAGAAGCCTAAGCCCCTCCCAGAACCTTTGGAGTTGGTACATTTATTTACATTTGAAAAGACATGCAGACCAATCCAGAACTGCTGAAAGGACAAGAGCTTCACACAGAAAAAAAAATGGACTGTTTGACTTTTTGGTTTCAAGCAAGCTGTTTGCTCTGTAGGCATTGAAGCAAGAAACGTTGGCCCATCAGAGAAAATCCCCTTCTAGAACTGAAAGTTAAATGGAATTGTGAGCAGGAAAAAGTATAGTGGTTAGTGAGTCAGTATAGTGAGTCTGTTTGTGAGTGGAAGTGGAGGAGATGCAGCAATAAAGACACTGTCTGAGGTTGGCCGTTGACCTTGTGATGACAGACAGAAGAGGAAGAGCTTCCTGGTATGAAGTTTAGGGAACTGTGTGAACTCCTGAACCTACAGGCACCCTTGGGGGATAAGATGAGAGTGAAGGAACCAGCTGGTTTGAAGTACAGGGATATGTGAACTCCTAAACTTGCAGCTAATACCCATTTGACTTAGCTTGTTTGAACTGTGACTATAGCCTGACCAGATAAACTAAAGATATTTGATAATGTGAAAAGTGTAAATTGCTATAATTTGATGGATTAGACTTTTGCTTATGGACACAGTTGGTCAAAATTCCAACCAAATAAAAGATTATTCAAATCAAGTTACATGCTTGACTCCTCAGTGAACTGGGTTGATGTTGTTAGGTGCTTGAGTCGCTACCGACTCAGCGATCTTCTGCACAGCAGAATGGAACACTGCCCGATCATGGGCAAACCTCATTATCATTGCCATGCTTGAGCCCATTGATGCTGCCACTTTGCCAATCCATCTCGCCGGGGGTCTTCCTCTTTTTCTCTGACCCTCCACTTTACCAAATGTGATATCTTTCTCCAACTACTGGTCCCAACTGACAATATGTCCAAAGTATGAGAGATGAAGTTTGGCCATCCTGGACTTCAAGGAGCATTCTGGCTGCACTTTTTCCAACACAGATCTATTGGTTCTTCTGGCAGCCATGGCATTTTCAATATTCTGTTTCCAAACTAACTCAAAAGCATCAATTCTTCTACTGTATTCCTTATTCACTGTCTAGCTTTTGCATGTGTATGAGGTCATTGAAAATATCATAGCTTGAGGCAGGTGCACTTTAGTCTTCAAGCTGACATCTTTGCTCTTCAACACTTTAAAAAGGTCTTGTGCAGCAGATTTGTCTAATGCAATACGTAGTTTGATTTTTTGACTGCTGCTTCCATGAGTAATGATAGTTGATCCAAAAAGAATAAAGTCCTTGACAACTTCAGTCTTTTCCCCATTGATAAGAATGTTGTCTATTCATCCAGTGGTGAGGATTTTTGTTTTCTTTACATTGAGATGCAATCCAAACTGAAGGTTGTGCTCTTTGATCCTTCCTCTTTGCTCTCAACCTTGCAGTCCAATCACTGGTAATGATCTATACATCGTGATTATATGTTTGATCAATTTCAGATTGAAGGAGTTGGTAGAATTCTTCTGTTTCATCCTTACTGGCTTTAGTGGTTGGTGCGTAAATTTGAATAATAGTGGTATTAACTAGGCTTCCCTGTAGGCACATGGATATTATCCTATCACAGACAGCGTTGTACCTCATACTGATCTGGATATGTTCTTTTTGACAATGAATGCAACATCATTATTCTTCAATTTGTCATTCCCAGCATAGTAAACCATATGGTCCTCAGATTCAAAATGGCTATTACCAGTCCATTTAAGCTCACTAATGTCTAAGATATTGATGTTTATGCATTCCAGTTCTGTTTTTGACAATTTCTAATTTTCCTAGATTCATACTTCACACGTTCCATGTTCTGATTATTAATGATGTGTACAGCTGGTTCTCTTCATTTTGAATTGTGCCCCATCAACAAATGAAGCACCCGAGGGCTTTACTCCCACATGCTTTACTCCATTCCTGTCATCGTGGTCAACTCTACTTTGAGGAGATGGATCTTCCCCAGTCACATTTTGAGTGCCTTCCAACCTAAAGGGCTCATTTTCTGGCACTATATCTGACAGTGTTTCTCTGCCATTCATAAGGTTTTCAGTGGCTAAATATTTAGAAGTAGTTCATCACTCTTTCTTCCTAGTCTGTCTTTGTCTGGAAGCTCATCTGAAACCTGTCCACCATTGGTGACCCTGTTGGTATTAAAAATACCACTGGTATAGCTTCCAGATTCACAGCAACTCACAAGTATCCACAGTATGACAAACTCAGAGACGTGTGTTGGACTGGATGATGGGGATGAACAATTTAGCCACTGGCTATTAAAAATGGAGAAGGGCTATAAAGGCATAAAGTGGCTGGCTTGCAAGTTTTCATGGGTATTCTTAGTTTCAGAATGAAGTGGGTATAGTAGAATAAACCCTGACTAGATTTCCTCTTTTCCAGATGAGTTTGGTGTAAGGGGATGGGGATGATGCTGATAGGATTTTATTTCAATTTTCAGTAATAGTAGGATTAATTGTCATTGTCAAAACTAATTGTAGGATATACATAACCAAATTGAGGGAGTAGTTAATCTTTTATTTCAGAAAGAGAGGACCCCAGGACCATCAAGAAGGAAAAGCATGTGAGGAGTGTGGAATAGTAGAGAGAGTAGCAGAGGCAGTGACATGCAGAGACAGGGCAGCCACAACCTCTAAGCTCATGGACTGAGTAAAGCTGTGTATCTATGAGCAAGAGGTTGGCTTGCAGGATGTGTCCTTTGGACATTTAAATTAATATGTATTTCTATTTTGTATGTGTACCTCAACTATGTTTGCTTTGTTTATTTGCAAAAGATAAGGTTTAAATGGGGCCAGTGCATTTTCAATTGAATGCATTCTAATTATAACATGTTAGGTGCAAATATAAATATCCCTGGTAGAATAGTGGTAAGTTAGACTGATAACCTCAAGATCAGCAGTTCAAAATTATCAGCTGTTCTGTGGGAAAATGATGAGGCTTTCTGCTCCCATAAAGATTTACAGGTTTGGAAACCCTATACAGGGTTGCTATGCATTAGAACTGACTTCACAGTTGTTTGAGTCATTTTCTTTGACAATTGTGAATTTTGTGAGATGTTGCAGAATGCTGGGACATAAGGAAGGGAAAGTGTTGTTATTGGTGTCAAGGATTAGGGAGTGGTATAACATGCTGGATAAGTCAGATAGTTGAAATATCTTTGACATCCAATTCATAGGGACCAGCCTTGTGCAGATCTTTCTAAAAAAATTATTCAGACAATTGGTGTCAGAATGATGGGGCTTGGTGCAACAGCCCTGGCTCACTTTAATATGCAGTTTTGGAGAAAGGGAGATAAAAAGGGAGAATGAGGAAACTTTGGTTTCTAGATGGGATCAAAATCACCTGTGTAGTGTGTGACAGTCACCTACGCAAGGCAAAAACTATTCATGGTATATACAATTGGTAGATACCAATTTAAATCATGATGAAGTAACTAATTCGATGCTATGAAAATACAAAGTGATAAGGAAAGAGCAAGATATACACTTCCTTGATTTTTCTTGTCAGTAGTAGCATAATGACAAGGAAAAGAATGTTGCGGTTGATGGCAGTGCTGAACTAAGCCCAGATTTGGTTCCATCAGAGCTATGACAACTTATCTCAGACCTGACTCATTAAGGAAAAATTGAGTTATAACAGCAGGACATACTGCTATGATCCTTGGTAACTAAGAAGGTATTTCAAGAAGGGAATTGACAAAACTAAGGATTTATTAAAACCAGGCAATATAGCATAAAGTAACTGCTTAATTTGTAGATCACTATTATGTTTCCAAGGAGCTCTGGTAGTGTAGTGGTTATGAATCGGGCTGTGGACCTCACGGTCAGCAGTTCAAAACTACCAGCTGTTCCGTGAGAGAAAGATGAGGCTTTCTGCTCCCATAAAGATTTATAGCCTCACAAACCCTGTACAGGGTCGCTATGAGTCAGAAGCAACTCCACGGCACATAACAACAACATTATGTTCCCAGAGCAACCATTACCAAAATGGATTGTGAGAGTAACTAATTTATGGGCAGAATAGAAAACTATGTTTGGGGTGATGTAAGATTCACAACTCACTGTGTGACAGTCACAAATGGTTAATGCCCATGAAAGGTTAACCCAGAGAAGATGACCAGTCTACTGGACTGAATAAAATTTGCAGTCAAATCTGTTTACCCTGAGAAGTGAAACTGCTCTTCTCCCTCTCTAAATACTCAATGGAGCACTTCAGAAGAAGAAGCTAGTGTGCTGCCTATGGAAGTAATGTTGGGAGGGCTTTATGGTGACCATAATACTCATCCAATGAGTATACTTTTTACACAGGTCATGGCAGAGTTGTTAATCAAGGGAGCCCCTTCCATGTAGGTACCCTTGTACCCTTATAACTGCAAAATAAAGCAACAATCTGAAAAGTTGTGTCACATTTGTTGGCACAACTTCCCTGCATGGATTTTACAGATCCAAGATACATGTTGTTGTTGTTAAGTGCTGTTGAGTTGGTTCCGACCCATAGCGACCCTGTACAGGTTTCTAAGGCTGTAAATCTTTATGGGAGCAGAAAGCCTCATCTTTCTCTCACAGAGCAGCTGGTAGTTTTGAACTGCTGACCTTAAGGTTCACAGCCCGATTCATAACCACTATGCTACCAGAGCTCCTTCCAAGATATATAAGAGTAACTAACTGGAGAATGGGAAGAGGCAATTGGAATAGAACTTACCTAATAGGAGAGGTATTTTTAGTTGGTTACTGGGAAATAGGATGAATACAGCAGGCATTGATAGAGCTGATACAAAGGTACTAATTCAGCACTTCATGAGGTTGGGTAGACCAAGGGAAATTTCTTGGTTGATCCCCCAATGTTAAAGAAACCTAAAGAAGTTCATTCTATTCATCCTTGTTGTTGTTGTTAAATGCCATCAAGTCGGTTTCTGAGGAGCAGTTGGTGAACTTGAACTGCTGACCTTGCAGTTCATACAGTTTTGCAGTCTGACACCTTAATCCACAATACCAGGTCTATTCATCCTAGTCAGGAGGAATTTGAAGCAGAGACTCAGCTATCTGATCAAGATCAGGATTGACAAAGTGTTCCATGTCTCCTGGTGCAGCCAGCGTCCAGCAGGGGAACCACATACACATATGTAGGTAAAGTAGCCTGGGGTGGGGAAGATACTTTCTTGGAACTCCAGAACACAGGAGCCCAACATACTATAATCCCCAAACTAATCAATAAAATACTGAAAGGGCCTAAGGATAGGTTCCAGAGATATGGGCATGCAATGATTGATGGGATTAGGTTGAAAGTTTGGATGAGAATTGGAAGATTTAAACAGAACTTGTATGAAGTAGCTGCATCCCCCTTAGCTGAATGTATTATTGGTATGGATAATATGTCTAATTGGGGAACACTACCTCTACCTGATATTGTGAACTAGAGAGTGTGTAAGTTTGCCCTTAGTTCAGAATTGAATGGATATTCTAAATGGGAACCATTAAAATTGCCTGAACCCACTAAGACTGTTCATTTGAAGTAGTATAGGATATCTGGTGTGAGAAAGGAAACGACTCGTTTGATTAAAGACATGTTAAAAGGTGGAGCATTGGTCTAACAAATTCTCTGTGTAGCAGTTTTGTATGGCCTTTGAAACAGGCAGATGGCTGATGAAGACTGACAGTGCACTATCAAGGCCTAACCAAAGCAGTGCCACCTATGGCTTCAGCTGTTACAGACATGGTATCAACAGTGCAGGAAATACAGACGGATAAAGGAGATGGGACTCAGTGATTGATCTTGCAAATGTCTTTTTCTCCATCCTAATCTCAGAAAAGTCAGCCACAGTTTGCTTTCATGTAGGAAGGATCCCAATACACTTTTACTATGTTGTGTCAGAGTTATTTGAGCTCACTAGCTTATAGTCATGGTATGCTTAGAAGAGGCTTGGATTTGGTGCAGAACTTAAATGCAGTGGCACATCACATTAGTGATTTATATTGATATCAAATACAGGAGAACAGGATAGGGCAGATTTGAAAGTAGTAGTGACCCACATTACCAACAGAGACTGGTTTAAAATCCAGCAAAAATCTAAGGTCCTGCTCAGTGAAATTCTTGGGTATCACTTGAGCTGAAGTTACCTATAACATTCCACAGGCAACCAAGAATAAGTTGCTATCACTATCTAACCACAAAACTAATCATGATGCCCAATGTTTGGTTGGTCTACTTGGATTTTGGAGGATGCATATTCCATATATGGTAATACTGCTGACTCTTATCTATAAATCCACTTGGATGTTTAGCCACTGAAAATCTTATGAATAGCAGTGGAACATTGTCAGATAGCACCAGAATATTTATTCAAATATGATGAAGAGCGCCATATTACATATGGTAATACTGCTGACTCTTATCTAAAAATCCATTTGAATGTTTAACCACTGAAAATCTTATGACTAGCAGTGGAACATTATCAGATAGCACCAGAATATTTATTCAAATATGATGAAGAGCGCCAGAATGCTGTCAGATATAGTGCCAGAAGATGAGCCCCTCAGGGTGGAAGGCACTCAAAATGCACCTGGGGAAGAGATTCCTTATCAAAGTAGAGTTGACTGCAATGACACAAATGAAGTAAAGCTTTCAAGATCTTCATTAGCTGAAGGGGCACAACTCAAAATGAAGAAAAACAGCTTTAAACATCCATTAGTAATCAGAACATGGAATGTATGAACTATGAATCTAGGAAAATTGGAAGTTGTCAAAAGTAAAATGGACTGGTATTAGCCATTGTGCATCAGAAAATCATATGACTTACTATGTCATGAATGACACATTGAAGACAAATTATGTCACATTCATCATCAAAAGAATATTTCAGGTTCTATCTCTGATGGCATTTAACAACAACAATCTTGAAGCATAATAATGTCTATGATAGGATAATATCCACACAGTTACAAGGCAGACCAGTTAATATTGCTATTATTCAAACTTATATACTAACCACTAAAGCCAGTAATGATGACACTGAAGAATTCTGCCAACTTCTCCAGTCTGAAATTCATCAAAAAAGCAATCAAGATGTATTGATAATTACCAGTCATTGGAATGCAAAGGTTGGAAACAAAGAGGAAGGATTGCTGTTGTTGTTAAGTACCATAGAGTTGATTCCGATTCATAGTGACCCTGTACAGGGTTTCTGAGGCTGTAAATCTTTGTGGGAGCAGAAAGCCTCATCTTTCTCCCTTGGAAAAGGTGGTAGTTTGAGATTAGTAGTGGGAAATATGACCTTGATGATAGTAACAATGCTGGGGATTGTGTGATAGAATTTTGTAAGACCAATGACTTGTTCATTGTAAATACCTTTTTTAAATAACAAAAAGTTATTATACACAGGGACATCAACAGAAAGCACACACAGAAATCAAACTGATTATATGTGTGAGAAGAGACAGTAGAAATGCTAGCTATAACCAGCCCAAACCAGGCCAGGGACAGACTGTGGAACAGATCATCAAATATTCAAGTTCAGGCTGAAGCTGAAGAAAATTAAGACATGTCCACAAGAGCCAAAGTTTGACTTTGAGCAGATCCCACCTTACTTTAGAGATCATCTTAAAAAGAGATTTGATGCATTAGACATCAATAACTAAGACCAGAATAGTTGAGAGATGAAATCAAGAATGTCATACAGGGAAAAAGTAAAAGGTCATTAAGAAGAGAAGAAAGAAGGAAAAGACCAAATGGATGTCAGAAGAAATTCTGAAATTTTGCTTTCCAGCATGGAGAAACTAAAGCAAATGGAAAAAATGAGGTTGTGAAAAAGCTGAACAGAAAATTTCAAAGGGAAGCTCAAGAATAAAGACATGTGAAAATGAAATATGAAAAGACCTTGAGTTAGAACATGCTCAGCATATCTCAAGCTGAAAGAACTGAAGAAAAACTTTAAGACTTGACTTTGAATACTGAAGAATTGAAGGATTCTGTGGAAAAACTATTGAATTATGTAGAAAGCATCAAAAGAAGATGAAACAATTACATATAGTCACTGCAAACACACAAAAAAAGACAATATTCAACAATTTCAAGCTATAGCATATAATTAAGACCCATTGTTACTGAAGAAAGAAATCCAGGGTGCACTGAAGCCATTGGCAAAGAACAAAGTACTGGGAATTGATGTACTACAAATTTGGTAGATGACTACCTGGCCAAATGATTGAAAGATAATTAAAAACAATTGCAACAGTACATTGAACTGCCAGAGATGCAAGGTGGATTCAGATGAGGATGCAGAATGAGTGATATTATCCTGAAGTCAGATGGATCTGGTCTGAAAGTAGAGAATATCAGAAAGATATTTATCTGTGCTATATTGTCTATACAAAGACTTTCTACTATGTGGATCATGACAAGCTATGGTCAGCATTGAAGAAAATGCTTATTCTGGAACACTTAATTGTGTTCATGAGGGACCTATATGTAAAACAAGAGGCAGTCATTAATACAAAACAAGATACACTGAATGGTTTAAAATCAGGACAGGTGTGCACCAGAGTCGTGTTCTTTCACCATATCATTCAATCTGTGTGCTGAGCAAATAATCCAAGAATATGGATTATATGACGAATGTTGCATCGGGATTGGAGGAAGAGTCATTGACAACCTGCAATATGCTTATGATACAACCTTTCATTCTGAAAGTCATGAGTACATAAAACACTTAATTATGAAGCATAAAAACCATAACCTTCAGTATGGGTTGCACATCAATGTAAACAAAATAAAAATATTCATCACTGGACCAATAAATAATATCATGATAACTGGAGAAAAGATTGAAGTCATCAAATAATTCATTTTACTTGGATCCACTACCAACAGTCATGGAAGCTACATTCAAGAAATCAAAGTATTGCATTAGGTAAATCTGCTGCATAAGATTTCAACCTCTTTAAAGTATTGAAAAGCAAATATGTCAGTTTGAGGACTAAGGTGCACCTGACCCAAACCATGGTATTATCAATAGTTTCTTATGCATGTGAAAATTGGACAATGAATAAGGAAGACCATAGAAGAATTCATGCACTTGAGTTATAGTGTTGGAAGAAATGTTTAAAGTACAATGGAGTACTAGAAGAATAACCAGAATGTTCCTTAGACGCCAGGATGGTGAGACTTTGTCTCTCATGCTTCGGACATATTATCAGGAGGTCTAGTCCCTGGAGAAGGACATCATACTAGATTAACTGGAGGTTTAGCAAAAAAGAGAAAACTCCCCAAAGAGTAGCAGCAATGGACTCAAGCTTAACAATGGTTTTGAGGATAGTTCAGGATCAGTATCTGTTAGAGAACTATCATATACTTACAGCAGTAAATTCTCTCTTAGTTTCTAGTGCTGCTATAACAGAAATACCATAATTGGATGGTATGATACTGTATTTACAATGGTACAATGATAAGTGAATGTTCATGAAAAAATTAATAGGTAGTAAAAATGTAAACCAAATTAGAGAAAAAGAATAAATATGAAATCTATAAGAATAGTCACATTTGTGTGAGATGCAGAGGACAAAATAAGAACATGTCAAAGAAATTGTTTAATGATTAAATTTGGGGGTAGTTTTATTGGTATTAATTTTATTATTGAGCTTTATTATACCCACTGCTGTTGATTCCATTCCAATTCACAGCGATCCTGTAGGACAGAGGAGAACATAGGTGTCTGAGCCTATAAATCTTCACAGAAGCAATCTGTGTCATCTTTCTCCCTAAGAGACACTGGTGGCTTCTGCTGTTGACCTTCTGGTTAACAAACAGTCATTTAACCTATTGTACTACAATTGTTATTTTACACAGAAGTTTATTACAACAATTATTTTTCATGTATCAAATAGTATTACATGAAAAGCAATCAAATGGTTAACTGAAGAGGAAGATTGGAGTCTTCCTTTCCTCTGAACCATTCTCACCTTTCCCCCTTCCGCATCTCCATTTTAGAGCCACTTATTTTCCTTTCCTTAAAATTTCCTCTTTGGCTCGTTAAGCCAGTTAGTACAGAACAATACGTAAGGTTATTCAAATCTATGCTCAGTGTGGTGCCTGCGTCCTCATTACTGGATGTACAATCAATGAGTCGCTGTTCCAGACTGTGGACATTTTGTAAATGATGATTCTGTGAGAATTTCTCAAACTGAGCACTCACCTATTTTGCTCTAAATTGTATAAGTCATCTGGAAAGCAGGTTTTGTTCTGGCTTTCAAGAAACAGCACAGTCCGACATATCTGCAGGGAAATTGGATTTTTCATAATATGCTCTAAAGAGAAAGCAGTAAAAAAGCTTCATAAAAAAAGGAGAAGCAAAATGCATATGTGCCTTTTGGAAAACGTTATAAGAGTTGGTGATGATATTTCTCCTCTGGGCATTAGATCAATCTCATGCATAAACTCTGAAATAGAAAGAGAGTTACTAAAGAAATAGATCATTGAATGTCTAAAAGCATTTATATTATGGGACTAGTAGAAAAAATAGAATATGTTCTGTCTCTACAATACTACAGAGTCATTTTAGATGGAAATTATATGTTACTCATGACAAAATC
>NW_006408542.1:701326-721595 GCF_000296735.1 Chrysochloris asiatica | reverse complement strand
ATCATTTATTATCATACTTTTCATCACAAAATAAGAAATGCTAATCACTGTGTCCTGAAAGGAATACTTTGGATCCACTAATTTTTGGCGGGGCAGGGGTAGGTATTTATCCCATCTTTAGAGGAGCTCAAGATGCTCCAAGACAGATCATAAGTCTCCTTGTAGCATTTGTATGTTATTTTTATAATGACACTGTTTGCAGATGTATAATGAGGTGTGTCTACGATATTGTTTTGAGGAACAGATCAAAACTGACCTTGTTTTTCTAAATTCTTACCTGTAGTAGAAATATGCCATGTATCTCTCTTACAAAGGTCACTTAATATTTCTATTATTTGTTGCATCCTACATAATGTAATGCAACGATGGAAACATAGGGCTAAAGATACTTCTACCACCTTTCCGTGTTGGTGGTGGTGCTGGTGACGTGTCATGGAGTCGCTTCTGACTCATAGCAACCCTGGATAGACTATAAAGCTTTCCAGGGACAGAAAAGCCTCAGCTTTGTCCTGCATAATGGCTGGTAGTTTAGAGCTGCTGACCTTGAGGTCAGCAACCCAGCTTGTAACCACTATGCTACCAGTATTGAATAATGTTATATATGGTATATCTGCTTTACAAATGTTTTTAATTGAATACAATTAGACATTTGTTGTTGTTGTTAGTATACTTTAGATCTTGGTAATGAACTGAGAATTTACCTTATGGAATCACTTTTTCTAAGTAAAGAGTTCAGTATATTGCTCTAAGTTTAGATGTGTAGTAACATAGCCATTATTTTTAAAAGCAGTATTATTAATATAATAATTGTTAAGTGCCAACAAGTCAATTCCAACTAATACCAACCCTGTACAGGGTTTCTGGGAGTTCTTGTGTGGTGCTGTAGGATAAGCACTAGACCACAAGGTCTTTTTAAACCTCAGGGTTGGTGGTTCGAACTCACCAGCCACTCCTCGGAAGCCCTACACAGGATCGCTATGAGTCAGAACTGACTGGAAGGCACTTAACAAAATAGGGTTTCTGAGACTGTACATCTTTGCAGAAGCAGAACGTCTCATCTTTCTCCTGCAGAGTCACATGTGGGTTTGAACCTCTGACCTTGTGGTTTGCAGTCCAGTGCTTATTGTACAGAGCCACCATGCTTTCCATTATAATAATATTATTGGTAAAACTGTATTCTTATTTAATATAAGAATTATATTCTTAGGATGGGTTCTCTAGAAAACTAAAACCAAAACCAGCGAATGTTTTATATATATATATATACATTAGTTGTTGTTAAGTTCTGAGTAGATTCTGACCAATAGTGACCCTGTACAGGGTTTGCGAGGAGCAACTGGTGAGCTTGAACCTCTAACCTTACAGTTCAAAGCAACTTTGCAATCCATTGCATTAATCCAAAGTGCCATAGAGACTGGCAAGTCCATGGATCAGATGTTAGGGTGGAAAATTCTCCTGACTCATGTAGTTGTAGGATTTGACAAAGCCAAGATTGGTAGTTAAGACAGCAGGCTCCTGACGCAAACGTTTGCTTCAGAGGGTAGAGAATGTAAAGATCAGCAGGCCATATGGTTCAAATCCCAAGAAGCAGAAGTCAGATAATGATGACAAACCAGAAGTACGATTCATAGTGAAGAAAAAGTCAGAGAGCATTGCCAAAGGTCCATATATGTTGGATGCAAGCGTACTCCTGAGGGAACTCCCTTACCACTGATTCGTTGCTAATACAAAGTAGATTTCATCGTGGAGGTGTTTACATTATGAATATATGTTAACTCATAGGGGTAGACAACATCACTGACAAACAATACCTTAACTGCCTTGTTGTTGTTGTTATGTGCCATGGAGTCAGTTCCTACTCATAGTGACCCTGTGCAGCGTTTCCAAGGCTGTAAATCTTTATGGGAGCAGAAAGCCTCATCTTTCTCCCATGGAACAGCTGGTAGTTTTGAACTGCTGACCTGGCGTTTCACAGCCCAATTCGTAACCACTACACTACCAGAGCTCCTTTCCTGCCTAGCCACTGATAATCATTATCCAGTCAAGATGAGACACTACCTTAACAATCACAAGCATATCCCTCTGCCCATGCCATGCTCACATACAAATAAAGGTGGCTATAGGGAGCTCTGATAGCGTAGTGGTCATGAATCGGGTTGCGAACCGCAAGGTCAGCATATAGCTATGCTGAATTGTCTGACATTGAATTCATAATTTCAAATCTTAAGTGTTCACAAATGCTCCCTGACAACTGCAATATTTTCAAAGTTGACTGTTGCATACTTTCTGACCTCTTCTCAAAATTTCAACCCTTTGAAGGCTGCCAGTTTTAACAAAATACAGGATTACCAAGAGATAACTATGAATTACTTCTAAATGCCTGTACATAGATACATGAAAATAAACAAAAACACAACATGGAACATATTTATATTGATATTTATTTATCGTCTATTTGAAATTAGTTGTAAGTAGATAAATCCCATACTTAAAATTATTTATATGGAGTCCTGTTGTGGCACTGTGGAATAAACACTGTATTGCTAAACACAAGGTCAGTGATTTAAACCCACCAGCTGTCCCTCGGGAACCCTGTCCAGGGTGGCTATGAATCATATCCTCTGAGACTATAAATCTTCAAGGGAGCAGAAAATTTCATCTTTCTCTCATGGAGCAGCTGATGGACTCGAACTTTTGACCTTGTGGAGAAAGATGGTGTCTGCTCCCATGAAGATTTACAGCTTGGACAAACCCAGTACAAGGTCACTATTATTCAGAATCAACTCCATTGCAGTGATTTTTCATGCGAAAATATTGCACATAGGGGAAATTTTTTCTGCATTGTGATTAAAAAATTCATGGCTATTTTTTAAAATGTTGAGGCATTTATATAATTGAAAAGCTCTATAATAGTGTGTGTGTATATGTATGTATATATATATATATATACACATATATATTATATATACATGTATGTATATATTGTTGTTGTTTGTTTGTTTGTTAAGTGTTGACAAGTCAGTTCCAACAAATAGTGACCCTGTATAGGGTTTCTGAGGAGCAGCTGGTGGGTTTGAACCTTCAACATTGTGGTTCAAACTGACCTTGCATATATAGATGTATTATATTTTTATTCATTTATTGCATATAATTATAAACATATAATTAGATTTTTATTATTGAAGTAGTTTTATCTTTGCAAAATACTTCTGGTAGCCAACTAGTAGCTCAAACTGTAATTGGAGTTGAACAATTGATGCTATCCAAGGTGGAAGGCTATTATAATTTTACAGTGGTTGTTTCACTTTTTACATCTGGATTTCTTTTAACCAAAAGTTTTGTTATTTTATCCCTATTTTGGTACTGTTGTTGTTGTTGTTAAGTGCTGTCGAGTCGGTTCCGACCCATAGCGACCCTGTACAAAGTTTCCGAGGGTGTTAATCTTTACGGGAGTAGAAAGCCTCATCTTTCTCCCGTGGAGCTGCTGGTAGTTTCGAACTGCTGACCTTCAGGTTCGCAACCTGATTTGTAACCACTACGCTACCAGAAAATACACGTTTTATGTTTATGTACTGGGTTACGTCTGCCTTTCTACCATTTTCCATATTGAATGAATCATTACATATTTCATTCAAAGTTTCAAAAATATTCTTCTTTATTTATTAAATATCTACATTTAAGCTGCCATAAACTCTTTTATAAACCATTAAAGCATGCAGTATTAAACTATTTCTCATCATTTTTACATTAAAATCTGGATCCAAGCCATACTGGATTGTTGTTACATCCTCTTAGTTAGTCTAGCTGCTATTTTTGCCTTTCTTTGGTGTTTTTTTAAAATACCACCCAGAATGATCTAATAAAACCAAATCATAGATGTTCTTTATACTTTTCAATTGTGCATTTCCCCATTAGTTCAGAAAACTTCTTGTTGGTATTAGGAAATCAAATATGCTCCCCCCCCACACACACACACACACCAGTAATAGGCCACTCAGCATAAAATTGAAGTGTGAATTTAATAATCTCAGGGCAGCATCACTGTGTCTATTACTCACAAGTCTGTACTTGCAATTAACCATAGACACAGGTTGAGTTGTTGAAAGAGTTGTGAACTTGGAAATTAACAATAAATTGAGCTGCTATATGATGTCTAAAAGGTGAACTTTCAATTTGCCTGCAAGTGCTGTACTTACAAGACACTGTCTCCCTATACAAAGCCATAATTGGTCTCACAGGAAGTTTTGGGTCACTATGAGTTGGAACTGACTCGATGGCACTTAATAACAACACCACCAACAACTTCTCAGTAGTGGGATTGTTAATGACTATCTGATGTTGGCATTGCAGTAAGACTTATGAGGATTGGTTGACTTTCAGAATCAAGTTTGTTAGACTGAGGCACTTGATGATTGTCATGTCATTGTAATTGATTGGCTGACTTTCAGGACTCTAGCTTTATCACTGATGGGCTGGCTCTCAGAAGCTTTTAATTCTGTTCCCTTATTCAATCTTCTCTAAGCAAAACCTCCACGAGGTCTCATAGGGTTAGTCTGGATCTTTATTTATGGAGATGCGATTTTTAATATTTACATGCAAGTAATTTGGGCTGATAAATAGCTCTAACTGCTAAAATTTTGTAATTTATTGATAAAAGCTGAAGAGTGCATTTAAAGTGTCCAGATAAATTCATTACAGAACTCAAGGAAAATGCATTAAATCAGGACACTGGAAAACCCTAACCTTCATCCCTCATCTTAACTCTTAGTTATTAATATTGCTTTCTATTTTATTGAGAAAGTAAATGCATTTGGGGAAAAAAAAACACAGAAATGTCACCTATCACATCGACTCACCTAAATCTCACTTAAATCACCTAAACTTTCCTCCAGCTAATAATGTAAGTAAATTCTGTGTGCATCAAACAAAATTTAGGTTCTCACCTGGAAAGGGTATCATTTAATAAATCCTTTTCTTTCTTTCTTACATCATCATTTTTTCCCTCTCTACTGAATCTTTCCTGTCAACATGCAGGCACATCATATCATTAGTTTTCCTACTTTAAAAAGCAAAGAAATCTTGACCTACATCTGCCTGCATTTGTGTTGTTGTTATTGTTGTTATGTGCCATGGAGTCAGTTCCAACTCACAGCGACCCTTTTTTCCGAGGCTGTACATCTTTACGGGAGCAGAAAGCCTCATCTTTCTCCCATGGGATGGCTGGTAGTTTTGAACTGCTGACTTTGAGGTTAGTAGCCTGATTCATAACCACACACTACCAGAGCTCCTTGCCTATATAGTCCCTGGATTATATTCAAGTTCCACTTGAAAACATCAAAGCTATACTATAGACCTGTGCTTTGCATTCAATTTCTCTCATATAAAATTTTCTTAAACAAAAGGTCTTTGCCTCTACCAATACTGCCTTTGTAAAGATTATCTTTGATCTCTTCTTTGCTATGTATAGCAGTGGTCATTTCTTAATCAGTGTGTTAGTTGACGCATTAGGAGTGTGACAGCTTTTCACAACCAATTCCTTAAAACACTCCACTTAACTCTGAGACAACACACACTTATTTTATTTTTCTTCCCTTCTCTCTCATCTGCTTCTGCTTCTCAGTCCTTTTTACTGAACTTCTTTGCCTTAACAGACTGCTCCAAGGTTGAATCTTTAGATGCTTCTCTGTTTTTATTTATTCCCTTGATAGTTTAATCCAACCTTATGGATTAAAATGCCAATACTAGCTACTTGTTGATAGTCTCCAAATTTATATCTATACCCATGACCTCTTCTCAGAACTCAGACCTGTAGATCTAACTGCCTACTGAAATGCCCATTTCTTTGTTTAATAAGCATTTCAATCTTTGTGTCTAAAGCTAAGATCCTAACTGACCTTTAACCAAGCTCCACCACCAACATCAACTCCAAATCTACTCTTTGCAGTTTTTCCATTTTTCTCAAGGACACTTCCATCATTTTAGATATTCAGCCTTGTTATAGGGCAATAAAAACAGTCAAACATAGATCACCTAGCTGAGGCAAATCATCAACGATGTCATGCTGAGTTTCCAAAGTTGTATCTACACATGGTGAACTTTTCATAGGGCACAGAGAACAAAGGGATTTTCTTCCACAACCACTACTGATGGTAGCGATATGCCACTTACACATCCTGGACCTACGGAAAGAAGAGAGGAGTCAGTTACAGATAAGAGAAGTTCCAGATTGTATTTGAGGCTCTCGAATTATGACATCACACCCTGATCCAAGCCAACTGATTGATTATATGTAGGCTCTTCTTTAGTGTAGTTGCTATTTTTACCTTTTTTTCATCTTATTTAAAATACCAGAATGTTTTAATAAACTAACTGATAACATGACCTATTTATTCTCAATATCTTTCAGTTACACATTTCCTCATTGAGAGAAACAAACAAGCAAAACACCAAAGGCATTACAGTAACCTTCAAGACTCTACAGGAGTTTCATCGTGTTAATTTTCTGAGCTTTATCTTCTAAAATTTCTCTCTTTGCCCACATAGCAACTGCACAGTATCTTCTTGACTGCTCCTTAAACATTAGACACACACCTGCCTCTGGAGATTTGTTCTTGTTTCATCTCTCAGGATTATCTCCCACCACCACCCCACCCCACCGCTGTATGCAATTCTGGCTTCCTCATTTACCTATAGCATGTCTCAAAGATCACATGTCTCAAAGGTCACGTTCTTGCCTCACCGTACTATTTGAATTTACAACACCAAGAGCTCTCTATTCCACTTTCCTGCTTAATTTTCTTCTAATGTACATAGTATATTGTCTAGTATGGAGTTCTGATGTAGTACTGAAGGTAATGTGCTGGATTGCAAGGTCAGTTTGAACCGAAAGGACTTCAGTTCAAGCTCATCCGCCGCTCCTTGAAAACTCTATACAGGGTCGCTATGAGTTGGAATTGACAGGACAGAACTTAACAACATCAACAGTATGGAGTCCTGATGTGGCGCTGTAGGAAAAACACTGGATTGTTGATGGCAAAGTCAGTGGTTCAAACCTAGCAGCCATTCCTTGGGAACAATATATAGGGTTGCTACTGTGAGTCAGAACAGATTCAATGACACTAAACAGCAACAGTATTCCATATATTTTATTGTTTATTGTCTGCCTTCCCAAACTAGATGTACATGCAATGAAGGCAGAGATTCTTATCTGTTTTGTTTATTTCTATGTTTCTGGTGCTTAGAACATTGCTTGGGTGTTTAATGAATGTTCATAATTACTGTTTTTAATTATTATTGCTATCACTGTTATAAAATTATACAGCCTTATAAAAAATTTGGATCATAATCAAACTATTCTCAAAATCTACTTTATGCATTGCTAGTGTAGCTTTGCTTCTTCTTGACATGTCTCACATGACTATAGATATCAATTTAACATTATCAGTTTCTTTTGAATATCTATTATATATTTAATATTGAACTATTTCTTTGAGGGAGGAATACATCATATAAATACTTAGTCATTAGTTCAAGGAACTTAAAAATTTTTTTCAGGAAGATAGAATATTAACAAATACAGAAAAAAAAATCTAAGAATAATAAATTAAATCATGTCATTCTTTGTTAAATTAAACAACTATTTATTTCTGAATCATTATTTTCCAGGGACTAATATAGATTTTAAGGGGCTCTGGTAGCATAGTGGTTGCGAATTGGGCTGCGAACTGCAAGGTCAGCAGTTCGAAACTACCATCTGTTCCATGGGAGAAAGATGAGGCTTTATGCTCCCATAAAGATTTACAGCCTCAGAAACCCTGTGCAGGGTCGCTATGAGTCGGAACTGACTCCACAGCACATAACAACAACAGCAATCTAGATTTTAAGGAGCTCTGGTAGCGTACTGGTTACGAATTGGACTGTGAACCTCAAGGTCAGCAGTTCGAAACTACCAGCTGTTCTGCTGGAGAAAGATGAGTCTTTCTGCTCACGTAAAGATTTACAGCCTCGGAAACCCTGTACAGGGTCACTAGGAGTCGGAACCGACTCCATGGCACGTAACCACCACCACCACCAATCTAGATTTTGGGTATCTAAAGAAATAGACTGTGGTGCTATAAGATAAGCACTGGACTGCTAACCACAAGATCAGTGGCTCAAACTTAACGAGTTGCTCTTCAGAAATCCTATAAAGGGTTGCTATGAGTCAGAACCAACTTGACAACACTTAACAACAACTACAACAAAGAAATAGAGAGGAGTACTGACCCTTAGGAAGACAATTTCTAACTAAATGCATAAAATGCACTGACAGAAATAGAAAGTCATCAGTACTAATGAGAAATAGATATCAAAGTTGAAAATCAAGGAGGGAGTACCATATAGCTTTTTGTCTGGACAATGTCCACAATCCCCCAATGGAAATGGAAATTTAATGTGTCAGTTCATGACCCAGAAAATACATCCCTGCCCCCTTCCACCCTTTCACCCCTTTATAGTGTGAATGTTAACATTAGAGCTCCCTCTATTTATGCTCTAGTTATAAGTTATTCCTACACATGAGTTTGTCTACAGTGGAGCTTATAAGAAAGTACCTCATTACTTTGAGATAGAGTTGGGCCACATTAAAATCTACTTTGGTGATGGCTATCAGTTTAGATTAATAATAAGGTTCTTTGAGTATCTGTCTTCCCATCCTCATTTTTGTTGTTGTTGTTGTTGTTGGTTCTTTATAGCTATACAATGAGGAGGATTTCTTTATACCTACAGGACCTTATTTAACAGCTTGTGTTATTGTCTGCCATAGGCTGCAAGCTCTCTCTGCTTCAGTTTCCACATGTATATGCATAACTGTTAGGCCTGCAGACTTGCCCTGTCTCACTGCTCCAATGGACTTCGCTTATCTTGTTTCCTAGCAACTGATTCTATCTAATTCGTTTTCCAGTAGCATCTTCCTGCATCAGCCTTTCTTGTGTCTCTCTACCTCTTGTTAAATGGATATATCACTGTCTAATAGCCTTTAGGCTGTATGTCTATCAAACTAGCCTTCTCCCAGAAGAGCAGCAGACTGGGTACTAACAAGTAACTTCAATGCAGTAGTGTTAAATTTGGGGCCTGAACATAGATTTCAGACAATTCTATTCACATACTTAGCTAATATTGCTTTATTTTGTTGGAGAAAAAATACTCTATTGTGAGAAACTACTTCATACTCAATGATGTGGCACTGTAGGACTAACCACAAGGTCAGCAGTTCAGACCCATCAGCTGTTGCTTGGAAACCCTATACAAGGTTGCTATGAGTCAGAACTGACTGCAAAGCCCTTAACAACAAAAACAAGATAAATTTTACTTTCCTAAATGCAGTTTTGTGACTCATCTAAATTATAATAGTGTGGTAAATCATTTTTTGTTTACTGTTGCCATCATCAGTATTCATCCTCTACTATAATGATTCTTAAGTCAAGATAATTTTATATTTAATGAAGAATTCATAATGTCCATTCAGTGCATGGAATAATGGACCATTTTTATAGAGGGAAGATATATTGGGGGCAATTTTTTTTTTTTTTTTTTATGGTCAGTTTAAGACAGCCCAGTTGTAATAATGGTAGCATAGTATTTACAAATCGGGCTGCTAATCTCACGGTCAGCAGTTCGAAACTACCAGCTGTTCTTTAGGACAAAGATGAGGCTTTCTGCTCCCATAAAGATTTACAGCCTCAGAAACCCTGTACAGGGTCACCATGAGTCAAAACCAACTCCACGGCACATAACAACATCAATAATAATAGTATTATAATTTATTGTTTGTGTTACATGCAATGCTTTTATATGTGTTTTATATATGTTGTTGCTGCTGTGGTCACTCATAGTGATCCTGTATAGGATTTCTGAAGAGGGGCTGGTGGGTTTGAATTTACCACCTTGTAATTCAAACCCCCCTTGTGGTCCAGTGCTTATCCTATAGCACTACATCAGGACTCTGTATTTTATTTGTTCGTGATTTATACATGTGGAAACCATGGGTTATGTGAGTTGGAACTGATTCAATGGCACTTAACAACAGCAACATATTTATATGTGGTAAATTTGCATATTTAAAAGTAATTTTGTACCTAGGGAGGCATGTGATCTAAGAGAGGTCTCCTTTCTGCCTTAGATTCTGAGAAAATCATAACAAAGTGGTGCGTGTGAGGCAAAACATCCCTTTTATTACTGACAGAGGCTAAACCAGTTGACATAAATTAGTCTCAGAACCAAATTGTTCTGCTAACAGAACTGCAGATACCCATCATAACAAGCTTGAGCAGACCATGGACTGGTCAGAATTTGTCGTAGAGTACCTGGATGGTAAGTCTTACTCCAGGAAGGACTCTTTTTGAATAATTTACAGTTGAAGTAGAATGAAATGTTACCATTCCAGGTTTCTGTGAAGATGGGTTTTCTCTAAAAGAAAAGCATGTGTCAAGCATGTCTATATAGACATTCCAAGACAGAGTGATGAAGAATTGTTGAGAGCCCAGAGTAAGCTTTAGGGAAAGCCCATCTTCACATTTTGTTCCACTTAAACTGCAAAACTGTAATCCTCCTTAAGTTCAAAATGAAAATCAGGACGGAATGTGGGGACTTCAAAAAGTTAGTGAAAAAAATGGAATGAAAAGATAATGGTCATTTTCCACAAACTTTTTAGACATGTTGGATGAATTAAAGGGCTTTTGACTATCAAGGCAAGAATTCCATGGCACCTTCTACAGCAGTGGTTGGCAGTTGGAAAGGGACATCTAAAACACCTGAAGATCTTTATTAAACACATTTACTAAGGACCAATTTCTCATGTGAAATTGGCTGTCAGAGGCAAGTAAAGAAAAAGTGTAATCAGTAACTTTGCAATAATAAATACTTAGATATCCACTACTCAAAAATATTCTACAACTAGAACTAGGGTATTTAATTAAATGCATAACAAAGGACACACTTTGATAAGTACTGAGTGTTAACTGACATAAAATACTGATTATTGACTGTAAATTATTTTGAATATCTTGATTACTTTAAACAATTAGCTAGTTTTTAGGTATGAATAATAGTTCAGCTTATATTTGTTTATTGTTGTTGTTAAGTGCCATGAAATTAGTTCCAACTCCTAGTGACTCTGTATAGGGTTTCTGAGATTGTAGATCTTTGCAGGAACAGAAAGCCTCATCTTTCTCCTCAAGAGCAGCTGGTAGGCTTGAACTGCCAATCTTATGTTCAGCAGTCCAGTGTTTATCTTACTGCTATGCAGATACTGCCTGGAAAGATGGCCTCTTCTTTTCTACCAGGTTTTCTTAGTAGCATTGTCTTTAATGTGTATAATTGAGTTACCTACAGTGATACTTTGGACATATTGTCAGGAGCAATCAGTCGCTGGAGAAGAATATCATGTTTGGTAAGGTGGAGGATCAGAGGAAAAGAGGAAGACCCCCAATGAGATGGATTGGCCAAGTGGCAGCATCAATGGACTTAAGTGTGGCAACAATAGTGAGGTTGGCCCAGGAACAGGCAATGTTTTGTTCTGCTGTGCATAAGGTTGTTATGCGTCGGTTCCTACTCAATGACACCTAACAACAACAACAACAACAGTGACTAATAAATAAAGCATTCTTGCTATTTATCAGGACCATTTGAATTGCAAGTCTTACTGTAAAGATTTTATTGATATGTCAAATCTGTTGATATCTCTCATTTTTCTGATCTTTTGAAATATGTATTGGCCTTATGCAGTGCATGTACCTTCAGCATTGTCTTACGTCTGGAAAACTAGAACTGCATAAAATATGCCTATATTTAGTCCTACTGACTACCTCTCCTTACAGCTGGGAGCTAACTTTGCACATAATAAAAAATAATAAATGGAAAAAAAAAGAAGATATCAAAGTTTTTTTTTTTTTTTTTTTTTTTTTAAATAAATGAAGAAATGAGAAAATGAATGAAAAAGTTTCTATGATGTCTGTATGGGTCTGTCTAGGACCAGTCTCATGTTGAACTTATTACATTTTTGAATTTTTTTCAGTAAAGAAGGAAAATCCTGGCATTATAGGATAGGCACTGGGCTGAGAGCAAATTTCAGAGTCTCTTCTGACATCCCTTTTGATCTTTCCTTCTTTCTTGTCTTCTTAATGACCTTTTGCTTTCATTTTGTATGTTCTTGATGTCATCCCATAACTCTTATGGTCTTCGGTCTTTAGTGTCTAATGCATGAGATATGTTCTTCAGATGATCTCTAACTTTAGGTGGGATGTTTTCAAGGTCTCATATTTTGGCTCTTGTGATCTTGTTTTAGTTTTCTTCAACTTCAGCCTGAATTTACATATGAACAATTGATGTTCTGTTCCACAGTCACAGTGTGCCCCTGACCTTATTTTGGCTGACAATATGGAGCTTTTCCTCTATCTCTTTCCACAGATGTCGTCAATTTGATTCCTGTGCATTCCATCTGGTGAGGTCCATGTGTATAGTCATCTTTTATGTTGTTTAAAAAAAAGGTCTTTGCAATGAAGAAGTCATTGGTCTTTTGCAAATTCTATCATAGGATCTCCAGCATCGTTTCTATCACCCAGGCCATATTTTTCAAACTGCTGATCCTTCCTCTTTGTTTCCAACCTTTACATTCCAACCTCCAGTAATTATCAATACATCTTGATTGTATGCTTGATCAATTTCTGACTGAAGAAGTTGGTAGAATTCTTCAATTTTATCATCACTGGCTTTAGTGGTTGCTGTGTAAATTTTAATATAGTGGTATTAATTTGTGTTTCTTATAGGCATATGGATATTATCCTATCACAGACAGTGTTGTAGTACAAGACAGCTCTTGATATATTCTTTTTGATGATGAATGTGATGTCATTCCCAGCATAGTAAACCATGTAATTGTCAGATTCTAAATGGCCAATACTAGTCCAATTCAGCTCACGAATGCTTAGCATATCGATGTTTCTGCATTCCATTTCATTTTTGACAATTTCCAGTTTTCCTGAAGGCTTTACTGCATTCAGGTCATCATGGCCAACTCTACTTTGAGCAGGCAGCACTTTGAGTGCCCAGTTGCATTTTGAGTGCCTTTCAACCTGAGGTTCTCTTCTTCCTGCACAATAACTGACAATATTCAAGTGCTCTTCATCATGTTTCAATATTCAGTGTTCTGGTGCTGGCAGTGTTCCACTGCTATTCATAAGGTTTTCAGTGACTAAATATTTGGGAGTAATCTGTCTCCCTTGTTCCTAGTTTATCTTCTGCTGGAAGCTCAGCTAAAACCTTTCCAGTCTGGGGGACCCTGTTGGCATTTAATACCCATGGGATAGCTTTCAGAATCACAGCAACATGCAAGCCAACACAGTACAACAAAATGACAGATGAGGGTGGATATATATATGCAGCAGCATAGTGGTTAAGAATTGGGCTGCTAATCTCACAGTCAGCAGTTTGAAACTACCAGCTGTTCCATGGGAGAAAGATGAGGCTTTCTGCTCCCGTAAAGATTTACAGCCTCAGAAACCCTGAACAGGGTCACTATGAGTCAGAACCAACTCCATGACACATAACAACAACAACATATATATACCCATATTGTTGTTGGGTACCGTTGAGTCTGCCCCAATTTCTATCAACCCTATGCACAGCCAACTAAACATGACCCAGCCCTGTACCATCTTCACAATTGTTGCTTATATATTCATATTATATATATATTGAGACCTGGTGTGGCGCTGTGAGTTAATGTGCCAGACTGCAAAGCCGTTTGAACTTCAAGGTCAGCGGTTCAAGCTCACCAGCTGCTCCTTGGAAACCCTACACAGGGTCACTATGGGTCAGAATTGACTCGATGGCACTTAACAACATATATATAACTAGTTTCATTTCTTTAGAAAACTATGATAGGAAGTAGGCAACATCTATTGCTTTTTTAGTATTATTTGCCATCTGCCAGCCTTTACATTCATGTTGTCATTTCATTATCTTCCTCTGCCATTCAGGGGAATACTTTCTCTTGAATACAATTTTCTACATGAATAAACAAAAATACAGAAAATTTTCATGACCACCACAGTCATTCGGCCGCCACTTTCAGGTTATGCCTTGCCATCCTTTCTCATGTTTCTTTTGCCCTAGTATAATATTTGGATGGCTTCTTGATATTTATTAAAGTGCAAGTCCAAGCATCCAGACCTTTTTAATGCATGTGAAAAATAAATACAACCTTTTGAGATGTATTAATACTTAGACATATAAATGGTGTTTCACTGAGTTAAGCGCCTCCATCATTTCTTCCATAAATATATCAGTGTATCAAGATTTTAGGCTTCAAATATAATCTAGAAATATCCCAGTCTGCCTGATCTGCTGGAATTCATTTAACTGGTTTGACTTCATTCTGATTTGTGTGGCTCAAGATAATTAACCATATTTCATTCTTTGAATTTCTGTCTGATTAATCTGATTTACTTTGGTGGTAGGCAGCCAAGAATTATAGGGCTTACCTGGAGATTCAGCACAGATTTGAAGATCAACCAGATTTTTTACTGCACAAAGTAAAAACATATTCTAGTTTTGCCATCTTTGCAAATAGTGGACATGTAGTCCTTTTCTAAAGGATATATTGTTGACTTCTGTGCCCCATTGTGTTGAATGCATCCTCTTTAAACATGTTTTATACTGTCATACACCCTAAGTTATAGTCTCAGAGTGCATAGATCCTGTCTTCATTGAACAAATTTTCTTCTCATACTTGACAAAAAACAGAAATGAAACCGAAAAACCTCTATCAGTAAACATATTTACTTTTATGTGGCGAAGCTTATCCATTTTTCTTTTAGCATTTAAAATACATGATTGTGTGATATAATTTCCTGAACTGTTTCTTAGTGTTAAAGTCAGTCCATCCTTCTGAAAAAGCAAAACTTTTAAAAAGGAGAGAAAAAACACTCTCCTAATTTACAGAGCTGATTTTCTTTTTTTGATAAATGAAAATTCATTATGAGTGTAGCAAATATAAAATTGTTGTTTACATCTTTCCAGTGTTAATTAACCAAGCTAAAATTTTTAACATGTAATTGAAGTAACGAAATTGCTGAAATGCTCCTGAATTATATTTCAGATGGACAAGCTATATAATTGTGGAAAAAATGGCAATTTCCTGTGAGTGTTAATCATTTGGTCCATGCAATTTCTTCTTCTAGGCAATTGAATAGAATGATTACAATGGATTTGAGATTGGGCTACATTTAAGGAAAGGGAAAAGTATTTAATATTGGGTGTATTGATCAGATATTTTCTGTAATAAATAACTAATCCTCATAGTAAAAGTAATAAAACCATTCCAACAAAGTCAAGGCTGATGTTACTCCACATAGTGAAGAAAAACTAAGGAAGACAACTTCCCAAAGGACCTTTTGTCACAGATTTCTTCTGTACTTGACTCAGGTTGAGTTCCCCAAAGTACCATATTTTTAATGCAACTAACACATGTCATAGAGTGTAGCATACTGCACACTCTATGTATGCATGAGTATGTAATACCAATCTTTTTTACATGCCACAGACATAATATTTTTCTGTCCAGTGTATTTAATACCAAGTCTTCATTTTGATATCTGTTGACTTGGATGTTTCGTTCACAGAAGTGGAAGAACTAATTTCACCAGTCTATCCTTGAGTTTCTCAAGTACATTTCCCCACTATCCCATCTCTGTCCCTGGAGAAAGCCCTCACCAGGTTAGCTAGCTTCAGCCAAGAAAGTGTACAGAGAAACCACTCAGGAGGGAAAGGCCAGCACATGCAGCCACATGCATGCCTTCTTAAAGTCTGACTGGCCTGCTGCAGCATTTGGGTGGGGCCTTTGGAATTTCCCACTTGCACAGAGGAATCCCATGTCCCCTGCTGAGATTGACACATGGGGACTTTATAGGCCTGGGGCAGTACCTGTCTGCACATCACCATTCTGGTGCTCAGCTGCTTCATGAAGGGCTGTACCAAGGGACACAGGCAAGCCTGGACAACACTCCAGCCCATATGGGACCAGCCTGTGCTTGGACCATAGCAACCTCTTGAGCAGTTCTTTATCCAAACCTTCTGCCTCCACCAACGTGACATTTCTGGGCATAGATTGCCTACAAAGAACTCCTCCCCTCTAAGTTCCTTGCTACCAGAACAAGCAAACACACAGTGTCAATACTTTACTTTTCCATTACTGAGGTACTAGCAAAATTGATTGGTGACTTTTTGACCATGGTGTATACGTTTATTATACAAATATGTTTAAAAATGACATTTTGGACTTGAATGAATGTGAATGAGATCAAAATTTATTTGTGGAAATGTCACTAGAAAAGAACAGTGTATGCATGGGAGCCCTATGTCAGATCTTGTTTTACTTAATTGTGTCATTGCTGACCATTACAGTGTGTGTATCTTATGTACAGGGGCACACTATTTGTGAACAAATAGTGAGATAAGGATTTCTGTTTAAGTCATCTATTAAGAAAGTACTTCCAGGGGGAGATTCGTAAGGGTAGAAAGAGGAAATCAGAGAAGGGGGAAAGATATGTGAAGTTAAGACTTGAGACAGATGTCCCACAAAGGTAGCTCATCTTAATCATTAGGGCAAGTCTGGACTGTTAAGGTACACCTCTAATTAACTAACTCCAGGTAAGCTTTTATACATCCACATAAGATAACAGTACTAGTGATTGATGGGAAGAGGTGAACTTCCAGATCTTTTCATTATCTAGTTCTGTGTGGACCAAGTGACTCCTATGGCTAAAGCAGTCTTTCAGTAAAGATTACAGTGGCTGGCTGTTAAAAAGCTCATGGGTTGTGGCTATTAAATGCCATCAAGTTTGTTCTGACTTATAGTGACAAAACTGGGGTATTTGGGGCAGAAATTGTAAAAGTGTAGCATCATCTACTTGTGCAATATGTCATGGATGACTTAAATGATTTTGGTGTTTCCTATCTTCTTTATTGAACTGAAGCGTTCTTGAGATCAAGATTAATATTTAATCTGTCTGTGAATCTCATCATGTAACTTGCAAACAGTATGGTTTCATTAAATATACACTGTACCTGAAAAAAAAGCATATTACTACTATTCCTATTTTACTCACTTCCTGAATTTTGAATTAAATATTACTTTTATTTTTTTAATTGAAATTATAAGTCACCTCTGCTATGACTCTGCTTTGGAATAATTTTCAAACATTTAAATAAGCATGACAGTCAAGGGTTCATGGATTCCAACATGACATTTTATGACTGGTAAGAACTATATTATGGACACTACTCAATTTCCAATAGCATATCCACACACAGACATCTAAGAATTGAAAAACATCGCTCTAATTATTAACAACTCTAACTGCTCTTTATTTCCACACTTGGGAAAAAGAGAGGTTTTTTTTAGAAAGTGTTGGTTGATTTTGTAAATTTCAGAACAAGCTAGAATAAAATGTTATCCTCTTACCTCAGGGAACGGTGTGCATATCTAGAGAACATT
This sequence comes from Chrysochloris asiatica, assembly GCF_000296735.1. Taxonomy (NCBI): domain Eukaryota; kingdom Metazoa; phylum Chordata; class Mammalia; order Afrosoricida; family Chrysochloridae; genus Chrysochloris; species Chrysochloris asiatica. The sequence continues at coordinate 704,062 of NW_006408542.1, read as the reverse complement.
TTCATCTTTAAGTCATCAAGACTGAAGTCTGAGGGCAAAATTTCCTCTCTTATTTCTTTAATTTTTTTTTTTTTTTTAGTTAGCATTACAATGCTATGTCAATTGTATAGGTATCATGCATTCTGTCTAGCCAGCAGGGTAAGACAGTGATCATAATGCTAAGTTACTGAGAAATGAAGTTTCTGTGGCCATTTGTTCCTATGTGGTCTTTGTATTGCAGTCCCTCATCAGTATCATCAAATGCATAGAACTTTACAGGAAACAAGTCATCCATTTCTATTTCTATTTCACAGCTGATTATTGCAGTGTTGCCCATACATTCTAGAATCTTGCCAGATATAAAGTAATGTGTAAAATATAAGCATCCTTGAAATTTCTATTCACATTGTTAAAAGTTTTAAATCTTCTTTCCCAACTTTGAATATTTGCATTGGTCACATGCACACATACACAAAAACACATGCACCATGTAAATTTGTGCGTAAACATGACACACACAAATTGTGAAAAATAATATCAATTTGGAGATGCTCCTTGTATATCTCAATCCAGAAGCATTTACTATTTTGCATTGTTTTGTTTGGGATGAACTTGTGCATATATGAACTGGCATCTTAATAGCAATACTTTTTGACTTACCTTTGTATATTATTTGTATGTATAGATAAAATTCGCTTAACCAAACATCTAAAGAGTATGTGAATATTAAATACAAACTACAAGGCAATAATTACTTCTAGAATGAGACAGGATGATGAGATTGGGAGGAAGCATACACATTATTATTGTTATGTTCTGTCAAGTTGATTCTAGCTCATAGTCACACTATGTACAACAGAATAAAATGCTGATCCATCCTGCAGCATCCTTGCAGACTTTCCTATGTTTGAGATCCGTGCTGCAGCCACTGTGTCAGTTCATCCTCTTTTTCACTGACCCTCTATCCTACCAAGCATAATGTCCTTCTCAAGAGACTAGTATGTCTAATAATATAGCTAAAACATGTGAAATGAAGATTTATCATCCTTATACACATCTATGGAAATTTTGCAGTTTCACAAGTACCTCAAAATTCTGTTATGATTTTGACTAGTGAATTAGAATAAAATTAGGGGAAAATTAATACATTTCTGTTGCTACATCTTCTCCTTTTCCTTTGCTAGATACTAAAATTTACCTATGGAATTTATCTTTTCTACATGTAGAGATATAATATTTTAATTTCCTTATTTCTTAGATGTTTTCCTTATTCGTTTTTTAGTTAAAATAACAATTCATTGTTTTAGGGAACAATATTTTCTATGGTAATCATTTGTGTGATTCTAAGAAAGTGTGAGGATTTATTTTATGATATATTAAAGATTAGTGACCTTAGATTTCAACAGAGCACCTAGGAAAGGTGATGACATGGGCTTATGGTCAGTAATTATCTTCGACAAATGTTAAAAAGGATGAAACTAAGAATGAACAAAAACAATAAATTTTGAGACTTTAAAAAAGAATTTCCAGTTGTCTTTTGGATGAGGATTGAATTCATGTCAACAATAATTTACAGAGCAACATACTTGTCTGTTACTGTTTAAGGAAGTTAGCCTTCTTTTTAGAACAACCAGTAATGACCTTCACTGAGGTAATTGCCTTGCTGGGCACTTCTGATTCCCCTTGGGACCTGACAATGCCAACTTTCTTTGCACCTTCAGATCCTGAAAGGGGAAATAAAGTGTGATCATAAGCAGGCTCAATATGCACCAAAATAACTGCAAGATTGCTAAAACTGATAGACCGATAATAATGGGAATATATGTGGTAGTAATACACAGTAGGAGTCTTGGTGTGACAATGTAGGATAAACACAGGACTGCTAACCACAAGGTTGGTGGTTCCAACCCATCAACCACTCCTTGGAAAACCTAACCAGAATTGCTATGAGCTGGAATTGACTCGATGGCATTTAACAACAACAACAATTCACGTTAAGGTGATGGGATCATGGTAGAAGGAACATTTTACCAGTAGATACCAGTCCCTGGAGAAGGAGATCATGTTTGTTAAAATGAAAGGTCAGAGAAAAGAAGAAAGACCCCAAGAAGATGGAGTGACACATGACAGCAATAATGTGCTCAAACATAACAGTAGTTGTGAAGATAGTATAAGACGGTATAAGCATTTCCCTCTGCTGTACATAGGGTAACTAATGACTATACCTTTCTTATTTTGTTATCCATTTGGTTATATATTAATCAACTATTTTGTTTTCTCCTTATCATTAAAAGTAAGGCTAATTATTAGTCATAAAATTAATCATTAAATATATGCCAAAAATTTCATTTACAGAGTATTAAAATTGTGAATATCACTAAAAAAGCTTTGTGTACTGTTCTGGGAAAAAGTTTATTATTGTTTCAGTTCTATTAATGTAGTCTTACCATGTTATGTTGAAGTATAACTGTGGCACTGTGGGATAAAGCACTGGGCTGCAAGATCTGTTTGAACCACAAGGTTGGCGATTCAAGATCACCAGCTGCTCCTTGGAAATCCATATAGGGTTGCTATGAGTTGTGTTGCAGACCGTGTAAGACTAGTCAGAGGTTCGAGGCCCTCTAGGGCTGAGTGTAACAAATGAGGCCACTGGCAGTTAATGGAAAATTGCTTTCATCTTAATATTCAGGTATATATATTAAATTAATACACTGGAGCCTTTGAAAATCCACAGATAAATGTGATATTTTCCTAAAG
>NW_006408542.1:698554-699902 GCF_000296735.1 Chrysochloris asiatica | reverse complement strand
TTTTCTTTCTTAGTGACATCCTTACCTGGTGTTTGTTTGAGGGTTATGCTTGCTTCACAAAATGTATGAGGAAGTTTTCCATCCTCTTCTATATTTTGGAATACTTTGAGTGTAATTGGTGACAGCTCTTACCTAATGTTTGTTAGTACTCACCAGTGAAGCCATCTGGACCTGGACTTCTTTTGGTTGGGAGTTTTTTGATGACCTGATCAATTTCTTCTTTTGTTATGGGTGTGTTCATGTTTTCTCCCTTTAGGATGTTTTGAAGCGCTAGATTGACTTTCATAAAATCTCTTAGCTTCTGTTTATCCTGGAATGTTTTGATTGTACCATCATATTTGATTGACAGTTTTGCTAGATAGATAAGTCTTGGTTGGTAGTTTGTATCTTTTAGGGTTTTATTTATGTATCCCCATTGCATTCTTGCCTGCATGGTTTTTGATGAAAAGTCAGAGCTTAGTCTAATTTGCTTGCATTTTAGGTAACACTATTCTTTTCTCTGTCTGCTTTTAGGATTCTCTCCATGTCTTTGGTTTTGGAGAGCTTGATTACAGTATGTCTTGGTGATTTTCTTTTGGGGTCTATCTTTCCTGGGGTTCATTTAGCTTCTTAAATGTTTATCTTCTCATCCTTCAATATGTTAGGGAAATATTTTTCTAGTAGTTCCTCAATTATGTCCTCTGTGGACTTCTGTGATTCTTCTTGTTCTGGGATGCCAATAATTCTTAAGTGAGTCATCTTTATGTTATCCAGCATGAATCTTAGAGACTGGGATGCCAATAATTCTTAAGTGAGTCATCTTTATGTTATCCAGCATGAACCTTAGAGACTCTTCAGATTTTTTTATCCTTTTTTATTCTTGCTCTTCTATCTTAGCAGTATTGAGAGATTTTCCTTCCAGCTTGCTGGTTCTGGCTTCTGTCTCTTCAGTTCTACTCCTTTGCCCTTTCAGTGTATTGTGCATTTCTGATATTTTATTATTAATCATCTGGACCTCTTTTTGCAGGTTTTGAAATATTTCCAATGCTATTTCTATCTTGTTTGATTGCTCCTGTAGCACTTTCCTGATTTCTTCCTTATTTTCATCCACCCTCTCTGGAGCATTTGGATTTGTCTGCATTTCATTCTTCTGAATTCCTTCTCAGGAAGATCAAAAGCCTGCTCTTCTTCTAATGGGAAATCTAAGTCTACCTCCAACTCATTTATATCAGTTACTCTTTTCTGTTTTTATACATGTCCTGAGATATTTTGTTATATTTTCTTGGATATTTTCAGTAGGTATGTAGGTTTTCAATGCTTACATGAATGTATGTTGCTGTGTTGTTAAGCTTACTGTGTGTCTCCTGGT
>NW_006408542.1:694530-698454 GCF_000296735.1 Chrysochloris asiatica | reverse complement strand
GTCCCAAGCCTGCCCACCAGTGATGTATCCACCCTGGCTTTGGGGTGCCTCATTGTCTCCCTTCTTCTGTTTGTCTGTGTATTCTTTCGCTATCCCTATCGCCACTGGATCTCCCCTCCTCGTGAACCCAACATGCGTGACAACTATGTCGGGGTCAGACCCCGGCAGAGTTGGAACCAACTCAACAGCACTTAACAACAATATTTATTTGTAGATTAAGAATGTTATAAGGAAGCCCAGGAGCAGAGGTCACTGGGACCACCAAGTGAGAAGAAGGGAGAGTGGGATTCTACCCCAAGAGGCAGTGACACCATGGATGGAGACAGAGATGATGACATGGACAGATGGAGTGGCTGGGGACACTGGACTCAGGGAGGGAGAAGGGCTTTGTGCTGGCAGTTGGGCGGCCGGCTCTGTGGTGTACCCTTTGGTTATTTGATGATGCATGGAGGGATTGTAATCATTGCAACGAAATGAACTACGATAGGATGAGGGTAAAGCTGATATTCTCCCAGGTAAACTTTACAGTAAAAACTTGAAAAAAGAAAAAAAAAGAAAAGCATGTTATAAGGACATACATAGGGATACCAAGTTGACAAGGGATTAATAGTGATGAAAAATGGCATGAAGGCTGACACCCTCTAACTTCATAAAGGGGGAAATCAAGACTCAAACTTATGAATGCAAAGCCAATTCCTTTGAAGCTCAAGTCAGACATGCCTCCATCCTCCAACTTTCTTGCCAATGCTGACCACATCTACCCTTCCCATGGCACTCTAGTCTTGGTGCTGTGTTTGAGAATTCATTGTAATGGTCACACGTAACTCACACACATATTCATGATTATGGGATTATTAGAGAAGTTATCAGACTACAATTCAGCATCATATATACTCAGAATACAGCTCTTTGATCAGAGCAGCCTTTTCCTAGCTATGCCTGCTGGCAGGTTTCTATCTAGTCCTTGGTCTCTTAACTATGAAGCCTCTTGGCGTTTCCCCTTCTGGACAAGGTTAAAAAGCTCTTTTAAGGCTGGTGATAAATTTACTAACTACAAGTCTCATCCTGAAGGCTCTCAGCTCCATTTCTGTGGGTAAGCAAATCTAATTCTCTCAATGTCATACCTAGAGGCACCCAACTCAACATGTTAACCTCCTGCTCAAAGGCACTCAGATTTATTAACTTAGTGGGCCAGAAGCCCACCACTCTGGCTCTTGGTTCTATTACTACTGTTTCTCTGATACTTCTTGGTCATTTCTTTGGTATCCCAGCTTTCTGTTCCTGGGTTGAGGAAGTACAATGTGCAGTGACCCTGGGGTCCAAAGGATATGCTCCACTCGTGGTTCTTCTTCCTTGGTGGTAGTGAGATCCCTCATTCCTGCTTCTAAGATAGCTCATATTATACTGACATTAGAGTTGCAAGTTTGTACAATCACAACTAACCTTGTAGCAATTATTCACAACTGAGGAATCATATAATCTATTAGCATCTTCTTCTAGCTTCTCTTAACCAGACCCAACATAAGCAGCCATCTAACATGCAACTGTTGATCTCACCTTGGCTGGAGAAAAGTGATGATAATTAAAGACACTTGGAAACAATTTTTCCAATGGACCATTAGTCTTCAAGGCAATGAGACCAGAAGAACTAGGCATTTGGTTATTTACCACTACTAATTGCTCTGAAAGGAATCATATTACATGGTCCAGTGGGAGAAAAAAAAATGTGGAATAGAACTCAAAATCATAAGAGATCAGAGTTCCTGGTCACATAAATATCAGTGGAATCCCCAAGACTATAGGCCTTAATTACCCTTTTGATCTGGAATTGAACTCATGCTCATGGCTCAATTTTCAGTCAAACAATAGATAAGTCTGTAAGAGGAAAGAACAATAACACCAGTAAGATAAGAACATCTTAGAATAATCAGCCATTTGCGATTTTTTAAAAAAGGTAGCATTTACCCAAGGACACCCTTTAGAAGGGTTATGAAAAAAAGAGGAGTGGAAATAAGAAACTGAAAAAGGAAATGGGATAAGTGCCTTTAACAGCTGTAAACATCCATTCATAATCAGAACATGCATGAATAGAACATACATGAATAAGATGTATGAATCTAGGGAAATTGGAAATTGTCAAAATCAAAATGGAATGAATGCACATTGATATCCTAGGCACTGGTGAGCAGAAATGGACTGGCAGTGGCAATGGCTTTTAGAGTAGCCATGATTGTGAGACTGAGGCAGGACTGGAGAGTGTTTCATTCTGTTGTGCATAAAATCACCATGAGTTGGTACTACTCGACAGCACCTAACAACAACAATTGCAAGTGGAATTAGTTTTTTTAATTTTCTTTTCAGAGTTCCTTTTATTATTTTAAACAATCCAACTGATTTTTGTAAAGTTGATCTTGTACCCTGCCACTTTGCTGAATCTTTCAATGAGTTCCAATAATTTTCTTGCCTAGCCTCCAGGATTTTCTAAGCATACTATCATGGAATCTGCAAATATAGAGCATTTTACTTGTTTGCCAATTTGGATTAGTTTAAACTCCCTTTCTTGTCTTATATCCCTGGCAAAGACTTCAGTACCATATTGAATAGGAGTGGTGATAAATAACATTGTTGTCTAATTCCGGTTTACAAGGGGAATGGTTTCTGTTTCTCTTCTTTGAGAGTAATGTTGGCTGTTGGTTATATATGTTGTTGTTAAGTGCCGTCAAGTCAATTCCGACCCATAGAGACCTTATATAGGGTTTCCAAGGAGCAGCTGGTGAGCTTGAAGCATCCTTTATTTATCATCACTAAAAACTGAAAACACCACACGTGTTTACTTTTTATTTTTTGAAAATCTTTGTTGTGAATTGAAGGAAAGTTTACAGAGCAGATCATCCATTTTGCATCTAACAAATCACACACTTTGTTTCATCTCAATAATTGCAAGTCCTTCCATGTAACAATTATCCTGATTCTTCCTTTATGATTCCTATTTCCATTCCACTGCCCTTTCCAACCCCTATGAATCTTGTCCCCATGTAAATGTTACCCTATTGATCTTGAATGGCTGACCATTCCATGGTATGCATACCTCATTAGTGTTGTTGTCCCCTATACATACCTATCTACTGCTTTGTTGAAAACTGGGCCCTGACAGTGACTTTTGTTCCATACCTGAAGGGTCTCAGGTTCTGCCAGTCTCTTCCTGACCAGTTAACCCTTTTGTTGTTGTTGTTATTGTTCTTTAAATAATTTTGAGTTTTGTTCTACATTGTCTTCCACTCTATCTTGGACCTTCTAATGCAATTTCTTTCAGAACAGTTCATAGTGGTGGTTAGGCACCATCTAGTTTGTCTGGTCTCAGAGTCATGGAGACTGATATTCATGTATTCCTTTAGTCCACTGGACTAATTGATTACAAGCATCTTACATTTTCATCACTCTTCTTTCTTTCAAATAGGAAAGACCAAAATCTGCAGCTTAGATGGTTATTCATGAGTTTTTAAGAATCCAGTTCCTACTCAACACAGCACATTGTTTTTGCTGCATACCTGTTTATTAACTGATGAATCACTAAACAAGCTGTGATATAGCATACAATGAAATGTCATTTCTCAATAAAAAGGTACAAACTACTGATATATACAACAGAATGAAGTTATCAATGATTTTACCTTACTTGGATCCACAATCAATGTCCACGGAGCAGCAGACAAGTAATTAAATGATGTATTGCAAAGATGATCACTTTGAGGATGAAGGTGTCCCTGTCCCAAGCCATGGTATTTTAGATTGCTTCATATGATGTAAAACCTGGACAATGAATTAAGAAGATGAAAGAAACGCCATTTTTCAATCCCATCAGCAATGCAGGAGCATCCCAGTCTCTCCACATCCTCGCCACCATTAATTGCCCTCTATTTTTTT
>NW_006408542.1:692655-693923 GCF_000296735.1 Chrysochloris asiatica | reverse complement strand
TTCTAGGTTTTCAATTCTATTCCATTGATCAATATATCTTTCATTGTACCAATAGCAGGCTACTTTGACCACTATAGGTGTTTAGTAAATTTTGAAATCAGGGAGTGAGAGGCTTCCAATCTTGTTCTTCTACCTAAGCAGTGCTTTGCTTATCCTGGTTCTCTTTCCTTTACATATAAAATTTGTAACTGTTTTTTTCCATCTGTTTGAAGAATGTCCTTGGAATCTGGATTGGGATTGCATTTTATGTGTAAATTGCTTTGGCAGTATTGACATTTTCACAATGTTAAGTCTTCCTGTTCAGGAGCATGGTACATTCTTCCATTTTTATAAGTCTCTTTTGGTTTCTTGTAGTAGTGTTGTGTAGTTTTCCTTGTATAGGTCCTTTGTTTCTCTGGTTACATTTATTCCTTGATATTTTAACCTTTGGGTGGCTATTGTAAGTGGTATTGCTTTCCTAACATCCTTTTCAATTCTGTCATTGTTAGTATAGAGTAATCCAACTGATTTTTTTGTGTATTGATCTTATACCCTGCCACTTTGTTGAATCTTTCAATGAGGTCTAGTAGCTTTTATTGCTGAGTCTTTAGGGTTTTCTATGTAGGGAATCATATCATCTTCAAATAGAGTTTTACTTCCTCTTAGCCAATTTAGATGCCTTTAATATCCCTATCTTGCTGTATAGCTCTGGCTAAGACGTCCAGCACAATATTGAATACGAGTGGTAACAAATGACATCCTTGTCTGGTTCCTGTTCACAGAGGGAAGGCTTTCAGTTTCTCTCCATTGAGAGTAATGTAAACTTTTGGTTTTGTATATATGCTCTTACCTATGTTCTCTTCAATTCCTACTTGTTGAGTGTTTTATCAGGAATGGATGTTGAATTTTGTCAAATGCCTTTCCTATATCAATCGATATGATCATGTGGTTCTTTTCTTTTTTCTTATTTATATGGTGGATTACATTGACTGTTTTTCTAATATTGAACCATCCTTGCATCCTTGATATGAATTCCACTTGATCATGATGTATTATTTTTTGATGTGCTGCTGGATTCTGTTGGCTAGGATTTTGTTGAGAATTTTTGCATCTATGTTCATGAGGGATTTTGGTCTATAATTTTCTTTCTTAGTGATGTCCTTCCCAGGTTTTGGTATGAGGGTTATGTATGCTTCATAAAATGTATTAGGAAGTTTTCCATCCTCTTTTATATTCTGGAATAATATGAGTAGAATTGGTGACAGCTCTTCCCTGAATGTTTGGTAGAA
>NW_006408542.1:675633-686167 GCF_000296735.1 Chrysochloris asiatica | reverse complement strand
GGAGCAGAACGCCTCATCTTTATCCTGCGGAGCAGCTGGAAGTTTTGAACTGCTGACCTTGAGGTTCGCAGGCCGATTCGTAACCACTACACTACCAGGGTAAGGTAGGGGGAGAAAACTCCGACCTCCAGAAAAGAATGAGACCAAAAGGACAATTAACAGAAAGAATATTTTTAAAAAATTTAAAAACCACCTCTTAAAACCAAAAATAAGATGGTAGCTGACTGTCCAGTAGCCTTTGCTGTGCAGTCAAGGATAAAGGGTACCACCCAGGTCAACTTTAGGGCTTGGTCCCAGGGTCTGACGTCGTAAGAAGCAGTCTTTGGGACCAATGGGGCTCTCAGGATCCTCTTGCCTGTACCGTGGGAAAAGTGTGGTTGCAATGCTGGACCCTTTAGGGGATGCACTCCCACCAGCCTGAAGTTGTTGGAGCTGGGCAGTGAGGGTGCAACCGGGGAAAGGAGGAAAGAAACATGAAAAATGAAAAGTGAAAAATGAAAATTCCATCATACCTCTTTGTCCAGATGCAGCTCTGCAGCTTTTTAGTGCTGTGTCACTGTGTCTGCTTGGCTGTGGCCCCACCCTCTGATCTCTCTATATAATTTTTGTGTGATATTCAAGGAAAGATAAAAGTACACTGAGAGACATAAAATCATTCATTCCCAGGGGGTGAACTTGGGAGTAGTGATTGACTGTAAATGGGTATGACAAACTTCTTTGACGTTATAAAAATGCTTTATACCTTAATCATGGTAGAAGTTATATAATTGCATATGTTTGTCAAAACTCAATGAATTTACATTTAAAACTGACAGATTATTGTATAAAAAGTATGCTTTGAAAAAGCTAATGTAATATAATGATAAAAATGACTTATACTTTTAACAAGAGCATTTCTGTCATTTTTACCTTGAATGCTCTGGAACCAAGACTATAGGTAAGTAGAGACAGAACTAACTTGACTACACTTAACAACAGTGACACTATACCCAAAGTAAAACAAAACCCACTGCCATAGTGTCAATTCCAACTCATAGCAATTCTACCAAGGGTTTCTGAGAATGTAAATCTTTATTGGAGCAGACAGCCTCATCTTTCTCCTGTGGTGACAGATGGGTTTGAACCACTGATCTTGCTGTTACCAACACAACACTTAGCCCACAGGTCCACCAGGGCTTCTTAGTATTAAGGATAACTTTTTCTTTCTTATTTTTAAGGATAACTTACCCTAAATACATGATTTTTTTTTTTCTTTCTGAAACAGTACTAGTAATTTGTGTGCTGGGGTTTAAAGCATAAATATAGCAGAAACTGCAAATATTTGTGGTAAAGATATAAGCCAATATTGAATTAGTCAAAAGATGAGTAAAAAGATAACCCTTCACAGTAACTAAACATCAAATATGTCATATGATCTAATAGAGAAATCATTAATATTAATAAAAGACTATGATTTTGTTGTCTGAAAAATTTGGTTCAAATTAAATTCTGGGTCTCATTGTCTCTGAGACTCAAATGATGGTAATAAAAATTCCACTGTATTGATATTATGAGATTATGCCAATGTAATCCTTTATAAATTATAGAACAATATATTTTATTAGTTAGAATTTGTAATTTAGAAGAGATGTTATGGCTATCTATAGATTGCCCACCATCAAATCATTTCCCCACCCATCCTATATACATAGGCTATTTCTTCATTGAGAGGATGGCCTTGTACAAGAGCAGACACAGGTAGTGGGCACAGATAGTACCTTTTTCTACAATACAATTAGTTGTTGTTTAGTGGCTTCAAGTTGCTTCTGACTCATAGTGACCCTGTGTAGGGTTTACAAGGAGCAGCTGATGGGCTTGAACCCCCAAACTTGTGGTTAGCAGTCCAGTACTTATGCTAAAACACCACACCAGTAATGTTATTGTTATGAGCCGTTGAGTCGGTTCCAGCTCATAACAATCCTATATAGGGTGTCTGAGGAGTGGCTGGTGAGTTTGAACAGCTGACCTTGTGGTTCAAACTGACCTTGAGGTCGAGAATTGTTGTTGTCATTAAGTGCCGTCGAGTCGACTCCGACCCATAGCGACCCGGTATAGGGTGTCCAAGGAGCAACTGGTGAGCTTGAACCACCGACCTTGAAGTTCAAGCGACTTTCCAGTCTGCTGCATTAGCCCACAGGGCCACACCAGGACTCCGAGGTCGGGAATAGTAGGGAATAAAGACATGTAATGGATTTTGACTTTTACCACATAAGATAGATAGGACAAAGAGTACTTGTTATTGTTTAGTGCCGCTGGGTCCATTCCCACCCATAGCGACCCTAAATAGGGTTTCTGAGGAGCAGCTGGTGAGCTTGAACCATCGACTTTGAAGTTCAAACGGCTTTGCAGTCTGGTTTTATATAAATTGTTATTGTTGTTGTTAAGTGCTGTCGAGTCAATTCTGACCCACAGAGACCCTGTATAGGGTTTCTGAGGAGCAGCTGAAGGGTTTGAACCAATGGCCTTTCAGTTCAAACCAACCTCATGGTGGAGTGCTTATCCTACCATGAATCTAAACATGCACAATGAAACAGTTTAACCAAATGATACAATATGGCGTGCATAAGATTAATAGAGTATGTTGTTGTTGTTACGTGCCGTCGAGTTGGTTCTGACCCATAGCGACCCTATATAGGGTTTCCGAGGAGCAGCTGGTGAGCTTTAATCGGCAGTTCAAATGCCTTTGCAGTCTCGTGAATTAACCCACAGCGCCACACCAGGACTCCAGTAGAGTATAGTTTATTATATTTAAGCATTATTATTTATACTTTGGAGTCCTGCTGTGGAGTTGTAGGATAATGCACTCGACTGCAAAGTCAGTTTGAACTGCAGGGTTGGCAGTTCAAATTCACCAGCTGCTTCTCAGAAACCCTATACAGGGTCGCTATGAGTGGGAACCGACTCCATGGCATTTAACACAAAAAATTAAATTTTACTTAATAAAATTCTTGATTTTTTTTGTGTTTCTTAGTCTAATATGTGCTATAAATTATTCTAACCTCTAGAATTACACTCACGAGCCGATCTGTCCATTCAGATGATTTACATTGTAAAACTGTATATATATATACCACTCAAAACAATGAAATGGGTGTTAAGCGTAGGTAAGAACGCTGGAAACACAGAGAAATCCCGTCTAAATCTAATGAGAAGATGAGACTGTAACTCTACAGAGATTTCAAGGACCAAGAGGCACAAATGGCAGAGTGGAGATTGTTGGATGTTCCAGGGGGAAAAGCTTGTGTGAAAGCTTGGAAATAAAAGACCCCATCACATTTAGGAATGCAAATATGTATGTATGGTTAAGAAACCAGTGTTCGAGAATTATGGTTAGAGAGGAAATTAAAAAATAAGTGGAAACCAAGTAATTAGAAATTTTGTGGTTGATTTTTTAAAAAAATAAGTTAGACATTATGTAAAAGTGTCTTTAACTCACTGTGGAATTATTAGATTTTTCTTTTTCTTTATTTGTCAAAGAATGACATTGTTCAAAAGAAAGGGTCAGTGTAAAAAAACAAAGCATAAGAATGCTTTTTGAAAAAACAGGCAACAATTACCATTCAAGGTATTAAAACATAAAGTTTTCCCTTTATTTCATGCTCGCTCTCTTGAGTTGTCATGGCAACTTTTATTACCTACTTGGTTACTGTTTTCAGTCAAGAAAAGAAAATTTAATTATTAGCATGAATTTTACCATTTATTTTTGTATGTTGCCATGCTACTTTTAAATGCAAATATCATTGTTAGGTGCCATGGAGTTCATTCTGGCACATAAGGTTCTGTGTACAACAGAATGAAACACTGCCTGGTCCTGGGACATCCTCATAGTCATTGCCATGTTTTAGTCCACTCTTGGATTGACAGTATGTCCGTCCATCCCACTGAGGATCTTCCTTTACCCCCCTCTAAGCTCTACTTTATAGCACTCAACAATATCAACAACTACTTTACTAAGTATGGTGTGCTTCTCCAAAGATTGGTTGCTCCTGATAGCATACAGAAAGTACGTGAGATGAAGCCTTATCATCCTTACTTCTAAGAAGCATTCTGGTCGTACTTCTTCCAAACAGATTTGCTTTTTCTTCTGGCAGTTCAATGTATATTCAATATTCTTTGTCAACACCATAATTCAAAAACATCAGTTTTTCTTTGCTCTTCCTTACTCATTGTCCAGCTTTCACATGCATCTGAGGCATTTGAAAACAAGCATCTTAGTGATCTAAGTGGCATCTTTACTTTTTAAAACTTTAAGTAAATTTTTTGAGGTAGCTTTGCCCAATATAGTACATCATTTTCTTTCTTTGCTGCTGCTGGGAGATGATAGTGGATCCAAGTAAAATGAAATAATTGGCAACTTCAATCTTTTCACTGTTTTATCATGATGATGCTTATTGGTCCATTTGTGAGGATTTTTGTTTTCCTTATACACAAGACTGTAGTCTTTGATCTTCATCAGTATTTCATGTTCTCTTCCCTTTCAGCAAGTAAGGTTGTGCCATTTGCACATCACATGTTGTTAATAAATCTTTCTCTAATCCTAATGCTTTTTACTTTTTCATATAATCCAATTATTTGCTCAGTATACAGGCTAAATATATAGAGTGAAAGGAAACAACATACCTCTTCTGATTTTAAGCCATGCAGTATCCCCTTGTTTGAACAGCAGCCTCTAGGTCTACATACAGATTCAGTAAGAGTAGAATTAAGTGTTCTGAAATTCCCATTCCCTACATATAATTGTAATTTATTATGGTCCATACAGTTGAATGCCATTACATAGTCAATGAAACATAGGTAAACATCTTTCTTTACAATTTTTAAACTTAATTTTTCTTAGTTATCATGGAAATAATGAATTCAATAATTTTTTAGTATAGCTTGCTCATGCATATATATTTTCTTTTTACCAAAATGGTGGAAATTATGCAAAAAACTAACTTCATATTTTAACTTTAAATTTTTCAAATGTTCATGCTATTTCAAAAGATTTTTTTTCATTCATATATATATATACACACACACACAAAGCTTACTGAAAAATAAGAGTTGAAAGGAAAAAGAACTATGGGTTATTCTATCTTTCTCTTTCCCACTGTATCTTAAGTTTTAGCATATAAGGAGTTGTCACCAACAAGAAAGGCTATGACAAAGTTCCTTAGTCTTTCATGTTTCTAAACTTGAATGCTTTGTCTGTATTCTAAGCAAATTCTGGTTTAAAAATGAAGCTTGGTCTCTCAGGACAATCGTACACTCAATTTTGGATGTAACCTACTTTCCTTGTACTTGCTTTGGGTCTTGCTGAACACCTTTGCATCTTGTCTTCAATAGAATTCTGTGGTCACAGAGCATCATAGACATTGTATATGAATGAAACAAGTAAAAGAGGACACACATATATATATTTCATCATCTCACATGTGTGCTCCATTTTCCCTTCAGAGTTCACTTACATAACTCAAGTTCAAAATTATTATTAAGTATCTCAAGATAACATATAGTTAAACCAAGCCCAGAATCCTTCTAAGTGCAGGACTCTGTGTGCCTGTATAAACCAAATACCAGTGAAGCCAACCCTGAAATGATATGTTTCAAAATGAACCTGATTTATACAGGGTTGTTGTTGTTAAGTGTCATCAAGTTAGTTCTGACCCATGTTGTTGTTATGTGCCGTGGAGTCGGTTCCGACTCATAGTGACCCTGTACAGGGTTTCCAAGTCTGTAAATCTTTATGGGAGCAGAAAGCCTCATCTTTCTCCCGCGGAACAGCTGGTAGTTTTGAATTGCTGACCTTGTGGCTAGCAGATAGCGACCCTATATATGGTTTCTGAGGAGCCCTGATGAAATTGAACCTCCAACCTTGCAGTTTAAACCAATTTTGCAGTCCAGTGCATTAACCCACATCACTGCACCAGGACCCCTTATACAAGGTAGATGGTAGAAAAGACAGAGACTATTTTGAAAGCTATTGCAATTATCTAATCTAGAGACATTGCTATGTCAAAATAAGGCAAAATATAATAAAATACAGATAATCTTTTAAAACACAGAATTAATAGCACTAATACGTTGCTCTGCTAGAAGAACAAACAAATCTATTATGGAACATATGCAGTCAAAATGTATCTTAGAAGCCTGGATGTCTAGATGTCATCTCTCATACTTTAGGCCTGTCATCAAAGCAACCAGTCTCTGGAGAACGACATCATGCTTCGTAATATGGAGGGTCAGCAAAAAAAAGAAAGACCCACCGGGAAATGGATTTGCACACTAGCTGCAGCAATAGGCCCAAATGTAATAATTGTGAAGATAGCACACGACTGAGCAGTTTTCTTTCTGTTATACATAGACTCACTATTAGTCAGAACAGATTCAATGGCATCTAGCAACACAACAATAAGTTATTGGTGTACTGGTGTGGTGCTGTATGTTAAGCACTGGACTGCTAAGTACAAGGTCAGAATTCAAACCCACCAGCCACTCCTTGGAAACCCTAGACAGGTTGATATGAGTCTGAACCTATTCAACAGCATTAAACAAACAAACATACAAAAAACCACCACAATATGCTGTTGGGGTTTTTATGGTGATGGTGGTTATGTGCTGTGGAGTTGGTTCTGACTCATAGTGACCCTGTACAGGGTTTCCGTGGCTGTAAATCTTTACAGGAGCAGGAAGCCTCATCTTTCTCCCACAGAACAGCTGGTATTTTCGAACTGCTGACCTTGCGGTTCATAACCCGATTTGTAACCACTATGCTTCCAGAGCTCCTTTGGAGTTATGATAACATCTAGTAGATCATCCTTTGTTCCTCTCTGATATTTAACCAACAGAAAGAATCACAAGAAAACATGGTGCTGTTGTTGTTAGATGCAGTGAAATTGATTCAGACATGTAACGGCCCCTTATGACAGAGTAGATCAGCCTCCACAAGGCTTTCTTGACTGTAAACTTTATGGGACCAGATGGCCAGGTCTTTCTCCCAAGGAGTCTTTGGGGAAGTTCAGACTGCCAACTTTTCAGTTAACAGCTGAATATTCAATCATTTGCACCAACAGGACTACTTACAAAAAAAGATACAGGTCTCAAAATAAAATATGTGTTTACTATAGAAGTACAGACTCCTTGTGTAGCATGGACGGATAAGCACTTAACTCTGAACCACAAGGTCCATGGTTCAAACCCACCAGCTGCTCCCCAGAAACCCTATACAGTGCCACTATGAGTTGGAACCAACTCAACGACGCTTAACAACAACAGCAACATACAAATACAAAATTGCATAAATAAAAAAATAAGAGAATGAGGTATGTGTACTAAAGACTGAAAAGATGATTCTTAACTTTTTCACCCTAATATAAGGAGATTCAGAAACATAGGGAATACCTGACTCAAAACTCAATCAGATTCAAAGAAGCTGGAAAAGAATCTTAGCTAGTCCTTCCAGAACTGAGCTTATGTTTTACTTTGATTTTTGATGCCTTCTGCATGGAGTAAGATGAGTTCATCCCACCTGTGTGCAGTTAGACCCAAAAAATCAAGAAGAGAGAAAGAGCAAGCAATATGATAGAGGATCACACATAATCAGTGCTTTTGAACATTTAGCCTACCTGAGAGAACAACAAATCTTAAGAATACTCCAGTATTGTTAGTTGAGTAAGCCTCTCATTTTTCCATGTGAAGGAAGCAATGAAGGAAGGTTGAACGGTTGTTGTTGTTAGGTGCCATCGAGTTGGTACCGATTCATAGCAACCCTATACACAACAGAATGAAACACTGCCCAGTCCTGGGTTAATCTCACAACTGATGCCACGATTGAGCCCATTGATGCTGCCACTTTGCCAATCCATCTTGCTGAGGGTCTTCCTCTTTTTCTCTGACCCTCCACCTTACCAAGTATGATATCCATCTCCAGTAACTGGTCCCTCCTGACAATATGTCCAAAGTATGAGAGTCCAAAGTCTGGCCATCTTGACCTTGAAGGAACACTCTGGCTGCACTTCTTCCAACACAGATCTGTTGGTTCTTTTGGAAGCCCATGGTACTTTCAATATTCTCTGCCAACATCACAACTCAAATGCATCGATTATTTTATCATCTTCCTT
This sequence comes from Chrysochloris asiatica, assembly GCF_000296735.1. Classification (NCBI taxonomy): domain Eukaryota; kingdom Metazoa; phylum Chordata; class Mammalia; order Afrosoricida; family Chrysochloridae; genus Chrysochloris; species Chrysochloris asiatica. The sequence continues at coordinate 678,026 of NW_006408542.1, read as the reverse complement.
ATTCACTGTCCAACTTTCACATGCATATGAGGTTATTGAAAATACCATGGCTTGGGTCAGGCATACCATAGTCCTCAAGCTGACATTTTTGCTCTTCAATACTTTAAAAAGGTCTTCTGCAACAGATTTGCCTAATGCAATAAATATGCCACTTGATTTCTGGACTGCTGTTTCCATGAGTGTTGATGGTTGATCTAAGAAAAATGAAGTCTTTGACAATGTCAATCTTTTCTCCATTGTTAAGAATGTTTTTTTGGTCCAATGGTGAGTATGTTTGTTTTCTTTACGTTGAGATGCAATCCATACTGAAAGCTATGATCTCTTATCTTCATCAGTAAGTATTTTAAGTCCTCTTCACTTGCATCAAGCAAGTCTGTCCACATATCTCACAGAAGCGAGAAGTTGAGGAAGTATAAATGTTCCCTCTGGGAGACTGATCAAATGTGAGAAGTGGTGGAGAGAGATAGATGAGATGACTCCTTATTTGTTCCTCAAGCAACTGGGTTAAAATAAGATCATTCATGAGACAGGATGAATTTCCAAAAACATCCTGAAATGAGAGACTTGGTCTTTCTCATGTCACTAGAGAATTTATTCTGCCATCTGGAAGTCTGACAACCAAGAGACATGGTTGGCATACTTCCTAATCCTGACACAAGAAGAGATATTTTCTTTTTATAGGTAATATCTTTTGTAAATAATATTGCATTCTGGTTTTCAGTAGTTTAGTTGTATGGTTTTCTTTATTAGCTCTGTCCCAAGCTACTTGTAAAAAAGTGCTATGCTAATTAGAAAACAAGCTAACATTCTGCAGTGAGAACACATATTGATAAAACATTTTTAATGAAAAATAAAAGTTAGAAAACTTTTAGAAATCTTGGCAGTTGGAAAAAAATAGTTTAATGTTAGGAATTTTCTAAGTTCCTCTTACAACCCAGCTACTTATTTCTACTTACTGTTTTTATGGATTAAGATTTGTTATGGTTCATTTACTTGTCAATGTCATTTGTTGCTCAGCAACTGAATTGACCGTTATATGTCTTCCTTGTTTCTCTATCTGCAGCACAACGTACAATAATAAATGCTACCAATGGATGAAATGTTCTTTATTATGTACAAAACATTGCTGGAAGATATGTAAGTCTTTTTCATTAAATTTCTCAATGGATCTTAACCATATTTTGTATATCTCTTGTTGCTTATGGGGCCCAGAAGTCTGTGAGTCAGTTTAATAAATTCTTTTTTTTTTTTTTTTGGCTAAATATCCTTTTCTATATATTAATTCTTCTTTGTCTATATTTTCTTTGTCTATATTCCAACTTTAATTCCAAAGTTTAACACTCTGTTGTACAAACTTTATCCTGAATCCTTAAAAATGTGTTTTATCCATTTATTCATTCAACAATTATTTAATTATCTTTTCTGTGCTTGATTTTATGCTACATGCTAGGAATTCCAAGACTAGACCCAACTTTGACAATATTGAACGTGGGCTACAAAGTTCAGTAAAAATAGGTAGCCATGTAAAATCTAAGTGTGTCCAACAGGATACTAAAGTATTAAAGGAAGGGGCAATGAATTCTACATGTAAAAATCTCATGGAGTAGAGGAAGTAACATCAAAATGGCAATGGCAGAGGTAGGCAAGCCAGTGTTGCAGGTGAAAGGATCAAGGTTAGTGCAGCATATCATCCAGTAAACTAGCTCATCACCCCTATCCCCTTTCTCACCCTCCTCCTCCCATTTACTTCCTCCTCTCCCTATACCTGCTACCCACTAATCAGGGAGTGTCCTGGAAGTCCCTGGACTGCCTTTGGACAGAGAAGAAAGTCTTTGCCTTGGCCAACTGTAGAGGGGAGGAACCGGAGGGAGCTTGTGATGGGGAAGCCACGTGGCACAATATTCAGTCTACACAGAAAAGACAGGGATGGGTCACTCCACCAACAAAGGGAGGAGTATTTGTCAGACAGCCCTGACCCATGGCAGAGAAGTATGTGTGTGTATGTATGTGTGACATCATGTGTTACTGTACTGCATTACATTAACTCTAGTGATGCAACTGAGAGTAGGTAAACTTAGCTATTTGTTGTTGTTGTTATCATTGTTAAGTGTCATCCAGTCAGTTCCAATTCATAATGATCCTGTATAGGGTTTCCAAAGAGCAGCTAGTGAGTTTGAACCACAGACCTAGTGGTTTGCAATCTGATACTGTTAGCCATAGGAGAGGAAGGGGGAAAAAATGATGAAAAATTATCGGTATATCAGAAAATGTATTAGGAAATATGGTCTCTGCCTTCAGAGTTTGCTAATTCAGCAATTGCAAGTTGTTGGTTTGTCTTCTAAGATTTAATGCAAGTTCATGAGGGAAGCAGCCATGTCTATCTTTTTTTTTTT
>NW_006408542.1:673344-674633 GCF_000296735.1 Chrysochloris asiatica | reverse complement strand
TCACAGGAGTCTATTGTCCATTGTAGAGCTTAACTCGCAGCCTTATAGCTGTTTTTCCCTCTCTTCCCCTTGTCGGTGGTGAGCGTGGTCACCCATCAGAGCATGTATTCCCATTGAGTCTTAGTCTTGGAAGGTGGTTTACTCTGAGGGGGACCCGACCCCTTGCCTTGATGTCTCCTGAGCAGGCAACTTGCTTCTTCTTGTAGTCATTGGTTGGTCTGCCTCTATTGTTTTGTGTTTTTCCTGTCAGTCTTTCTTTCAAGAGGTATCTTCTGTTCTTCTAGCTGCTCCAGGCTGGTCTGCCCGTCCTCTCAGGGGGAATATTCCCACCTCTGAAGATACTGGATGCTGTTCAGGATTCCACATATAGTCTTATGTAATGCAGAGGCTCCTCAGGCAGCCTCCTTCACTGGGCACATTGTATCCCCATTTTAGATATTCCAATCAGTTATAAGCAGAAGACGGACTTACAAGCTTTCTATGGTGATTTTTCTGGCTTTTCCTTTCTCTTCCCTTCCAGTGTCTATTTTATAATGTAATGCAGAAATACCAAGATTCAGTAGACCACCAAGCATCTTAACATTATTTCCCCTTTTTTTCCCTATTCCAACCATATCTCACTTCAAGTACCCCCTTGCCTTGTTGTTCCAAGGTTGTGTATACATTATTATTTACCTCTGTCCCACTTAGCCCATGCAAACCGGCCTACTTGTTCTCCCCTTTGCCTTGTTCTTCCATTCCCCTCTCCCTTTTGTGCATTGTCCCCCTCCCCAGAACCCTAACTAACCTGTGTCTATTCCCTGCCATGTGCTCTACCTTTCTATCCCTCCCCTCACCCCACCCTCTATATCCCAGCAATCAGCAAAGAATCCCCCCACCCCCCTTTAGTTCTTTTTCTTAGTCTTTTACAATAGTGGTCCTATGCATTATTTCTCTTTTTGTGACTGACTAATTTCATTCAGAGTAATGTCCTCAAGGTTCATCCATGTTAACTGGTGGTTTGCAGCTTCCTTGTTATTCTTCAAGGTAGCATAGTATTCCATTGTGTGTATGTACCACAGTTTGTTTATCCATTCTTCAGTTGATGGGCTCTTTGGCTGTCTCCATCTCTTTGCTATTGTAAATAATGCTGCTATGAACTTTGGTGTGCATATATCTTCTCATGTTGTGGTTTGTTTTTCTTGTGGGTAAATATCAAGTAGAGGAATTGCTGGATCATATGATATTTCTATTTTCAACCTTCTGAGGAAACGCCATATTGCTTTCCAGAGAGGTTGGACCATTTTGCA
>NW_006408542.1:670984-671839 GCF_000296735.1 Chrysochloris asiatica | reverse complement strand
ATGGTTGTGAATTTATGGAGGCTTGCTTTGTGACCTAACACATGGTCAATTCTGGAGAATGTCCCATGTGCACTGGAGAAGAATGTGTATTGTGCCGTTGTTGGATAGAATGCTCTGTATACATCTATGAGGTCAAGTTGGTTGAAAGTGTTGTTAAGTTCCTCTGTAGCGTTGTCGAGTTTCTTTCTGTTTGTTCTATCCCTTTTTGAGAGTGGTGTGTTGAAATCTCCCACTATAATTGTGGATGTGCCTATTTCTTTCTTCAATTCCATTAAGGTTTGCTTCATGTATCTTGGTGCTCTTTCATTGGGAGCGAATATGTTTATTATAGTTATGTCGTCCTGTTCAACTGACCCTTTGGTCATGAGATAGTGTCCTTCTTTGTCTCTTATGCTGGTTTTTATCTTAAAGTCTACTTTGTCAGAGATTAGTATTGCCACTCCTGCTTGTTTATGGTTGCAGTTGACTTGGTAATTTTTTTTCCATCCTTTAACTTTTAGTCTGTTTTTGTCTTTGTGTGTAAGGTGTGTCTCTTACAGGCAACATATTGATGGATCTTGTTTTCTTATCCATTCTGCCATTCTTTTGTCTCTTCACTGGTGCATTCAATCCATTGACATTCAATGTAATTATCAATAAGTATGAATAGATTGCTGTCATTATGTTACCCTTTTCGTGGTGCTATTTGTTCTTTGGTTCTGCTTTCTTTCTTGTGTTGGATTTGTGTTCTTTGAGTTGTTTCTTGTCGGTTTCTTCCTAGTTTCTCTGTTGGCTTGTTCTGCTTGGGAATTCGTTTTTATGATATGTTGTGGTGTGTTAACTTTCTTTGGGGTTACCTTGTAGTCTACTAACTTT
>NW_006408542.1:667518-669504 GCF_000296735.1 Chrysochloris asiatica | reverse complement strand
ACCATCAGTGTGTGTGAAAATAGAAGCCTCCAGCAGGGGTGGGTGGGGACCCCTACTTTCAGGCCTCTCCTCTAGCCACTGCCGTATAGGTGGGCAGATATATATTGGGGAGTTAAGGGGAGAAAGATCGACCACTATTTTTGTCTCTGATTGTCAGTTATCTGCATGTGCTCAGCACCAATCTTGAGATGGTTGAGACCTGTTCTGTTGGGGTTTTATAGATTGCCTTGAGTGTGTCCTGCCCAGCAAACTCCGACAGCAGCCTAGTCGTGGGTTGCAAGGTTGAGAGCTGGAGATTCTAATCTGCTCCCTGGGAGAAAGGCTATGTGTCCCGCCCAGTCTCAGATGCACTGCCTCAGAAGCCTGGTACAGTTGTTTGCAATTATCTGCGCGTGCACAGTGCAAATCTCGTAATGGTTGAATCCTATTATGCTTGGGTTTACAGGTTGCTTTCTATTGATCCTATTGCTGCCAGACCTGTCTGGCAGGAGCAACCACGGTTTGCTAGAACAATAGCTGGAAGTTCCACCCTGCTACCTGGGAGTAGGGCAAGGTGGCTCAGATACAGGGCTTCAGATTTGGGCCGCTGGGTGATGTCAAAAGTCGCCGCCCCACTCCCACTCTCTGTGTCGTGGGTAAACTGTCCTTCCTGATGTCCACACTGAGCTCTTAAGGTGGGACAGGGAGATTTTGGGGGAGAGTTGTGTAAGTTCCTGCGGATTTGTTTGTTTATTATTATTATTATTTTTTTTTTTTGCTGGAAACGCCGCTTTCTGAATGGGCTGGCTTTAGCCAAAGTGGTCTGCCAGTCCACCTCAAGAGTCTTAAGATGCCCATATTTTCTTTAGTAGTGTGATTTTTTCAAACATGCAAGTTCAGGAAACTGAAGTCTTAGATCTTATGATAAGCTGTGGGTTTGCTATATGAACATTTCCTTAGTGAGAGCCCCCTCCCTTCTCACCGGAGCATTCCCTACCTGGCTTCCCTGGCTGCAGCCCAGAACCGGAATCATATCTATATTGATATTGTATCTTACTTATTCCTATCACAGTGTTCTGAATATATATATATATTCAATGAATACTTACTCAATAATTAATTGAGTGAATCAACTTTATAAGGATTAAACCAAAAACCAAACCTAGTGCCATTGACTTGATTCTGATCCATAGTGACACTATATAGATTTTCAGATTTTGTAAAGCTTTATGGGAACAGACAGCCACGTCTTTTTCCTGAGCTGCTACTGGTGTGTTAACCTTGTGGTTAGCAACTCAATGCCTAACCTACAGCCTTACCAGTCTCTTTCTACATAAATTTGTTGTTTGCCATTGAGTCAGTTCCAACCCATAGCAACCCTGTGAAGGCTTTCTGAGACCAGCTGGTGGATATGAAGAGCCATTCTTGCAGTAAGCAAAACAATGCTTGTCCTACATCACACTCACTAATATCACTTCTTTCCTTCATATTTTTCTGTTTTTTTTATTCTTCCCCATTAATACGGAGTATGCTATTTTCTCCCCCTTTATTTCCTTTTCTACTATCAACTTATCTTTCCATTTTGCCATTTGTATCTAGCAAGAAATGTAATTCATAGATACAATTAAGGGATGATTCTCCTTAATGTCTATCACTTGTCTGGCTGTTTGTGGAACTATGGTTGTTTTTCTTTTGTTGTGATGCTGATTCACAGTGTGACACCAGAAGATCAATTAATACCACAATTATTCAAATTAATGCACCAACCACTAAAGACAGTCAATTATGATGAAATTGAAGAATTCTACCAACTTCTTAAGTCTGAAGTTGATCAAATATGCAATCCAGATGTTTTTACAGATGGAGTGCGGAGTTTGGAAATAAAGCAGAAGGATCAGTAGTTGGAAAATATGACCTAGGTGATAGAAGTGATGCTAGAGATCTGCATCATAGAATTTTGCAAGACTAATGACTTCTTCATTGCAAAGATCTTATTTAAACAACATT
>NW_006408542.1:663839-666462 GCF_000296735.1 Chrysochloris asiatica | reverse complement strand
ATGACCAAAGGGAATGTAGAAATCATCAGACAGTATCAATGATATCACACACAAATAAAATTTTGCTGAAGATAATTTTTAAAATGCTGTAAGAATGCATTGTCAGAGAACTGTCAGAAATTCAAGCTGGATTCAGAAGAGGATATGGAACTAGGAATATCATTGCTGGATTCAGGTGAATTTTGACTGAAAGCGGAGATTCCAGAAAAATATCTACTGGTACTTTATTGACAGCCCTGGCGTGACATGCTATAGGTTAAGAACTGGACCGCAGGTTAATTTGAACTAAAAGGCTGGTGGTTCAAACTAACGAGCCACTCCTTGGAAACCCTATACAGGGTTGCTATGAGTTGGAATCTACTTGACAGCAATTAACAACAACAATTGACTATGCAAAGGTTTTCAACTATGTGTATCATGACAAGCTTTGGATAACATTATAATGTTGGGTATTCCAGAACACTTAATTGTGCTCAAGGGGAACTTGTATGTAGACCAAGAAGCAGTCATTTAAATAGAACCAGGGTATACTGAATGCTTTAAAACCAAGAAAGGTGTGTGCTAGGAAATATTCTTTCACCATATGTATTCAATCTGTGTGCTCAGCAAATAATCCGCAAAGCTGATTTTATGAAGAAGATTGTGGCATCAGGATTGGTGGAAGGCTTGTTAGCAATCATTAACATATGCAGATGATACAACCTGGCTTGCTGAAAGTGAAGAGGATTTGAAATACTGTTAAAGATCAAAGAGTACAGCATTTAGTATGAATCAATGTAAACAAAACTAATATCCACATGACTTATCCAAATAAATAGCATCATGGTGAATAGAGAAAAGATTGAAACTATCAAATACTTTATTTTGTTGGTTTCCATAATCAACACTTATGAAAGGAGCAGCCAAGAAATCAAACAACACAGTGCATTAGGCAAATAGGCTGCACACGACCTCTTTAAAGTGTTTAAGACAAGGAGATCAGTTTGAGGACCAAGGTGGGCCATGATATTTTCGGTAGCTTCTATGCATGTGAAAGTTGGACAATAAATAAGGAAGATAATAGAAAAATTAATGCATTTGAGTTGTGATGTTAGAGAAGAATATTTAAGATACCATGGACTGTGCTTGAAGAAGTACAGTCGGAGTGCTTCTTATAAGCCAGAATGGTGAAACATTGGCTATCAAACTTTGGACATGTTATCAGGAGGGATCAGTCCCTGGAGAAAGGATTTCATGGTTGGCAAAGTGGTGGGTCAATGCAAAAGAGGAAGAGCACAATGAGATGGATCTGCATAGTTGCAGCAGCAATTGGCTCAAGTGTAACAACAGTTGTAACAATGGCATCAGGACCAGGCAGTGTTTAGTTCTGTTGTGCAAAGAATCGCTGTGAAACAGAACTGACTCATGGGCACCCAACAAAAATAACCATGAATTTCAACTTCCCTGGACATATCTGAAAGTATGTTAACATTTTAATTTGTTTTCTATTTTGATTGCCCTTACTCTGACTACTGTCTGTTAGCATGCAAAAGTAGCTTGGCAAGATCAGATAATTTCTCCTTCAATCCAGTAAGTTTAAATAGCACTATGTCAACTCACCTATTGGTTACATGGAATCCTGGTGTGGCACTGTGGATTAATGTGCCAGACTGTAAAGCCATTTGAACTGCAAGGTTGGTAGTTCAAGCTCACCAGCTGGTCCTTGGAAACCCTATACAGGGTCACTGTGGGTTAGAATTGACTCGATGGCACTTAACAACAACAACAGCAACAACATTTATTACAGTGAGTCCTGGTGTGACACTGTGGTTTAATGTAATGGGCTGCAAACTCATTTGAACACTAGGTCAGCAGTTCATTGACACCAGCCACTCCTCAGAAACCCTATACAGGGTCACTATGGGTTAGAACTGACTTAACAACAACCACATTGATTACTTGTATCCTGATGTGGCAAGGTTGGTGGTTCAAACCTTTCGGTCAATCCTCAGAAAACCCTATACAGGGTCCCTGTGAATCAGGACAGTCTCAACGGCACTGAGCAACAACACTTAGTAACAAGTTATCCTGATGATGTTGCAGGGTAAGCATTGGGCTACTAATCGCAGTTCAAGAATTCAAAACTCCAGCTGTTCTGTGGATGAAAGATGAAGCTGTGTGCTACTTTAAATATTTACATTCTTGAAAACCCTATGAAGGCTTGATATGAGTCAGAATTAACTCCATGGCATTATTGGTCATTTAGTTCACTCTTCTATGATGCTTGTATTAAGTTCCTGTTGCTTTTGTAGTAACTTACTACAGACTTAATAACTAAAAAGGAACACACATTATCTTCTTTCATTTCTAGAGGTTTATCTATGTTAAGATGACATCCATGTCATCCATATGAAGAGGACTAACATTGAGTAGTATTCCATTGTGTGTATGTACCATAGTTTGTTTACCCATTCACCTATTGATGGTGTATTTAGGTTGTGTCCATAGTTTTGCTATTCTGAATAATGCTGTGGTGAACTTGGTTGTGCATCTGTAAGGTACATATCCAGAAGTGATATTGCTGAATCATATCATATTTATTATCAAACTTTTGAGGAAGCTTCATACAGTTTTCCAGTGGTTG
>NW_006408542.1:660636-662594 GCF_000296735.1 Chrysochloris asiatica | reverse complement strand
TTTGGCAGCCCATGGCACTTTCAATATTCTCCTCCAACACCATAACTCAAATAAATAAATAGACCACATGTATTCCATTTTCCACTAGCCTGAGACCAGAAGAACTATGAGGTGAGTCAAAAATCATCCACACTCCAGTTATATTAAAACATTCATTCACATCCATGGCTGATGACAACAATGAGCGTGTATGTAGATGATTCTGTTGAATAAACAAGTTACAGTGGATTATGTGACAAATCATTTGCAAATCAGCCATGGCTCTGCCTATGAAATAATCCATGACAGACTTGGGTTTCAAAAGGTTTGTGTGAGATAGCTACATTGAAACAGCTCACAGAAGAGCATTTAGACATCTGAAAACAAAATTTTGACCGATACTTGAAGGAAGGTGAAAGTTACTTTAAAATAAAAATCATTACTGCTCACGAGACATGGATCCATCACTACAAGCCTGAGAGTAAACAGCAAAGTATGGAGTTGAAACATCCTCAATTACCTACCAAGGAAAAGTTCAAAATTAGTCATTAGCTGTAAAAATGATGCTTACAGTTTTTATGGGACTCTCAAGGGCCAATTTTGGAACACTATCAGGAAAATGTTTAAGGATCAACAGTGCTGATTACAGTGAGATGCTCTCCAAAAAGCTGAAGACTAAACTTCAGATTAAGCACAGAGGACTGCTATCCAAGGGCTTTGTGATCTTGCATGACAATATACATCCACAGACCTCTGCCCACACTGTTAAATCTCTGCAAAAACGTCCTTTTGTGTTGTTAAAGCATCCTCAATATAGTCCTGATCTTACTTTAGTGAACTTTCACCTATTTGATCCTCCTGAAAACAGCCCTTTAAGGATGAAGATTCACTTCTGATGAAGAAGTGAGTACAGAGGTGTACTCCTGGCTCACTTTGCAGCCCAAAACACTTTTTAATAAGGGAATATGAAAACTTGTTGACAGATGGACAAGTGTATTGAAAAGCAAGGAGATTATGTCGAAAATTGATGTATTTGTCTTTTTTTGAAAGTTGATTAAAATAAATTCTACAGCCAGAGTGCAGATAATTTTGATTCACCTTCATAGATGGTTCCCAAGTACTACTGTGACCACTCTGAAAGGGTTATAAGGTGAACATAACACCAGGGATGTATGTATTCTGCAGAATAATCGTATAATGTCAAAAGGGCAGCATCTTCTCAGGGATAAAGCTCCAAGTGCAGGAAGAAATAGGAAAGAAGGATGAATGGGAATGCTACATAAAGGGAGGAAATGAGAAAAGTTGTTACTTTGTGGGGATTGCAATCAATGAATGAAGCAAACTGCATATGAATTGTTGAATGAAAAGCCTATTTGCTATGTAAACTTTCATCCAAATCAAAATAAACTGGTTTTTGTTTTCTTTAAAAGAACATTACCCCCAAATAATAATTTTGCCATTTTTCTTAAATAAAATATAGTGCATATATTAAAAAAAACTTCAAAAAGTTCATGGTTAAATAAAATTAAATGATGGGGGAAAAAAAGATGAACAATTTCCGCAGTCTGTTTGAAACAAACTTGCATACAATGGGAAAACGATAAGAAAATGTTACTTATATCCTTAAATATTTTATACCAAGAATAAGCATAATTAAATTCCTTGTGATTCGTTCCAGGAACGTGGGGAAGCTGAATGTTTGTGTGTGCACACATAAAATAATGTAAATATTAAATGAATATCATTAAGTAGATAAAAATTAAAAATGAAGATGAAAGCAAAAATAGAACTGACAAGGTGAAGAAAGAATGTGTTATGATATAATTGTTGTTGTTGTTAAGTGCCGTTGAGTTGGTTTCGACCCATAGTGACCTTGTATAAGGTTTCTGAGGAGCAGCTGGTGAGTTTAAACCGCCAACCTTGCAGTTCAAATGGCTTTGCAGTCTGGTGCATTAACCCACAGCACCACACCAGGACTC
>NW_006408542.1:647225-660436 GCF_000296735.1 Chrysochloris asiatica | reverse complement strand
ATACTAGCACCACTACCACCATATATTTAAAAAATATGTGTGTGTGTATATTTGAGAAATTTTTTACTTTCCCAATGAATTTCTTCTTTCCCATACTTAATCAACATTCAGAGGAAGAAATGAGAATTGCCTGTATTAGAACTAAGGAAAATGTAAGATTTTTGCAAATCCCTACAAAAAATTAGCACTATTTTAAAACAACTTCAGGCTATGTTTATTCATCTCCTTACTTTAAAGAAGGTTTATTTTTATAATCATAAAAAGTATATGGTCTTATTGCTGAATATTTATAAAATACAAAGATTTCCAAGGAGTGTAAGAGGAAAGTAAATACTAGCACCCAGAGATATAGCTAAGTTTACGCATTTTCATTTTATTTTTGGTTAATATATATTTTACAAAGTTCATATGTTAGTAAATTAATATTCAATTATGTAGCTCTCCACAGAACTCAACATTGGAACATTAGTTTTTAACTAAGATATAACAATTCATCCTAAATACTTTATTAACTGAGTTACAGTGTGTCTTATGCTTGTCTGATAATGTTTTTATTATTCTCTTCCTTGGAAGTAATTAAAATAATTTATAAATACTGCTATTAAGAGCATTTTTTAGCGCTAAAATTATTATTTTTTAATTTGAGCGGTATTGTAGGATATCTTTTTTTATAAGTAGGATCACAGACAAAGGATAAGATCATTTCATTGTAAAGTGTATTTGCCAAACTGCTTCCCTAATGAAGTTATATCAGCTGAGACTCTGCCAGTTAAAATGGAAACTCCTTGTTTCACAATATTCTGAAGAGCTTTGAGAATGTAACTTTATTACTTTTTTTGCTTTATATGTTGCTTAATTGCATTGATCAAGCAACATAGAAAGCAAAAAAAAGTAATAAAGTTAAATTCTCAAAGCTCTTCAGAATATTGTGAAACAAGGAGTTTCCATTTTAACTGGCAGAGTCTCAGCTGATATAACTTCATTAGGGAAGCAGTTTGGCAAATACACTGTAAGACGATGAAATGATCATATGTTGCTTAATTGCACTGATAAGGAGCCCTGGTAACGCAGTAGTTACCAATCAGGCTGCGAACCTTAAGGTCAGCAGTTTGAAACTACTGTGGGAGAAACATGAGGCTTTCTGCTCCCGTAAAGATTTACAGCCTTGGAAACCCTGTACAGGGTCGCTATGAGTCGGAACCGACTCCACAGCACATCGTGACACAGCACAGTTGCATTGATAGCAATTAAGAATCAGTGATACAGGTGGCTATGTAGAGATATGTATGTGAATACAGAGAAAATACACTGGAATAATACAGCTGAAATCTAAGTACGTTGGTTGTGACTAGGGATTTGGGGAGAAATTCAAGAGACAGAAGTTAGCATTAATGAACTTTTCCTGGAGATAAGCTGCATCAAAACTTTGAACATCTCCCTGAAACAGTCTTCATGTTTGAAGCTATGGAAAAAATAAAGGGAAAATAATGAAAAAGGTTAAAGCAAGGGTGGAAAGTTGAAATTATAGAAATCCACAAAGCCAAAATATAATGAGCCTATGTAATGCCATTTAAACTCAATAACTCTTGGGTAGGGAAAAGCAGCCCAAAAGTTGGAAAGAAGAAAAATTCTTGAATAATCTGAAGACTAATCTTTTTTTTTTTTTAACAGAGACTTTGCTCTTATTGTACTTTAATACCCTGTCTCTCTCCACATAAACATACAAATTTACACACACATTTATACACACATGCACACAGCTACAAGAGGGGTTCAAAATGTTTGTGGAAAAGTGAAATTGAAAAAGAATGGAATTTTTCATGAGTTTTTTGAAACCTCTGTCATGTACACTTAAGGAGTAAACAGCTGATATTTAAATGGGAATGTTCTTTCTCCATCAAAATTTCACAAGTCACAATTTGGTTCATTACCATAATGTAAAATTTTAAAAATTGTTTTTATGGACCAAACTAAACTATGGACTTTATATATATATATAAAAGAAACCTGTTATTCACTTGTGTTTAATGCACAAACACAGAATTCTAAATTAGCAGAAAGAAAGAAACCTCTACTTTCTAATAGACTTAGCTAAACTAACTTGTTTAAAGCATAAATTTTGCTGTTGTTGTTAAGGGCTGTTGAGTTGGTTTCAACCCGTAGAGACCTAGTATACGGTTTCCAAGTAGTGGCTGGTGAGTTTGAACTGCTGACCTTCCTTAAATCTGAAATATATAGAAACTCCAAGAACTACAATGAAGAATTTCAATAGATTTCTGAAAGCTGGTATGTATATTAAATACTCAGAAGATATTTTTAAATATAAACAATACTACTAATTATGATTAATCAATCAGAATAATTACTCAAATATTTAGTTAATAAAAGAAAAAGAAATATGTTATCTCAGACATTTTAACAATATGTTGTTATATTTAATGTCTTCATTTTATTTTTTTTTACCCTAATCTAAATAGAAGAGAGCCCTGGTGGTGTAGCGGGTAACACATTGGATTGCTCATAACAAGGTCAGCAGTTCTAATATACCATCCAACCCTCAGGAGAAAAATGAGGCTTTTTGTTTCCATCAAAATGTTGTATAGCCTCTGAAACCCTGTACAGGATCACTATGAGTTGGAACCTTTTCGACAACACAACCATCCCCACCAACCTCATTAGATGTAGTGCAGGGAGAAATTTTCCCTGAAATATACCCTCCTCTTGCAAAATTTGCCAATCAGTTGCAAATGACTTCTGGAAGGTTGTTGTTTCTAGAGGAGTTCCCTGTATTGTCTAATTGACTACATAAGTCATACCTACTACTGTCAAGTCAATTCCAACTCATAACAACCCTAAAAAACAGAGCAGAATTGCCCACAGTGTTTCCAAGACTGTAATTTTTACAGAGACAGATTGTCACCGCTTTCTCAGTGGAGCAGCTGTTGGGTTAGAACTGCCAAACTTTGGATCACTTAATGACTGAACCACCAGCGCTCCTTGTACAATGATGTACTAATAGAATTGTTGGTGGTTTCAACCACCCAGAGATGCCTTGGGAAAAACAACAACAACAAAACAAAGCAAAAACCAAACTACTACTTTAAGATCCCAGCCTTAAAAATCACCGACCTGCAGTAAAGTTTTATTAGGCACACATGGTGGATGGGCTTGGCCTGGACCATACTCTTTAATGATGATTGGCAACACACCTGTTAATAATGTGCGTGCCAAAATGCTTAAGTCACAAACTGGCTTCAGGATCAGCAAAGCTGGGAAGCGAACAGAAAGAAATGCAAAAGCTTCGTTTGTCTTCATCACTGCTGCTAAACTGACAGAAGGTAATAAAATAACTTTTAATTATTTTCTTCAGATTACAAAACACCATTTTTAGTTCTCTGAATGTATTTGTGTTTTCAGGAAAGATACGTTTAAAATTGGAGAGAAATATTTAATATTTCTATTATGCCTGTCTATATAGATTTCTTAAGGATATAAGAAAAAATTTGGATGAAAATAATGACCATCACTGGTAGTATATATTTTTTAAGTTTCTGTTGTGAATTGAGTGATAGTTTACATGGGAGAACATAAGTTGTACGCTCATCCTATCGCATTTCATTTCATTACAATCATTACAATCCCCTCCATGCATTATCATTCAACAGTATTTGCTTCTATTCCCTGTTTTGTTTTTTGTTTTTTTTTGACGTACACAGAAACACTCAGGAACATATAATCATTTAAACAATGAAAGTCCTGGCCACCACCACACAGTGTCACTCTGTCCATGAGCCTAGAGTCCTCAGCTGCCCTATCTCTCCATGTCCTCATCTCTGCCTCCGTCTCTGGTGTTACTGCTTCCCTGGATAGGGTCCCACATTCTGCTTGTGTTCTTCTCCCTTGATGGTTCTAGAGTCCTCTCTTCCTGAACTGTAAGATTAACTACTTCCCCCTTTTTTGTTTTTGTTACAAAACTTCTGCACTAGTAGTATGTTTATTTTATTGTTTTAAAAGTGCCACTGCAAAGTTTTAAATTATATTTGATTGTTAATCATAGTGATTGTTATTGTAATTATTAGCATTTTTGTAAGTTGGGCCACTGTGCTTATCAATGTAATGAACAATTCAGATTTCAAAGTATATGGGAAACTTCCCACCTCATTTTCCATTCACCTGCCTGGAAAATCGTCCCTGGGAACACCAGCCCCTGGGCTTTATAGCGTCTTAAATCTTACCTACCAATTGTGGGAATATTGTGCCTATAGATAGTGCTTTGTTGTACTATGTGTTGTTGCTGTAGCCTTTGATTAAAACTCCCCAATGCCTGGGCCTACGGGGTTGTGTAGAAGACTGGCAGTAAGATTGTAAGGGTCATTTAGGGACTTGGGGTGGAGTATAGGAATAAGGCTGTGCTGTGGGTTAATGCACTGGACTGCAGGGTCACTTTGAACCACAAGGTTGATGGCTCAACTCACTAGCCGCTTTTTGGAAATCCTATACAGGGTCCCTAGGAGTCGGTACAGACTCGATGGCACTTAACAACACCACCAATGTCAGTGCAGGATAAATGTCCTGTCATTCCAACTCTTTTCCTCTAGCATATATCCCTGAACTTGCATACTGAAATTCTGTGTTCCAATGGATTAGCTACTAATCTATTAGGTAGTAGCAGGCACCTGGTGCAAGGCTGCCTTTCTGATTTTCTCCGAATCTCAGCTGGAAATAGGACTCTCCTCATACCATCCCCCCACCCCATGCTTTCCTAAAAGGTGGGACTTGTTTATCACATAGTATAAAAGGGATCTTCATGTCCCTCCCCCACTCCTTGAGTAGAAAATATAAATGTCCAACCGGTTGCAACTGGAGACAACTGTTGTCCTCATCCTGGTTAGTAAGTTGCCCTCTCTGTAAACCATCTCTTTGCTTTCTCACTGTAATAAACTAATGTCTATCAGACTGCCTCCAGGTCACTTGTTCAGTCTCTTGGCAACTACATATGAAAAAGGATTTTCCCGACTTGGTTTGACTCTAAACAATCTCTAAACCATAAACCTTAAATCAAATGTATCCCCTGAAGTCTTTTTAAAACCAAACAGTAATATTAGTTTAAATAATGATAAATGCCTGCATTAACTATTGTGCTATTTTTAGGAACTGTCTTGTTGTTGTTAAGTGCCATCATCGATTCTGACCCATAGTGACCCTGTTAGGGTTTCCAAGGAACGACTGGTGAGCTTGAACCACCGACTTTGCAGTCTGGCGCATTAAACACAGCACCACACCAGGACTCCTAGGAATTATCTCTAGGGGATCAAATTAACAAGAGCAACTTGAAAGATTAGATAAGAGCTTAGTGGCCAGTGATATTGATGATGGAGGTACTTTTTGGAAAAAGAAGATCAGAATGGTTGCACAACTTGAATAATACAAATAAAGTCTGAATTATGCGTGTATAAACTGTTGAGTTGGTGTATTCTGCTGTATATATTCTGAACCATAAGAACAATAACAAATAAAATGAATTAAAGTTTTAGAAAAACACTGTATTATCTAAGGTGGTTTTTATAATCAGAGAGATTATGAAAATCTCCAAATTTATTTGGAACCATAAAAACAATAACAATAAAATAAAAGTTTCAGAAAAACACTGTATAATCTAAGGTGGTTTTCATAATCAGAGAGATCTACAAAATAGCAATTATAATATAAGGTACTGTAATGTTTGTAATCTGACAGTATGCATTTAAGCGTGCTTAAGGAAGTTAGTCATAGAAGGGTAAAGTAAAAACTCATAGTTCAATTAGAATTTGCCTTTCAAATGCTGGATTGGGGTAGATGAGATAATTGCATTTTCATCAGGGGAAAGAAATAGCAATTACAAAGGTTAGAAGCCGGAATGATCCTTGCATTTTCTGGGAATAACAATTAGTTTGGCATTAGCTGAACCTAGGACATGTGTGGGAGAACATTACAAGATTAGAATCGACGGATAGGAAGTATAGACGTCAAGACAAGAAGTCTATGAAACTTTTAGAGCCAAAAATTTACTTGATCATATTTACATTTTAGAGATAGCATTCCAGAGGATGAATTATAAGAAGTCAATTGGGTAGTTAGAACACCTATTTTCTGGAATCTAGCAATTCCAAGCAAAAGGTACTATGGGTATCAGAGCAGATAAAGAGAAGGAGGAGATCAGATGTGGCATGGTGGTTTTTCTCATTAATTAAATCATGCACTTGAGAACTCTGTTTCTTGGAGCTGTATTTCTTGATCTTTCTTTGTTTTCTCACTCATAACTTGGATATTATACTACCATATCACCAGAAATGTGGAAGACATTGTGCAAGCTATTGTAAGCTTTTACTATAGCAAGTAGAACAGAATGCATTTTCAGGTAGTATTTAAATGGCAGTATGTAATGTATCCTTTTTTTACCTGAGGAGAGAAAGAAAGGAGGCTGAGGGGAATGGGATTACCTACCAGTGTTTTTATTGGAATACAATAGGGGGCTGTTGTTGTTGGTCTTAAGTGCTATTGAGTCAGTGCCAACTCATAGTGAGCTACTCTGTATTGAGTTTCCAAGGCTTAAAATCTTTTTAAGAGTAGAAAGCCTCATCTTTCTCCCATGGTTCTTCTTGTTGTCAAGTGCCTTCCACTCAGTTTTGTTCTTGACTCATAGCGACCCTGGTATAGGGTTTCCAAGGAGCAGCTGGTGAGCCTGAACCACCAACCTTGCAGTTTAAACCAACTTTGCAGTCCAACATATTAACCCACAGTGCCACACCAGAACTCCTCTCCCATGGTAGTATATTGAGAAAAGTATTTGTAGTTGTCTAGGATTTCATTTTATTTGGACCCATATTATCCTGTATTATCTCCCATGGTAGTAGAGGGTAATATGGATCCAAATAAAATGAAATCCTTGACAACTCCAAGCTTTTTTCCATATAATATGATGAGGTTTATTTGTTCAGAAGTGAGGATTTTTATTTTCTTTTTGTTGACATGTAATCTATATTAAAGGCTGTAGTGTTTGCTCTTCATCAGTGATTGCTTCAAGTTCACTTTTCTTTCAGCAAGCAAGGTTGTGTCACCTGTACATCGCAAACTGTTAATGAATCTTCTTCTATTTCTGATGCTATGTTCTTCATATAGTCTAGTTTCTGAGATTATTTGCACAGGGTACAGATTGAATACATATGGTGAAAAGATACAACCCTCAAATGCACCTTTCCTGGTTTTAAGCCATTCAGTTCTGTTTGAACTACTGCCTCTGTCCATGGAAAGTTTTCATGTGAGTACAATCAAGTTTTCTGGAATTCCAATTCTTTGCAATGTCATCCATAGTTTGATATGATCTGCCTAGTGAAATGCCTTTGCACAGTCAATGGAACACAGGTAAATGATGTTCTGTTATTGTCTACTATCAGACAAGATGAATCATCTTACATTAGAAGTGATATCATTCATTCTACATCCTTTTTAAAATCCAGTTTGAATTACAGGCAGTTCCTTATTGATGTATTGCTGCAACTATTTTTGATATATGTTGAGTGAATTTTCACTTGTGTAAGTTATTGATGACATTAATTCTAACAAATGAAAAATTTGACATAATTTGATAATTTCTTCGTTCTGTTAGATCATCTTTCTTTGCAATAGGCACAAGTATGGATCTCCACCAGTCGGATGGCCATGTGGTTGTCTTCCAGATTTCTTGGCATAGATGAGTGAGCACTTCTAGATGCGGATGTACAAGTGTCACTGCTGAAACATTTCAATTAGAAATCTGTCAGTTCTTGGAGCCTTGTTTTTGCCAATGACTTAGTGCAACTTGGGCTTTGTCTTTTCAGGACCATCAGTTCTTGATTATATGCTACCTCCTGAAATATTTGAACTTGGCTGATTATTTTAGCAACAGTCACTCAGTGTATTCCTTTCATTTTCTTTTGATGGTTCCTGTGTTGTTCAGTATTTTCCCCACAGTATCCTTAAATATTACAACTTGAGGCCTGAATTTTTTCCTGAAGTTCGTTTAGCTTGAGAAATTCTGAGCATGCGCATTCTGCCTTTTTGGTTTTCTGACTCTAGGTCTTTGCACACTTCATTATAAAAATTTATTTTGTCTTCCTGAACTGTCATTTGAAATTTTCAATTCAGTTCTTTTACTTCATCATTGCTTCTAGTCCCTTTAGTTTCTCTACTTTCAAGAGCAAGTTTCTGACGTGTATTTTGTTGTTTTTCTTTTCTGCCTTTTAATGACTGCAGCACAGTGAATTACTTAATATAAATCTTCTAACCATAGTTTTTGTAACTCCCTCCAGATGACTAAGTGACACCAAGCAGATTGTGTGTATTTCCTCTTCTAAGAGAAAATGGAATAGGATGCTGATGGGTTATATGATTCAGTTGTTTGTTATTGTTAGTAAAGTTATCTGTGATTGTAAAAACTTGGAAATCAAATAAGGGGATTGATCATATTTGCTATCCTGCTGGTATTAAAAGGAACATCTCAGAATCAGGAAAGGAGATCTCATTACCATCAAGGAAGAAGTGCTGAAAAGAAGACGGGCTAAAAGCTGTGACATCAGAGAGGCAGCAGAGGAGAGGCAGGCAGCAGCAGAACCAGAAATCAGAGGGCAA
This sequence comes from Chrysochloris asiatica, assembly GCF_000296735.1. Classification (NCBI taxonomy): domain Eukaryota; kingdom Metazoa; phylum Chordata; class Mammalia; order Afrosoricida; family Chrysochloridae; genus Chrysochloris; species Chrysochloris asiatica. Next base: position 651,790 of record NW_006408542.1, on the reverse strand, counting down.
GATGAAGTAGTGGGTTTCCTGCCCCTCCCCCCCACCACCAAAAAGTGAAGAGAAGTGCCTTGGAAAGGAGCCATACAGAATGGGATGGCTGCAGGCATTTACTTGGAAAGCTGAATTTGCTGATCCACACAACTAGAGCTTAGTGCCTTCAGGCTAAGGCTTGTAGTAAAATGGAATTCACTTTGGGAATTTATCAGTAGTGCTAAAGGAACTTTGTAACATGGCTAGAGCGGGGCAGAGGCTAGGTCAGAGTGCTAAGTGTCAGAAAGAGGCAGGCCTGTCTGTGGACACAGAAGAGAAGAGGCTATTCTGACCAAAGAACTGTATGTGGAACATTTTTAATCCTGAATTGTAGTATGTTAATTTCCCTAATATCTCATGTCTGAGTTCTTTGTGGCTGTTGAAATGAGTGATCAAATCCAGCTAAGAAGTAGTAGAGTGCTGTAAGACTGTAGTTGGTTTCAAGATTGATAAAGGATAAAAGAAGGAAGGAGCATGTCTGACCTCTATCAGTTTGTTGTACTATAGTAGTTTGTTTGTTGCTGTGATTCTGGAAGCTAGGCCACTAGTATTTCAAATACAGCAGGGCCAACCATGGTGGACAGGTTTCAGCGGAGCTTTCAGACTAAGACAGACTAGAATGAAGGAGAGGCGGACCACTTCTGAAATCTTCACTACTGAAAACCTTATGAATATCATTGGGACATTGTCTAATAACTGTGCCCAAAGATGAGCCCTGGGGCTCAAAATACAACTGGTGAAGAGCAGCTTCCTCAAAGTAGAGATGACCTTAATGGTGTGTAAGTAGCAAACCTTCATTTTCTAATTGGACATAACTCAAAATTAGAAGAAACAGCTGCAGACAACCATTAATAGTATGAATGTAGAATGAATGAAATATGAAATCAGGAAAATTGGAAGTCATCATAAAAGGAAATGGAATACATAAAGATCAAAATTAGTGAGCTGAAATGGACAGGTATTTACTGACCATTTTAAATCAAAGGATCATATGGTTTGCTGTGTCAGAAATTACAAAGTAAAAAGGAATAGTGTTACATTCATTGTCAAAAAGAGCATTTCAAGATCTATCTTGCAATATAATGTTGTCTGTGATAGGATAATATCCATACATATACAAGGAAGACCAGTTAATACTACTATTATTCAAATTTACACACAAACCACTAAAGCCAGTGAGGGTGAAATTAAAGAATTCTACCAGGTTATTCAGTTTGATGTTGCTCACACATTCAATCAAGATGGAGAATTAGTGCAGATTGGAATGTGAAAGTTAGAAACAAAGAAGAAGGATCACTAATTAGAAAATATGGACTTGCTGGTAGAAAGGATAGTTGTTGTTAAGTGCCGTTGAGTTGATTCCAACCCATAGTGACTCTTTATAGGGTTTCCAAGGAGCAGCTGGTGAGCTTGAACCACTGAACTTGAAGTTTAAATGACTTTACAGTCTGACGCATTAGTCCACAGCCCCACACCAGAACTCCAGAAACGATAGTGGAGACCCCATAAAAGAATATTGCAAGACCAATGGCTTGCTCAGTCACTGCAAATATCTTTTCACCTCTACATAAAATCGACTACACATGTGGACCTCACCAGATGGAATAACAAGAATTAAGCTGACTACAGCTGTAGGAAGAGACAAAGAGACACTCAATATCATCAGTCAAAACAAGGATAGGGACCAACTGTGAAACATACCATCAATTACTCATATGCAAGTCCGGGTTGAAGCTTAACAATTTTTTTTTAAGTCCATGGGAACAAGAATATGACTTTTTATATATCCCACATGAATTTAGACACCATCTCAAAAGTAGAGTTGATGCATTAGACCTAAGTAGTCGTGAGATGACATCAAGAACATCATGTATGAAGAATGCAAAAGGTCACTAAAAATGAAAGAAAGAAAAGACAAAAATGATGGCAGTAGAGGTTTTGAAACTTGCTCTTGAGCATAGAGAAGAGAAAGCAACTGGAAGAATGAGGAAGTAAAAAAGCTGAGCAGAATATTTCAAAGAGCAGCTAGAGAAGATAATGACAAGTATTATACAGAATTTTGCAAAGACCTGATGTTAGAAAACTAATAGGGCAGAACACAAAGTTTTTCCTGTTGATGTAACTGAAGAAAAAAATTCAAGCCTTGGGTTGCAATATTGAAGGAGTCCTGGTGTGGTGCTGTGGTTTAATATGCTGGATTGCAAAGTCGGGGGTTCTAGCTCACCAGCTGCTCCTCGGAAACACTATACAGGGTCTCTGTAGGTTGGAACAGACCGAACGGCACTTAACAACAACAACAACAACAACAACCGTATGAGTTCTTGCGTGGCACCATAGGATAAGCAATCAACTTCAAGAATGGTTTGAACTGCACGGTCAGCAGTTCAAACTTGCGAGCCACTCCTTGGAAACCCTGTAAAGGGTCGCTATGAATCTGAATCAACTCAACAGCACACAACAACAGCAACAATATGCATGTAGAATCCTGGTGTTGTACTGTAAAGTAAGTACTAGACCATGATGTCCCTTTGAGTTGCAAGATCAGCAGTTCAAACTCACCAGCCACTCCTTGGAAACACTATGAGTCAGACCTGACCTTGAGTCAGAACTGACTATGGCTCTTAACAACAATAAATATGCATGTGAAAGTTGGACAATGAATTAGGAAACTGTACAAGATTCAGTGTATTTGAATTATGGTGTTCAAGAAGATATTCAAATTACCACAGTCTGCCTATGTTGCAATCCCTGTATACTGTTGAAAAAAAAAAGAAGAAAAAAAAAAAAGGTATTGGAAATTATTAGTCATTGGTCTTGCAAAATTCTATTACATGATCTCTGATGGTTCTATCATTAAAACCATGTTTTTAAACTGCTGATACTTCTTTTTTGTTTCCAACTTTTGTATTCCAATCATCAGTAATGATCAATGCAACTTAATTGTATGTTTGAACAATTTCAGATTACAGAAATTGTTAAAAGTTTATTTTCCCACCTTTAGCATTAGTGGTTAGTATGTATATTTGAAGGATTTTGATATCGGTTGGTTTTCTTTTTGTTGTTGTTGTGTGCAGTAGAGTCAGTTTCAACTCATAGTAACTCTATATAGTATTTCTGGGAGTAGTTGGTGGGTGGGATCTACTGACTTTTTGCTTACCAGTCATTGCTTATCCTACAGTGTTTCTCTAGGGCTTAGTGTTCTTTTTAGATATATGTATATTATCCTATCACTAACAGGAAGCTCTGGTAGCGTAGTGGTTACGAATCGGGCTGCGAACCTTAAGGCCAGCGGTTCGAAACTACCAGCTGCTCTGCGGGAGAAAGATGCGGCTTTCTACTCCCGTAAAGATTTACACCGTCGGAAACCCTGTACAGGGTCGCTATGGATCGGAACCGACTCGATGGCACTTAACAACAACAACAGCATTGTACTTCAGGATGTATCTTGAAATATTCTTTTAAATGATAAATGCAAAGCTCTTCCTCTTCAATTTGCCATTCTTGGCACAGTAGATCATATGATTTTCTGATTCAAAATGGCCAATACCAGTTCAATTCAGATCACTAATCCCTAGAATATCAATCTTTGTGTTTCATTTCATTTTAATGACTTCCAGTTTTTAATTTTCCTCTATTCATATTTTGTACTTACCGTGTTCTGATTACTAACGGATGCTTGCAGCTGTTTCTTCACATTTTGATTTGTGCTATGTCTACAAATGAGGGCCCCAAACCAGACTGATGTAGAACAGGTAGTTTAAAGAAACTTACAAGACATCTGTAGGCAGCAACCAAGAAATAATACAAGATAATCATAACAGATTAATTTAAATCAACTGAGTAACAGGTGATGTCAGATGGACTAGTCTACTCCAGCCATGCTGGTGGTGGTATGCCGAGGAGTCCGTTCCGACTTGTGACAACCCTGTACAGGGTTTCTGAGGCTGTAAAACTTTACGGAAGCAGAAAGCCTCATGTTTCTCCCACGGAACCGCTGGTAGTTTCAAACTAGCTCACCTTGCGGCTAGCAGCCCGACTCGTAACCACCATGCTACCAGAGCTCCTATATAGAAGCCTATACATTTGGGGGTTTGTTAATGTAGGAATAATGGATCATAGCCTACCAAAGGTCAGCACTTTCTGAGACAGATTATATCAGGATTTTTGAGGTGGGGCTGTATGTTGTTAAGTGCCATCGAGTTGATTCTGACCCATAGCGACCCTATTTAGGGTTTCTGAGGAGCAGCTGGTGAGCTTGAACCGCCGACCTTGCAGTGCACATGGCTTTACAGTCTGGTGCATTAACCCTCAGTGCCACACCAGGACTCCATGGTCTCTGATAAATGTGTTAAGAAGCACGTGCTTATTTAAGATGTGAATGACTGCTATAAATAGTAAATGTTGTAGTTGTTTAATTTCAGTAGCTAGATACTAAAAAAAGAGCGCAACGAATTAAATAGGTAAGGTTACTGTGTAGCATAGTGGTTACTAGTCAGGCTGCTAATCTCAAGGTCAGCAGTTAGAAACTACCAGTAGCTCTGCGG
>NW_006408542.1:644813-646045 GCF_000296735.1 Chrysochloris asiatica | reverse complement strand
TCAATTCTGACTCATAGTGACCTTATACAAGATTTCTGAGGAGCAGTCCACCTTGTGATTAGAAGTCAAGTATTTATCCTACAGTGCCACCCCAAGGCTCATAGACTGCCGGAAAACCAAACAAATCTGTGTTGGAAGAATAATAGGCAGGATGCTCTTTAGAAGAGAGGATGGTGGGTGACATTGTCTCTCATACTTCAAAAACGTTTTCAGGAGGGATCATTCCTTGGAAAAGGACATCACCTTTGGCAGAGTGGAGTGTCGAAGAAAAAGAGGAGGACCCCCCCAACAAGATGGCTTGATACAGTGACAGCATCAGTGAGCTCATACATACCAGTTGTGAGGTGGCACAGAGGGCAGTATTTCATTCTGATGTGTACAGGGTCACTGAGTCAGAACTGATGTGTTGGAACCTAACAACAACAATAACATTGGTTTAAAAACGGGAACAAGTAGTTGTTTTGTCTACTATAGCTTTTGGCTACTCCATATGTCAGAATAAAACTGTGCTCCATGCCCTTATTGTTGTTGTTGTTAGGTGAGAGTTTTGACTCATAATGATCCTATGCAAAATGGAATGAAACACTGCTAGGTCATTGTGAGCATTGTTGCTGTCACTGTGTCAGTCTGTCTTACTGAGTCTACTTCTATTTCGCTGACTCTCCCCTTTACCAAACATGACGTCCTTCTCTAGGGACGGATCTATCCTGACAGTTTTTCAAAGTAAAAACGGACGAAGTCTCATTATCCTCATTTCTAAGAAGCATTCTGGCTGTAATTTCTTCCAAAACAGTTTTGTTTGATCTTCTGGCAGTCTATGGTACTTTCAATACCATAATTCAAATGCATTGGTCATCCTTATCTGTTGTTCAATTTACAGACACACATGAGGCAACTGAAAATACACTGGCTTGGGTATTAGTTATCAAAGAGACTTTTTTTTTTTTTTTGATTAATTGTTCCTTTATTTTTCTTTAGAGTCTGACTACACACAAGGGTAAATCAAAAAGTACTGCTACAAAATCATTGTTGCTGTTACTTAGTGCCAGGGAGTTGGTTCCAACTCATAGAGACCCTATATAGGGTTTCCAAGTAGCAGCTGGTGGCTTTGAAACTTGTACTTAGCAAGTAATCCAGTGCTTATCCTAAAGTACCACACCATGGTTCCACTACAAAATCATGTAAATCTTTACAAAATAAGTTTCTTAGCATATCCTCCATCTAGGTCTATA
>NW_006408542.1:642668-644713 GCF_000296735.1 Chrysochloris asiatica | reverse complement strand
TTTGAGTAGAATTGGTGACAGTTCTTCTCTGAATGTTTGGTAGAACTCAGCCGTGAAGCCATCTGGGCCTGGGCTTTTGTTGGTTGGGAGTTTTTTGATGACCTGGTCAATGTCTCCTTTTGTTATGGGTTTGTTCAAATTTTCTACTTCAGTCTGAGTAAGTTTACGTAGGTCGTGTTTTTCTAGAAATGTATCCATCTCATCCAAATTTTCAAATTTGTTGGAGTACAGCTCTTCGTAGTATTCTGTTACTATCTTTTTTATTTCGTTTGGTTCTGTTGTGACTTCCCCTGTGTGGTTTCTAATGCGATTGATTTGTGTCCTCTCCCAATTTTCTTTAGTTATTTTTGCCAATGGTTTGTCAATTTTATTAATCCTTTCAAAGAACAAGCTTCTTGTCTTGTTGATTCTTTCTATAGTTTTTCTGTTTTTTCCGTCTCATTTATTTCTGCTCTTACCTTTATTATTTCCCTTCTTTTTGTGACTTTAGGTTCCCTCTGCTGGTCTGCTTTTAATTGTTGAAGATGGCTGTGTTAATGTGTTGATTTTGGCTCTTTCCTCTTTTTTTGGATTTGTGCATTTATCGCAATAAATTGTCCTCTCAGGACTGCTTTTGCCGTGTCCCAATGATTTGGATATGTTGTGTTTTCATTCTCGTTTGTTTCCAGGAACTTTGTGAATTCACGTTTAATTTCTTGTTTTACCCAGTCATTTTTCAGCAAGGTGTTGTTCAGTTTCCATGTATTCGACTTTATTGTTTTGGCCTTCTTATTGTTGAGTTCTAGTTTTATCGCATTGTGGTCTGAGAAGATGTTCTGTAGAATTTGATGGTTGTGAATTTATGGAGGCTTGCTTTGTGACCTAACACATGGTCAATTCTGGAAAATGTTCCATGCACACTGGAGAAGAATGTATATTGTGCCCTTGTTGGATAGAATGCTGTATATACATCTATGAAGTCAAGTTGGTTGATTCTGTTGTTAAGTTCCTCTGTAGCATTGTCGAGTTTCTTTCCGGTTGTTCTATCCCTTTTTGAGAGTGGTGCGTTGAAATCTCCCACTATAATTGTGGCTTTATCTATTTCTTTCTTCAATTCCATTAAGGTTTGCTTCATGTATCTTGGTGCTCTTTCACTGGGAGCGTATAAGTTTATTACAGCTATGTCATCTTGCTCAATTGACCCTTTGATCATGAGATGGCATCTTTCTTTATCTCTTATGCCGATTCTTATTTTAAAATTTACTTTGTCAGAGATTAATATCTCGACTCCTGCTTGTCTATTGTTGCAGTTGGCTTAGTAAAATTTGTTTCCATCCTTTAACTTTTAGTCTGTTTTTGTCTTTGTGTGTAAGGTGTGTCTCTTGCAGGCAGCATATTGATGGATCTTGTTTTCTTACCCATTCTGTCACTCTTTGTCTCTGCACTGGTGCATTCAATCCATTGACATTCAACGTAATTATCAATAAGTATGAATTGATTGTTGTCATTATGTTACTTTCTTGGCAGTGCTGTTCGTTTTTTGGTTCTTCTTTCTTTCTTGTGTTGGTTTTATGTCCTTTGGGTTGTTTCTGGTCGGTTTCCTCCTAGTTTCTCTGTTCGCTTGTTCTACTTGGGAATTCGTTTTTATGATATGTTGTGGAGTGTTAACTTTCTCTGGGGTTACCTTGTAGTCTACTAACTTTTCTCTGCATTTAGGATACTTCATTGTAACCTGTAATTTACCTGGCATCCTCATCACCTGGGCTTCCGTTGCTGTGTTTGTCCCTTCTTTGACATTGATATGTTTTTGGCCTTCAGTTGATTTTCCCATTCTTTTGAGTTTGTCATTGTAGTCTTGTTCTGTTCTGAACTCCATTATCTGTTGTCTGTGTTCCAGGTGGTGTTGCCATACCTGTCAATCTCTGTTTGTTGTCTGTTCTTGTTGGTTCTCTATCCACAGAATTCCCTTTAGGATGTTTTGAAGTACTGGGTTGGTTTTGATAAAATCTCTCAAATTCTGTTTATCCTGGAATGTTTTGATCGCACCATCATATTTGATTGATAGT
>NW_006408542.1:640039-642083 GCF_000296735.1 Chrysochloris asiatica | reverse complement strand
GAGTATTTGAATTTGTTTCCATATCATTCTTCTGAATTCCTTTTCAGGCATATCCAGAACCCACTCCTCCTCCTCTATAAAGCCTTTGTCTGTCTCTAGCTCATTTGCATCAGCTGCTCTCTTCTGTTTTTGGACGTGTTTCGATAATATTTGTTGTTTCTTATTGTTCATGGCTATTTATTATTATTATTATTATTATTAATATGATCGGGAGATGGGCTTCACTTTTCGTCTGTAATTCGTAGCAGGTGTTGTTGGGTCTTGTCTTAGTGGTGCAGTATTATGTTGTATGCTTATAGCTTGGATATATAGGCACAATTGCTGCTTCTTCTTATGTGACGTAGAGAGGATAACTTCCCACCTCCAGGAAGGATGTGTGATCAAAAACACTAAAAGCAGAAGTAATATAAATGCATAGACAGAAATTACCACTTTGGAGTGGGGATGCGGCTTTGGTTAACTTTTTCTGTTCCCTGTCCCGCCAGAACAGCCGCTGGAAGATCCCTGCTGCTACCTAGGGGTGGGGACAGAGGGATTAGTTGCAGGGATGGGGGATGGTGGATGACATCAAAAGTCGCAGCTGCCTTTCTCCTTCTCTCTGTGCTTGGGTGAACTGAACTGCCCCTGCCTGATTTTTATTGAGATCTCAAGCCAGGGCAGGGAGATTTTGGAAGGGAGCTATGTAGTTTCTTGTGGCTTTTTTTGTCCAGGGACCCCTTTTTTTCCTCCTGCTGGAAATGCCATTTTCCAAACAGGCTGGCCTTAGCCCTGCCCACTAAACTCTGCAGTCGCAGGAGTGACCCGCAGTCCTGTGTGCACGAGTCCCAAAATGTGCATTTTTTTTCCTTAGCAGTGCAATTTCTCAAAAATGCGAGTTCAGAAGACTGAATTACTAGATCTTATGATATTTTAAAAGCTGTGTGAGATCCCTCTCCTTTTTCACCAGAGCTTTCTCCTACCTGATTTTCCTGGTTGTCGTGCAGAATCGGAAGCCCCCGATTTGAACTCTTTAGCCGAATTTGATGAGGTGATAATCTAGTATTCTGTTAAAATACACAATTGCAAGCCTCCTTCAAGACAGTCATGTCTATGTGCATACACATATGTAACTGGAATTCTCCTGAATTATCCATGAACTTTCAGTATTTCCTTGAATTAATTGTGATTTTCCCTAGCTATTAATTTTGCTTTCTAGTAATATATATTATATTATTTATCATGGTATCTTTTGGAATTTGGAGTAAGAAATTCTTGATTGGGAATAACTTTTCCCTGCATTGCAGAGAGTTTTTCATCCTTGGCCTCTCTGCCCATTAAATGCCACCAATGCATCCCAGACTGTGTGATGACTAATGATCACACCCAGACCTTTCCAATTGTCCTAAAAATAGGCAGCATTTCACTGGGCTGATAACCGCTAGACATGTAGTTTCATAAACTAATATACAAATTTGTGGGACCATATTTACTTAATTTCATAGTATGTACAAATCACCTTAGATCCTTCATTTTCTGAGATACATTTAATTTATTAAATGACATTCTGTGGAGTATATATCAACAAAACTTTTTTTGAACTAGCATTAAGTATTATACTAACTGTGCATATAGCGTAGAAATCATTGATGTTGTATGCTTATTTTTGTTGTTATACTCATGTTGTTGTTGTTGTTATGTGCCGTGGAGTCAGTTCCGACTCATAGCGACCCTGCAAAGGGTTTCCGAGGCTGTTAATCTTTATAGGAGCAGAACGCCTCATCTTTCTCCCACAGAGCAGCTGGTAGTTTCGAACTGCTGACCTTGCGGTTCTCAGCCCGATTCGTAACCACTACGCTACCAACTCTATATATGGTTTCCAAGGAGTGGCAGGTAGGTTTGAACCACTGACTTTTAGGTTAGCATTAGAGTGCTTATAGTGTCACATCAGGACTCCTGTGTACCTATCTTGACATAAAGAACTTTGTCAACCTCTTTTTGAGAGTATAAAATGTGTTTTATATGTTTATATTCTTGTTATTTTATTAAATATCTAAGTGATTTGCAT
>NW_006408542.1:632201-636306 GCF_000296735.1 Chrysochloris asiatica | reverse complement strand
TGGTTTCACCAAAGATGGCAGCTCCTGGAACAGTTGAGCATTCCGAACTAGAAAGCAATGGATTTCTTGCTTCTGCCACAAATTCCCCCAGCTGTAAGCCTTCCAACCTTCTAAATATTCCTTTATATGTGGTTCAGAGTTCTGGGACCATCCCTTGAGCCTGCTTGGTCCGGTATTTTGTGGTGTTGTTGGCAGAGCTCTTCACTGCACTTCCACCTGATCTGCCATCTTGTTTGTTCTGCTGCAACTTGCTTTTTTGTTCCACTGTAGTTTAAATCCAAATGAAACTCAAGGTGTGAATGAGTACAATAAATGAACTGTCTTGTCATTTATCCCACATAAGTTCAAAATATTCAAGACTTTAAGATCACTAATAGAGATATGTCCTTCATAGTGCTAATGACTTAAATGAGGACTAAAATATTACATCTATCTTGTCCCCATATTTATTAATGGTACTTTATGTAATAATGACTCATAAGAGTTTAATGAGCTTCTAACTAGAAACCACATTTTTTCCTCTAAAGGAATGTTCATGCTTTTGGTTTCTGTATCTGATACTGTCGAATGGATTAAACAAAGCAATAAAGTAAAAGTAATGACCCCAAAATTCAAAGGTAAATGTATAAAGTAAAAATTACCAGCATATGAAGGGAGAACATGATTACTATAGTCATTAGAATTTTTGTTGAATCTTACTCAGTGATATGCACATTCTTAGCATCAAAGAGCTCAATATTATTCTCAAGGAGTGAAGAGTTTGCTCCCTATGATCTCCTGGCATCTTGTTGCTGAGGTGGTCATCTTTTAATTCTTTGCACAAGATTGTTCTTTCTAACCCTGTTGCTAGATGGACATCAAGTAGATTCTGCACCCAGTCCAGGTACATCCTCAAAATTGTTGTTACATTTGAGCCCATTGCTGCTGCCACTGTGCCATTTCATTTCTTTGGGTGTCTTGCTCTTTTTTTGCTGGCTTGCCATTTTACCAAACATCATATCCTTCTTGAGAGACTGTCCTTAAATCCAGGTGATATGTAGTTAAGATCTTATTTTCATCAATTTTAACTTGAACTTTCATCTGAGCAACTGATGGGCTGTTTCACCGTCATTCCCTGGTCTTACTCTGACTGATGATTTTATGTTTATCCATCATTTCTTTCCACAGATGTAGTTCACTAGATTGATATGTATTCCCTCCAATGAGTATAGTAGTTTATGCTGTTGAATAAACGTATTTGCAATGAATAAGTTGTAGTCTTGAAGAATTCTGTCATGTGATCTCGGGTTTCATTTTTATCACCAAGGCCACATTTTTGTTTTAAATTTTGCATACTATTCATCAGTAATTATAAAATAAAAATTACAAAACATCAGTAATTACAAAACAAAAAAGGCCACCTTTTTGTTTTAACTTTTGCATACTATTCATCAGTAATTATCAGTATACCTTGATTACATCTTTGATCAATTTCAGACTGTAAAAGTTGATAAAAAATTCTTCAATTTATTCATTTTTGGAATTAGTAGTTTGTGCATAAATTTGAATTGTTGTTGATAAGTGCCTTCAAGTTGGTTCCAAATCATAGAAACTCTGTATATGGTTTCCAAGGAAGAGCTGGTGAGTTTGAACCACCTACATTGTGGTTCAAACTGAACTTGTGTCCAGTGCTTATCCTGCAGTTCCACATCAGTATATGAATAGTATTCTCCTCCAACACCACAATTCAAAGGCATCAATTCTTCTTCCATTTTCCTTATTCACTGTCCAGCTTTTGAATCCATATGAGGTTATTGAAAATACCATGGCTTGGGTCCAGGATCAGACATTGTTTCATTCTGCTGTGCATGGGGTTGCTATGAGTCGGTTCTGACTTGATGACACCTGACAACAACAACAACATATGAATAGTAGTCATATTAACTGCTCTTCCTTACAGGCTTTCTTGTATAGATATTATCCTATCACTGATAGCATTGTAGTTAAAAATAAATCTTAAAATGTTATCTTTAATGATGAATATGACACCATTCTTATTCAATTGGTCATTTCTGACATAGTCCTTATGCTTGTCAGATTTTAAATGGCTAATCTTAGTCCATTTTAGCTTCCTAATGCCTAGGATATTAATCTTCACACTTGCCAGTTCATTTTTTAAAACTTCTAGATTTCCAAAATTCTTACTTTGTGCATTCCATATTCCATTTATTAATGAATATTTGCAAGTGTTTCATTTTGAACTATGCCACATCAGCACATGAAGGTCCAGAAAGCTTTACTCCTTCCATGCCATTAAGGTTGACTCATTCTGAGTAGGCAACTCTTTCCCAGTCATAGTTGACCCATGGAACTCACCTTCTGGCTCTATATAAGACAGTATTCCACTGTAACACTTAAATTGTGCTCATGAGGAATCTGAACCTGGACCAAGTGACAGTTGTTCGAACAGAACATGGGAACATGGATTGGTTTAAAATTAAGAAAGGTATGCCACAGGGTTGTCTTCTTTCACCATACTTATTCAACCTGTATGCTGAGCAAACAATCCAAGAAGCTGGGTTCTATGAAGAAAAATGTGACATCAGGAATGAAGGAAGACTCATTAACAACCTGCAATATACAGATACTACAACCTTGCTTGCTGAAAGTGAAGAGGACTTAAAACAGTTACTGATGAATATCAATGAGCACAGCCTTCAATATGGACTACATCTCAATGTAAAGAAAACAAAAATCCTCACCGCTGGACCAATAAACAGAGAATAGATTGAAGTTGTCAAGGACTTCCAGCATCACAGCAACATACAAGTCTGTACAGTTTGACAAACTGACAGAGGTGTGCTGAGGATTCAAGATAAATAATCCTAAATTTAATAAAATAACAGAATGGTGGTTGTTGTTGTTAAGTGCTGTCGAGTCGGTTCTGACCCATAGCGACCCTGTATAGGGTTTCCAAGGAGCAGCTCGTGAGTTTGAACTGCTAGATGTTGTCAAACACCATTGGGTCAGTTCTGACTCACAGTGACCTTGTTTAGATATCTGTGGAGCAACTGGGGGGCTTGAACCCTATAGTTAGAAGTTCCGAGCTTATCAAACAGCATCACACCAGGTTTCTGAGAATGGTACATGTAGGCTAATGTAGCTCATTCAAGACTGATTAAATCTCAATTTGACCAAGTCATGAACTAAAAGACCTCATTAACTAGACCTTGTTGTTGTTAAGTGCTGTTGTTAAGGTTGACCCATAGCGACTCTGCATAGGGTTTCCAAGGAGTGACTGATGAACTTGAACCACCAAGCTTGTAGTTCAAACAGCTTTGCAGTCTGGTGCATTAACCCACAGCGCCACACCAGACCTTAGAGTTGCACAAACCACACATCACTGTGTCGGCAACTGTGGATCATGTGGATCTAGTATTTTCTTTCACATAGAGACATCGCAACACCTTCTAAACTCAAGACATATGTGGCAGAGTATTCCCAGATTAATAACTCAGGTATTTAAATCCACCTCTCCAGGAACACAAAAACAAAAAAGGCTGGGAAAAGGCTATTCATTCTTAACAACTGATCTCCTTCAACATGTAAGGAAACATAAATGGGAAAGAAGCATTTTCACCTTTATATCACTGTATAACAGCCTGATAAGCATCCACAGTTTGTCACAGTTACGTTGTGAGCATTTCATTTACATTAGTAAGATGTCCAGTATACAGATGAAATATTGAAATTCAATTAACTATGGATAGTTTACTAACTACAAGATAAAGATTTTTTTTAGTTTGTTGGGTAGTAGGTGTTTGGCACGAATAAAAACTAGCACAGAAATGTGAATGGCACTTTGTCAGTCTTAATGAAGCAAAAGAAGCATACCTAGAAAAATGTCACTTTTAAAAAGAAAAATTTCATGAGAAGAGCGCACAGGAAATGAAGACTAATGTGGGTCCCATAGAACATTCAAGTTAAAAACAGGCCAATTAATCTATGTGGAGGAACACTTTTAAAAATTAAATGTCTCTGGTTTGAGTTTAATAGCACAATAAGAAATGAAGCAATGCCATTTTATTATTACTATTCTAGGACCTTCTATTTTTCATAGAAAACT
>NW_006408542.1:625818-631831 GCF_000296735.1 Chrysochloris asiatica | reverse complement strand
CTGGTAGTTTCGAACCGCTGACCTTAAGGTTCACAGCCCGATTCGTAACCACTACGCTACCAGAGCTCCTTATAAAGTAGTTAAATATGTGCGAAATAAGGAAGAATATAAATGCCTAAGCAGATAAAATAGAATTACTTGATTACATAAATTTAAAAGTTAGCTACGGTAAGGGAATATAATGAATAAGAGGTTAAAAGTATCATAATGAACCGAGAAAACAATTAGATCTATCTGGAGATACATTATAGAAGTGTGTTTGATGATTCAGCTTCATGAATTAGTGAGAGTAGCTAACAAGAACATAAGAGCAAGAAGCCAGGAAAAGAAGCTATGAAGGCATACTGTGGAGTATATTATAGTTTAAAGAATGGATATGAATTTTTGCTAAGTTTATTCACATAAGCATATTTCCCTTTACTTAATTAGTACAACTCTGTTTAGATGTGCCTCTACTCTCATGAATCAACATTTGGGAATTACACAGAAAATTGAAAATACCAATCATCTTGATTCTCTAAACCTGTTTTTGTCCTCTCCTCCTACTCCTTCCATCCTATTTCTCTTCCTCCTATTTCTTTTATTGATGTGTGAAAGTTTTACTTAGACAAGAAAGCTACTATAGCAAGTCTGAATAACTTAACTGTCATATGGAGAAAAAAATGTAGATGACTCTGAAAGCATATTTACATTTTAAATTTCTTTCTCTTGAAATTTTTATGTTAAAAAACTTTAAATCTAATGGACAACTCATACCTAGTTCAACACTCGTTCTCTTTTCCATTCTTGTCACAGAAGCAAGAGCATATGATTCTAATGCAGTTACATTGGACTAAACAATGGATTTTCTTTTCCAGATACATAGTTTTTGTTTTTCAATAAATTTTGAATAAGAATATAGATACTTTTGGATATTCTGAATCTTTCATAGAGTTCTTAATGCAAATTGCTCCTTTAACTTTACTGTTTGCATTTTCTTTCATTTAATGGGGTGTTTTCGTGATTAGAAGTTAATTTCAGTACATTTTAAATAAATCAGATTGATTGATCTTTTTAATTTTGTTGGTGTTTATTGCTGTTTCTGTACCATTCCAGAACTTTTTGCTTGCTTTAGGCATAGTAAAATAGTATTTTTGTTTTCCATTAACATTTTTATTTATTTATTCTTTTAAATCTGTATTTACAATCATAGAAAATACAAATTGATTTTTGTCTATAGTTTGTTCAGATAGGTGCAAGTATATTTACAATCATAGAAAATAAAATTGATTTTTGCCTATACTTTGTTCAGATAGGTACAAGTATATTTATAATCATAGAAAATAAAATTGACTTTTGTCTATACTTTGTTCAGATAGGTACAAGTATTTTCCGCCCCCGTCTCCTACATAGATAACCAATTGTTCTGGCATCATTGATTAGAAAAACATTATTCCCTATCCTCGGTAATTTAATGGAATATTTTCCATAAATTTGGTGTAGGTCTAGTTCTGAACCTACAGAAATTTAGTCTGTGCTTCTTTTTAGTGTCTAGTGAACTCTCATTGTGTCATTTCCACTGTTTTTAATTGCTGAGACTTAAAAAAAAGTGTCTTGCCATCTATTGTAACACATGTTCTAACAACTTTTTTTCAACATGGTTTGGACCTGTTATGTTAATAAAAATGTTTAATCATCTTGTGAAATTGTTTATAATGATCTATAATGAGTAATTGTCAGTCCAATCCGATTATTGTGCATTCCTCCTCTAATTTAGGTATTGTTTAATTTCTTTGAATAATACTTTGTAATTTTGAGTATAGAAGTTTTACAAGTCTTTAATCACTGTTTTTTCTTAGATATTTGATACTAGGTGCTTCTAAAAGTGGATTTTCTTTTTAATTTAGTTTTGTAATTCTTTATTTGATTGCTGTAAGTCAAAATCAACTTCTTGTTAAGTGCCAATCAGTCGGTTATGACTCATAGCAACCCTGTAAAGGGTTTCCAAGGATCCACTGGTTGGTTTGAATCACTGACCTTGTGGTTAGCAGTTCAGTGCTTATCCTATTGTGCCATTCTAGGACGCCAAAATAATGCGAAAACACCTAAAAACAATAAGAAAAAATAGTAAATAGAAAAGAAATTTTTGTTAGACTTGCCCACATATGAGTTGTTCTATTTCCTAAATAGTTATATTCATTTATATAAAAATTTAAATATGTATAACTACATTTACATATATGACCTTTTATAAAGCATAATTTTTCAAACCTTTGTATATTGTATCTCTCTATTTTATTCTGCTGGCAAAGTTGTTTAGGCCAATATTTAATTCAAGTCATGCTATAGAAAGAGCATTCTTATGTCTTTCTTAATTTCTGGGAGAAATTTTTCAATAATTTTACAATAAATATTATGTATGCTATAAGTTTTTGTAGATGTTCCTTCTTTTATTAAAGAAGTTTTCTCCTGTTCAAAGGTTACTAGAAACTTTTGTCAGGAATATCTGCTAATTTTTTCAATTATTTTTTTTTTAGTGTCTATTGAGATGATGATGTTTTTCTTTTTTCTATTAATTTTAGGGATGGTATTGCTTCATTTTCAAATGTTCATTTGTTTAACAAAACATTGCAATTTGCTTATATATTTTCTGTATAACGTGTAACCATATGTTCTAGCCCATAGAATGTATTTTAATAGCTCACTAAAGAGCTTTTACATCTATTTTATGAGACACCTATGAAAATTTCATCATGCAGTTACTTTGGCCTGAAATTACCATTGAAATAAGAATTTAAATTACACAAGAGTTTTTCAAGTAACTTTTCTATCTTATCTTAATTTAAAATATTTACATAATCTTATCATTTAAATCTTTCTAACATCTGTTCAACGTCTGTAGGACCTATATTAATGGTCTTTTTTCTCTTTCTTTATCTTGTTAATTTATATATTTTCTCTTCTCCCTTAGTCAATTTTGGTAGAAAACCCATTGTCAAGCCCATTGACTTTGAGTCAGTTTCTGATGCTTAGTGACCTTACTTATATGGTGCTGTGGGTTAATGTGCTGAGCTGCAAGATTGGTTTGATCTGCTGTGTTGGCAGTTCAAGAGCACCAGCCGGCTAGTGGAAACCCAATACAGGGTTGCTATAAGTCAGTATTAACTTGACGGCACTTAACAACAATCTTTATGGGTAGTCTTGGTGTGGTGCTGTAGGATAAGTACTAGACAGCAAGGTTGGTTTGAAATGCAAGGTTGGCAGTTCAAACCCATCAGCTACTCTTCAGGAACTCTATACAGGATCTCTGTGAGTTGGAAGCAACTCAAAGGCACTTAACAGCAACAATAGTCTTTATGCGATTAGACTATCACATGATTCTTTCTTCCATGTAGCAGATGGTGGTTTCAAACTACTGACAGTTTGGGTAGCAGTCAAGTGCTTTAACACTGCACTACCAGGATACTTTAATTTTAAAGAGGTTCTTTTAAAATAGATTATTAGAAGAAATTACCTCACTGTCAATATGTGATCTTGTGTTAGTATAAACAGTAAAGTGCTGGCTGGATTTTAACGCCTTAGGCTAACTCAGCATTTTATATAATGGAAAATTGTACAGCTATATGGGAACTACAAAACATTCATGAAAAAATTTTATTACCCTTTAAATTAATTTTTCACGAACTTTCTGAAGTGCCTGCAGTCACCATTGTTTTGTCTACACATATTATTCTGTGTGTAAAGTGGTTCAAACTCAACTGCTCCTCGGAAACCCTATACAGGGTCGCTATGGGTCGGAACTGAGTCGACAGCATTTAACAACAACAAAACCCCCTAGAATATATGTTGTTGTTGTTGCTAAGTACCATCGAGTTGTTCTGACTCATAGCAACCCTATATAGGGCTTCCGAGGAGCAAGCTGGTGAGTTTGAATGGCTAACCTTGTGGTTCAAACCTACCTTGCAATCCAGTGCATTATCCCCCAGTGCAGCCAAGAATATATTGTAGAAACTAATACTTTGTGAATTTCAAACATTTGGTCCTCATCTCACCTGTGTCACAGCAGAGTCCACTTACATGAGGACTACCACTGTCCTTGTATATTAGTCTTACAATGGTCTTTAACTGATTTACTCTCCGTGTACTTCTTGATAAATATCTTTTAAAATAGTTGTAAACTGTAAAGTTTACACTGAAGTTATACTCATCAAAAAAATTTATGTTTCATAGCACTTAACAGTACAGAACAGCTCTCAATGACCAGGTTAAATATGGGATGAAACTTGAGACAAAGGAGATTTACTATTTTATATACATTTTTAATCTGGAAACTCAGCAGTGTTAAATGGAAATTAGTAAGAAAGCAATGCATTTTAAAAGCTCTAAATATTTATGTGAAACATTTTAATTGAATATAATAATTTATCCTATCTTAGACAACCAAGAAATTCTCCTTCCTGTTTTATTAGTATTTAGATAGATTGATGGTACAGTGTTCAAGAAGAAAATAATAAATGTGAACTGACACTGTAGTAGGATATTGTCAAAATTCTAAAAGTGACTCCACAGAATAGAGTACGTTCTCAATAAAAACCTAATGTTATTTTTTTAGGAATTGATCATATCATAGTGTTAATGAAGAAAATACTGAAATTCTACCTGTATCATTTACTTGGGCACAAGGTATAATGTTAAAAAAATAAAAATCAAAACAATACAGATGATACCTTTCTACTCATGTAGTTTACAGGTTAGTGGACAAAATGTTATTAAGTAATCTGTTCCTGATCACATATAGGGTTCATGGTGGATATGGTAGGGGTATTTTGAATGACTTTTAAAAGGAAGAATCTTACTATTTCCCAGTCAATGGAGTCGTGTGTGTGTGTGATACTTTTAGTTCAGTTTTTAATCAGAAAGTGACTCATAACACCCAAAGAAGCTCAAAATGGCTCTCTCATCAATATTCATAGCACTCACAATTGTTGTAGAAAAATTAAATAACCAGAGAATAAATAATGTAAACATATTACAGTGAAGAAAGTTTGTTTTGAAATTGAGAGTAGCAGTAAGAAATGCCTGGAATCAGAGCAATAATCAACATATTTTTCTACTAAACTTGGGGGCCATGCTAATAAACAAGAAAAGACAAAATAGGAAAAGCAAATCTTATTTAAGAATTAATAGATAATGGATTTTAGAGTAATTGGATCTATGATAATTCTCATGAGGGACTCCAGTGTCTCACACTTGCATGAGTAAAAGAATAATAAAGACATTAGTAGACATGGGTATTGGGAAGAATGGGATTTCTATGGCAATTAATTAGTTTAGGGATCATTCATTTAATAAACTTTTGTTAAGCTCTTATGTATTGGGTACTATGTTAATTTATAGAAATACCTAATAGAATAGCTTTAAGAACTTAACTTCTGAGAACACAATTGCAAACTTTATGGATGTTCTAGTAAAATTTATTATACTTGTAACAGTGAAAATTTTTTGCAAAACACAAATTGAGTTTTAGATTAGAATAGAATATGACAAATCATAGTAAGAAATTAGAATTATATGTGCTCCATTTTAAAAAAAGACATTTGTTGAACACAACAACAACAAATCATAGCAATATTTTAAAACTGACATTCAGGTAAAAGGGCAATTCTGTAGATTAATATTTGTGGAATATTACTTAAAAATCCATAAGGTTTTCAGTGAGTAAATATTCAGAAGTAGTTTGTCACTCCTTCTTCCTAGTCTGACTTTGTCTGGAAGCACGTCTGAAACCTGTCCACCATAGGTGACACTGTTGGTATTTAAAATACTAGTGGTATAGCTTTAAGAATCACAACAACTCACAAGCCACCACAGTATGGTAAACTGAAAGAAGAGTAGGTGGGCAAATTCTCTGGGCAAATTATTGAATGATACAGAAAGTATCAAGAGAAAACAGAAGGAATACACAGAGTCATTTTATCAAAAGGAAATGGTTAATGTTCAACCATTTCAGGAGGTAGCATATGATCAAGAGCCA
>NW_006408542.1:623950-625248 GCF_000296735.1 Chrysochloris asiatica | reverse complement strand
CTGTTGCTTTTCCTTTACCTTCATGTATAGAAGAAGAAAAGGGGTCTATCATTTATATCTATATATAAATTTATATATATACAAATTCAAAACAGTGGGCTAATGCATCAGACTTGAACTGCAACGTCAGTGGTTCAAGCTCAGCAGTTGCTCCTTGGAAACCCTATACAGGGTGGCTATGGAGTCAGAACACATTTGATGGCATTTGTTAAGACATACACACATACACATACACATATACGTATATATTCCTGATGTAGTATTGTGGCACTGTGGGTTAATGTACTGGAATACAAAGTCATTTGAACCACAAGCTCATAAGCCACCTTGGAAACCTATACAGGGTCACTATGGGTCAGAACTGACTGGACAGCACTTAACAACAACAAATAAATAAATGCATGTATTTGTTGTTGTTGTTAAATGCTGTCGAGTCATTATCAACCCATAGTGACCCTGTATAGGGTTTCTAAGAAGTGACTGGTGAGTTTGAACTGCCAACCTTACGGTTCACACAGACCTAGCAATCAAGTGCTTACCCCCTTCAGTACCACACAAGACTCCATATATATATATGAATTGGGAGCACTAAAGTAATTGTTAGGAACAAAGCAGGAACCTAACAACCAGCCAATTCGACGCCAACACCTAGCACTTGAATCCAACAATTCCAGGAAATTGAGCTCAGCACACATTCTAAGAAATAGAACAGTGCCAGACCATCAAAAAAGGTACAAAATATGTGCTACCTACACCCTGCCACCAATTAGAATTAAATCTAAGGTAAATAAGTCAAAAACCCAAAAAGGGGTAAAAAGCACAGAAGGCCAGTGCTTCTCCTCTTCCATTAAGTATATTATTCATGACTTAATAAACCTTGCCTGCTACTTGATGCTTTTTGTCTCTGCGTATTGTTTGCACCAATCTCAAGTGGGTCTTGCTATACCTAAAGAAGTAAAGTTATCAGACCCTAACAGTAATCACATCTTTTTCAAAATACTGCTTTGGATTGGGGATGATACTTTAAAGCAAGGGTGGGGAACGTCCTACCCACGGATTATATGCTGTTGTTGTGATTATATACTGTTGTTGTGTAGAGTGGAGTCAGTTCTGACTCGTTGTTGTTGTTTTTAGGTGCATTTAAGTTGGTATTGACTCATAGCGGCCCTATAAACCACAGAATAAAACACTGCCCGGTCATGGACCAATCTCACAATTGTTGCCACGCTTGAGACCACTGGTGCTGCCACTTGGCCAATCCATCTCACTGGGGGTCTTCCTCTTTTTCTCTGACCCTC
>NW_006408542.1:621316-621837 GCF_000296735.1 Chrysochloris asiatica | reverse complement strand
TCTTTCTCCCATGGCAGAACAGCTAGTAGTTTCCAACTGCTGACCATGTGGTTCATAGTCCAATTCTACTGTTGTTGTTGTTAAGTGCTGTCGAGTTGGTTCCAACCCTTAGTGACCCTCTATAGGCTTCCTTAGGAGCAACTGATGAGTTTGAACCACCGACCTTGCAATTCAAACAACTTTGCAGTTTGGGACATTAACCCACAGTGCCACACCAGGACTCCAGAGAGGGTTAAAGGAAATAAAAAAGGAATGGTAGGCCACTTCAGGGTAGAAACAGCATGGAAATGCCAAACTTCTGAATATGAAGGTGAAAGAAAGTTATTGGAACTTAAAGATAGGATTGTAGATGGAAAAAAAAAAAAAAAAAAGGGCTACCTGAATGAAGCAGATGGAAGACTGCACATTGTAACTTTACATCCTCCCAAGGTCTTTATAGCCAGAGGTTTTGGTGGGAAATGAACCGTTTTAACTGCTAAACACTATATCTTGCTATTCCCCCCACCTTTTTTTTTTTTTTT
>NW_006408542.1:617821-619855 GCF_000296735.1 Chrysochloris asiatica | reverse complement strand
GATTAAAAAAAGAAATTCAAAATCAACTGACCAATTGTTTGTAACTCACATCATAGGTTCAGAGAGAATTTCCTTAAGATGTTAAAAAACAAAACTCTAAAAGTCAAGGTTAGGGTCAGGTCACACACACACACACAAAATGCATTATCCTATGTGTACATATGAGGAGTTGTATAAATCTCTATCAGTAAGAAAGGATTAGATATTAATTACTAAGGGAAAGGTAGAAAGATTTTCTATATGGGGACTGGCGAAGTGAGTGCTCTGTAATAAAAAAAGTGAATCGTAACAGCCAAATTTGTTGCTAATGTGTGACATATATCACAAGGAATATCAAAAAGATAATTCCAAGTAAAACTATGTAAAATCATCATCATTACTGATGAAGTAATTAAATTTACAGATGGTGCTATGCCAAGTTCCTTAGTCTTTTATATGGGGGTAAGTGAAAAAGTATTGCAACAAGGTTTCCACTTCATACATGCACATATTTATTCCAAACAAAACATGTCTCTGCAAGCTTCAGAAGGCTGCAAACAATATTTCAGAGTAATACATTTACCTTAGTCTCATTAGATTGAGCATTTCTAGAACTATCATGAAATACAATGTTGTGTGTGATATGAATAAAATCAATATGCCTACAAACTAGATGAGTTTATATCACTATTCATCAAATTTATGGACCAGCCACTGAAGGAAGAGATGATGAAATTGAAGAATTTTACAAATGTCTTCAGTCTGAAAATGATCAAACATGCAGTCAAGATGTATGATAATTACTAGTGATAGAAATGTGAAAACTGGAAACAAAGATGAAGAGTCAGTATTTAAAAATATGGCCTTGGTGATAGAAATGATGCTGGAGAATACATGATAGAATTTTGTAAGACCAATGAATGATGTACTCATTGCAAATACCTGTTTTTAACAACATAAAATATAACCATAAACGTGTGGACCTCACAAGATGGATTACACAGGAATCACTGACTACATCTATGGGAAAAGACAATAGAGAAGTGCAGTAGCATCAACCAAAGCAAGACCCATGGGTCAATTAATTATAGAACAAACCATCAGTGTTCATATGCAAGTTCAGACTGATGCTGAAGAAAATTAAAACTATACCTCAAGAGTCAAAATATAACTCTGAAAATACCCCACCTGAACTTAGAGACCATCTCAAGAACTGATTTAATGTATTAGACACTAATGACTGAAGATGAGAGTGGTCGGATGACATCAGTAACATCATGAAGAAAGTAAAAGGTCAGAAAATGTCAGGAAAGAAAGAAAAGTCCAAAATGAAAGTCAGAAGAGACTCTGAAACTTGCTCTTGAATGTAGGGAAGCTAATGAGACTGGAAGAAATGATGACGTAAAAGAACAAAACAGAAGATTTTAAAGGGCAGTTTGAAATTATAATTAAATGTGCAAAGACCTGGAGCTTGAAAACCAAAAGTAAGAATACATTTATTTTCAAGCTGAAAGAATTGAAGAAAAAAGCCAAGCCTTGGGTTGCAATAGTGAAGGATTCTATTAGCAAAATATTGAATAACCCATGAAGTATCAAAAGAACATGTAAGGAATACACAGGGAGCTCTGGTAGCATAGTGATTATGTATCGGACTGCTAATCTCACGGTCGGTCAGCAAATTCAAAACTACCAGATGTTCCTCGGGAGAAAGAGTAGGCTTTCTTGCTGCCATAAAGATTTACAGCCTCGGAAACCCTGTACAGGGTCTCTATTAGTCAGAACTGGTCCACAGCACATACAACAACATACCAAAAACAATTGGTTGATATTAAATAATTTCAAGAGGTAACATATGATCAAGAATCCATGGTACAGAAGGAAGAACTCCAAGCCACATCGAAGGCATCGACACAAACCAAAACTCCAGGAATTGATGGAATACAAATTGAACTGTTTCAAGGAAGTGAAGCAGTGATAGAGGCTTTCACTTTGTCTATGCTAAGAGGTTTACACGACAGCTACTTGGCCAACCAATTGGAAGATACCTCTATTTGT
>NW_006408542.1:616379-616886 GCF_000296735.1 Chrysochloris asiatica | reverse complement strand
GGTTTAAAATCATGAAAGGTATATGCCATGGTTATATCCTTTTACCACACTTACTCAATGAGTATCTGAACAAAAAATCTAAGAGACTGGATTATAGGAAGAAGAATTTGGCATCAGGGTGGAAGAAGACTCGTTAACAACCTGTGACATGCAGTTTATACGACCTTGCTAGCTAGAAGTGAAGAGAACTTGAAATATTTACTGATGAAGATCAAAGACTATAGCATTCAGTGTGCATTGCACCTTATTATAAAGAAAACAAAATTTCACAAAAGTGGATTGGTAAACATGATAAATGGAGAAAAGTTTGAAGATGCCAAATATTTCATTTTGCTTTGATCCACAAACAACTCTCACGGAAGTTGTTGTTGTTGTTGGGTGCTATCCAGTTGGTACTGACTTACAGCGACCTTTATGCACAGCAGAATGAAACACTGCCTGATCCTGGGCCAACCTCACTACTGTTGCCACGCTTGAGTCCATAGATGCTGCCACTTGGCCAATCCA
>NW_006408542.1:604655-614711 GCF_000296735.1 Chrysochloris asiatica | reverse complement strand
TTACGGGAGCAGAAAGCCTCATCTTTCTCCTGCAGAACAGCTGGTAGTTTCGAACTACTGACCTTGCGGTTCACAGCCCGATTCGTAACCACTACATTGTTTGTTAGACACCATCAAATTAGTTCTGACTCATAGTGACCTAATGCACAACAGAGCAAAACACTGCCTGGTCCTGCACCAACCTCACAATCATTGTTACACTTGAAACCATTGCTGCTGCCGTGGTGCCAAATCTATTTCATTGGGGGTCTTCCTCTTTTGACTGATGCTCCATGTTATCAAGTATATGATGTCCTTCTTCAGGGACTAGTCCCTCCTGATAATATGTCCAAATTATGATAAATGAAATCTCTCCATCCTGGTTTCTAAGGAGCATTCTAGATGTACTCTTCCAACACAGTTTTGTTTGTTCATCAAGTCGTTCATAATGCTTTTTACATTTTCTTCTAACACCATAACTCAAATACATTTCTTCTGTGATCTTCCTTTTATCGTCTAACTTTCACATGCATATTAGGCTATTGAAAATACCATGGCTTGGTTCAGGCACACTTTAATCCTAAAACTGACATCTTTGCTTTTGAACACTTTTGTGCAGCATATTTGCCTAACACAATGCATTGTTTGATTTCTTGATAACTGTTTCCATCAGTGTTGGCATTGATGAGTTAGCACCTCCAGAGCTGTATCAGTTTGTTGAAAGATTTCAATTTGTATTCCATCAATTCCCAGTGCCTTATTCTTTGCCAATGCCTTAAATGCACCTTGAACTTCTTCCTTCAATGTCATTGGCCCTTGATCTTATGCTACCTCATGAAATGGTTGAATATCAACCATTTGTTTTTGGTACAGTGATTCTGTGTATTCCTCCCATCTTCTTTTGATGTTTTGTTCCTCATTCAATATTTTGCCTAAGATATTTTCAATATTGCAAGTCAAAGCTTGAAATTTTCTTTAGTTCCCTCAGCTTGAAAAACACTGAGCATGATCTTCCCTTTTGGTTTTCTAACTCCAGGTCTTTGAACATTTGGGTATAACATTTGCCTTTGTCTTCTCCAGATGTGCTTTGAAATTTTCTATTCAGTTCTTTTACCTCCTCATTTCTTCCATTTGCTTTACCATTTCTTTGCTGCAGAGCAAGTTTCAGAGGCTCTTCTGACATTCATTTTTATCTTTTCCTTCTTCCTTATCTTCTTAATAACCTTTTGTTTTCTTTCTGTATGATATTCTTGATATCATCCCACAACTTCTTTTGGTCCTTGGTTCTTAGTGTCTAATGCCCCAAATTTGTTCTTCAGAAGATCTTTAAATTCAGGTAGGATATGTTCAAGGTCATATTTTGGTTCTTATGAACTTGATTTAATTTACTTCAGCTTCAACCCAAACTTACATATGAGCAAAGGATGGTCTGTTCCACAGTCTGCCCCTGGCCTTGTTTTGGTTAATGATATAGAGCTCTTGACCATCTTTTTTCACAGATCTAGTCAATTTAACTTCTTTGTATTTTATCTGGTGAGGTCCATGTAGATCTTTTATATTGTTCAAATATGGTATTTACCATGAAGAAGTCATTGTTCTTGCAAAATTCTATATGTGACCTCCAGCATTGTTTCTATCAACAGGGGCATATTTTCCAACTACTGATCCTTCCTCTCTGTTTCTAACCTTTCCATTCCAATCAACAGTAATTATCAATGCATATTGAGTGCATGTTTGATCAATTTCAGACTGAAGAAGTTGGTAGAATTCTTCAATTTTGTCATCACTGGTTTTCTTGGTTGGTGTGTAAATTTGAATAATAGCAATATTAACTGGTCTTCCTTGGAGGCATATGGATCGTTTCCCATTACAAAAAGCATTGTACTTCAAGAAAGATGTTATGTTCTTTTTGATGATGAATGTGACCCCATTCCTATTCAATTTATCACTTCCTGCATAGTAAACCATGCAATTGTCAGGTTCAATTGTGGCCAATACCAGTCCTGTTCTGCTTACTAATCTCTATGACATTATTACTAATGTCTGTGATGTATGACATTTATGTATTCCATTTTATTTGTCAATTTTGCTAGATTCCCACTTTTGCTAGATTCCTATTTTGTACATTCCATGATCTGATTATAAATGGATGTTTATAGTGGTTTCTCTTCATTTTTACTTGTGCCCAATTAGCAAATGAATGTCCTGAATGCTTTAACTTGTTTGTGTCATCATGATAAACTCTTCTTTGAGGAGGCAGTGCTTCCCTATTTGTATTTTGACTACCCTAAATCTGAGCAACTTATCTTCTGTCACTATGTCTGACAATAATCTGGTACTCTTTATCATGTTTCAGTATTCAATATTCATACCTATTTATACAGTTTTCAGTGACAAAATATTCAGAAGTGGTCTGTCTCTCTTTCTTCCTATTCCTTCTTTGTGTGAAAGTTCAGCTGAAACCTTCCCACCATAGTTGTCCCTGCTGGTGTTTAAAATACCTGTGGCATGGCTTCCAGAATCAGAGCAACATGCAAGCTATCACAGAATGACACACTGACAGATGAGTGGTTGTGATTACTAGTGGTTTTGACTATGTATATATTTTGACTATGTGTATATTTGACTAAGGAGCTCTGGTAGTGTAGTGGTTACGAATCGGGCTGCAAGCCACAAGGTCAACAGTTCGAAACTACCAGCGGTTCCATGGGAGAAAGATGAGGCGGTCTGCTCCTGTAAAGATTTACAGCCTTGGAAACCCTGTGTAGGGTCGCTATGAGTTGGAACTGACTCCACGGCACATAACAACAACAACAACTTATATTTGACTATGTGTATGTCTCCTCTTTCCTGTTGTGACTTACCATTTTCATTTATTATTTTGACTTAAAAGAATCCTAAAACCTTAGTGTGGTGTAACAATAGTATTGTATTTATTAATAATGATTTCTTTGTGTATTTATATTTTTTATAGTTATGCAAATCAACTGGGACTCTGTTAATTGTACCATAGTTGACTTATTTTTGAGGGGAATTATTCATACACTGTGATCATTGGGCAGTGTTACTAGGGGATGAACTTGTAAGTTGAGGATTTTGGTGGTTTATGACTGACTTCAAGAGGAGAAAAGAAGTTGATTCCCCGCCCCCCGCGCCCTTTGAGAAGGCTAGTCTGATGTGCTCACAGTGCTGTGTTAGGCTCCCAAAAAGGTGAGGAGCAGCATGCAAGATTCCTTAAGGTCTAAGCTCATAAGTTAGACTCTATCACTTTTGTCACATTTTATTGTTCAAAGCTAATTACCAGCTATTTCATAAAGAATGGGTTGAAGAATTAGAGTTCATCTTTGAATAGAATTGCTATAATTAAAATGTTTATTGAAAAACAAAGGAGAATTATTGATGTCATGCTTTCAATCAATCTACTGTACTGATCTTCCTGAACCTACCCTCCATCTGATAGACTGCTGCTATATTAGCTGACTCCTCTGGCTAACTTAAGATACCAACTCAATACATGCAATACAGTTAATGGCTCTGACTTCTCCTTAGTCTGAAAATTACTACAATCTCTCCATGCTCACCTAGATTCCTGGACTAAAACCCTATAGAGAAATCTTTTTATGTTGTTCCCAACAATTCTTTGATGTGACTTAATGGAAAATGAGATACATTGTTGTTCAAACATTCAGATGACTACAAATCTACAATAGGAATAATTATTTATCCATATTATTCAATTTTTGGATGCCAATTTACAAAACAAAAGGTAAACCTTTTTCATAAAAATCATTCAGTGCATGCATATGATGAACTCCAACACCTTAGAATCCACGTGCTGTATGGAAATTAGAAACCCACTAATAGAGCAAACATGACTGAGCTGGGTAACTACCATAATCCTATTAATACACATGAATGATTTACTAGCCCCACCCTGTAATAAAGGAATTAGCAACTGGCTTTAATCTCTACATTGACTGAGAGATGCTATTTTTTTTTTTTTTTCAAATACTTGGAGGTGTGATTGTGCCAAAGTTTTTGGAGTCACATTTTGTGGATGGTGGGTGGTAAGCCATTTTGAAAACAAAATTTTTTGGATCAAAGTTGCTGAATTCCAATTTAGAGGGGTTGTTGTTGTTGTTAAGTGCCATCGAGTCGGTTCTGACCCATAGCGACCCTGTACAGGGTTTCCGAGGGTGTAAATCTTTATGGGAATAGAAAGCCTCATCTTTCTCCCGTGGAGCGGCTGGTAGTTTCGAACCGCTGACCTTAAGGTTCACAGCCCAATTTGTAACCACTATGTAAAAAGGCATATATCAGGAGCACTGACAAAAATCTATGCTTGGCTAAGTTCCAGACCCCAGGTGTGCACATAAACAAACAAAACCTGAAGTTTTAGATAATCCAGAACATATAAAGGGCATAATATAAGTGTTGTCAAAAGATTGAAAACCAACCACCAAAAATGGTTGGGGAAAAAATGTATAGGAATACTATGTGAAATATTCATTCATGATGTACATGCTCTGTTCCAGAGCATCTAAGATGCCACTGGGGTAGTATACATATGAAAATTATTCAAGGATGAGACAATTTATTGAAGAAGAGAAACATACTTACTATGAACCATCTTATAATATGATAAATTCTGCCAGAGAGCTGGAAGCATATGTGATAGAAGGCATATATTTTCTTGTGGGGCACTAATATATGAACTGGACTAGGATTTAATGATACAATGTAAGATCATTATCATCAAAGAGAATATAATCTCAGAAAAATTAAGAGTGTATAAAAAATATGGTGTGATTTAGAAACTGAATTATCAAAAAATAACCAACATGATGTGGAGTGTCAGAAAATAAGTTTGGCAAAGTTTAAATGCTGAGGCATTAAAAATACGCAAAACAGATATATGACTTTTTAATTTAACAGAACTTCTTTCTTGAAATACGAAGTGATTTCTTTAGATAAAAAGGCCAGGAACTTGGAGTAAAAACCAGTGAGATCATCTGATTAGTGTAAAGAGGACTGAGGTTTGAAAACGCAGCACTGAAGTTCTATTTCTAGCATTGTTGAGTTAACAGCTATTAAACTAGTCCTCAATTATAAAACATTGACCAAATATTGTAAAAATAATTCTCTCAAAGCTCTTAAAAGTGAGTAAAGTCAGAAAGATAATAAGAGTCAATATACTAAAGAAGGAAATGTTGCAGTATGGGTTTCAAATTTTATACAGCTATCAAATAAATATGAATACCAGTCAGAACCATAAAGGTAGCTAACATTTTCAATTGAAAGGGAACAATTTCAAAAGTTTTGCAGAGGAAATAACCAAAATTAAAAGAAGAGAAAAAATTAGGGGAATGGACTATTTCAAATAAAAAATGTATGAATTGATTTTTTATGAATTTATTAGACACATCAAATTAAAGATATATAAATTAGAGATATGCAGATGATACAACCTTGCTTGCTGAAAGTGAAGAGGACTTGAAACATTTACTGCTGAAGATCAAAGAACACAGCCTTCAGTATGGGTTGTGTCTCACTGTCAGGGAAACAAAAATCCTCACCACTGGACCAGTAAACAACATTCTTATCAACAGAGAAAAGATTAAAGTTGTCAAAGACTTCATTCTTCTTGGATCAACTATCAATACTCATGGAAGCAGCAGTCAAGAGATCAGATGACATTGCATTGGGCAAATCTGCTGCACAGGAACTTTTTAAAGTGTTGAAGAGCAGAGATGTCAGCTTGAGGATTAAGATGCACCTGATCCAAGCCATGGTATTTTCAATAAGCTCATATAGATGTGAAAGATGGACAGTGAATAAGGAAGATCATAGAAGAATTGATGCCTTTGAGTTGTGGTGTTGGAGGAGAATACTAAAAGTGCCATGGACTGCCAAAAGAACCAATAGATTCTGTTTTGGAAGAAGTGCAGCCAGAGTGCTCCTTGGAGGCCAGATGGCTAAGCTTCATCTCTCATACTTTGGACATATTGTCCGGAGGGAACAGTCGCTGGAGAAGGATGTCATACTGGGTAAGATGGAGGGTCAGAGAAAAATAGGAAGACCCCCAACGAGATGGATCAGCCAGGTGGCATCATTGATGGTATCAAGTGTGGCAGCGGTGGTGAGGTTGGCCCAGAATCAGACATTGTTTTGTTCTGCTGTGCATTAGGTCACTATGAGTCGGTTCCAACTTGATGGCACCTGACAACAACAACAGATTACAGATAATAAAAAGCAGGCTAATGTAAAAAAAAAAAAAAAAAAAAATCTATACCTAGCTGCATCCCACTTCAGGAAAATCAAAGACATTTCATTTTAAGTTTGCATAAAAATAAAGACAACGAGAAAACACTTGAATTAAATTGTTGTTGTTGTTAGGTGCTATTGAGTTGTTATGACTCATAAAGACCTTATGTACAGCAGAAGGCAGCATTGCCTGATTCTGGGCCAACCTCATTATCATTCCTACGCTTGATACCACTGATGATTCCACTTTGCCAATCCATCTCTCTGGGGGTCTTCCTCTTTTTTTCTGACCCTCCACCTTACCAAACATGATATCCTTCTCCAGCGACTGCTCCCTCCTGACAATGTGTCCAAAGTATGAAGGATGAAGTTTGGCTATCCTGGCCTCAAGGAGCATTCTGGCTGCACTTCTTCCAAAACAGATCTGTTGGTTCTTTTGGCAGCCTTTGGCACTTTCAATATTCTCCTCCAATACCATAACTCAAAAGCTTCAATCCTTCTACTGTTTTCCTTATTCACTGTCCAGATTTCACATGCATATGAGGTTATTGAAAATACCATGGTTTGGGTCAGGCACACCTTAGTCTTCAAGCTGACATCTTAACTCTTCAATGTTTTTAAAAGGTCTTGTGTAGCAGATTTGCTTAATGCGATATGTCATTTGATTTCTTGACTGCTGTTTCCATGAGTGTTGATCCAAGACGAATGAAGTCCTTGACAACTTCAATCTTTTCTCTATTGATAAGAATGCTGTTTATTGGTCCAGTGGTGAGGATTTTTGTTTTCTTCACATTGAGATGAAAAAGCAAAACAAAATAAAATTAAGTCAACAACTTACCTGTAGAGCAACAACTTAAAAAATTACACTGAACATTTCATCCCAAACCATGTAAGCAAGAAGGGATTGGAGTAAAATATTTAGTGTTGAATGAAAAAGAAAACAAACAAACAAACAAAAATACATGAAACTAGGATGTTGTAACCAGTGAAATTATTCCTCAAAATAAAAGGATGTATAAAGACTCTTTCAGACAAACAAAACTGAGGGAACTTGTTGCCAAAAGATCTGCCTTAAAAGAACTGTCAAATGTTTTAGTCGACATTATGTATAAATGAAATGATTGACAGTGATGTTACAAGTAATTGGAGTGAGGAATTGAGACTATGCTGTTATAACAACTTGTGAAATGGTATACTGGTGTTTGAAAGTAATGGTATGCTAATATGGTAGCTAAGGTTCTATGTCAACTTGATTGAATCAAGTTGATAATTCTATGATGAGTGGCTATGAGCAGCCAATCGGTTCAAAGTATGTTGTGGCCTGCTCCCAATATCTTGGATATGCAGGGAAGATGTCTTCTTTTTTTCCTGCTGGATCTGGATCTCACATCTGGTTTGTCCTTCAATCTTTGGATCTTTGATCCTAAGCCCATGGCCTGTTCTGTTTTGTGTTACCTGCTGGGCCTGCCCACCAAGTGTGCCTGGAAAACTGGACACCCACCGGAGGGCCCTGCATGCCTGTTCCTGCCTACCTAGCTTGTGTGCTCTGCCCCACTGTTTCTGTAGCAGGCTTCCCAAGCCTTGGTCGCCTGTCACCTGCTGCTGCCCCTCTCTAGTGCCAAGATCCTGCTCTGTGCCTTGACTAGAGATTCCTGCCTTCCAGGCCCACCTGCCGACCCTGGTTCACCTGGCCTGCACTTGGGACTCTCTTATCACTATAATCACAATCCATTTTCTTGATATACACTTCCTTTATGTTTTTTTCTTGTTGTTGTTAAGTGCCATCAAGTCGATTCAGACTCATAACCATCTTGTATGGGGTTTCTGTGGAGCCATTGGTGATTTTGAACTACCGACCTGTGGTTCACAGTCCTTTGCTTGCTGATCCTACAGTGCCACAACACACACACATATCTATATATCTATATCTATCTATCTATCTATTTATCTATCTATCTATCTCACTGGTTTTGTTTCTCTGGAGAACTCAGACTAAGACAACTAGTATTTTAAAGTGAGCTTAGATTAGTTCTAAAAGTATATTGAAATTTTTTTGTTAGGTAAATGTAATTGATTGCTAAAAATAGAGAAAAAATGGGATCATATAAAATAACCAGTTAAAATCAGAAAAGGCAGAAGAAGAAAATAAGATAAAAGCAAAAAAAAAAAAGAAAATTTAAAAGGCAATAAATCAAAAAAAGTTTCGATATATGGTAGATATAAACCCAACTGCATCCACACTGACTTTAAATGTTAATGTCATAAATACACTAGTTAAAAAGCAAAGACTGTACTAGTAAGTTAAAATCAAACAAAAACAAGCCTCAACATTAGACTATAAGAAAACCACCTAATATATAAAGATACATATGAATCAAAAGAGGCGGAAAGGAGAAAGATCTTCCATAGTAACAGTGATCAAAAGATAGCTGGATTAATTACAATAATTTCTGATGACATGTGCTTTAGAACAAGGGCAATTATTAGAAATAATGAGAAATAATTTTTATAATAATGCAAGAGTGGATTCTCAGATAATTCACAAAAATCATTAATGTGCTTACCTCTGAAAAGAGGGTGAGACAAAAACTGTTAAAAAGACAAGGCAAGATAGACAAATCAACTATTATAGTTGGAGACTTTGACATCTGTATATCAGTATCTGACAGAACAAGAAGGCAAAAAAAATATTTAAGGTTTTCTTTTATTGTTAAGTGCCTTTGAGTTGGTTCTGACTTGTAGTGACCCTGTATAGGATTTCCAAGGAAAGGCTGGTGGGTTTCAACCACTTACCTTGTGGTTAGCAGTCCAATGCTTATCTTACAGCACCATACCAGGACTCCAGTTAAAGGTAGAGGTAACCGAATGGTCCCATCAATATCATGACTAATTGGCATTTACAGACTAGCTCATCTAATAACAACAGAATTTACATTTTTCTCAAATTTAGAACATTCACTAAGATAGAAAACATTCTGAGTCATAGAACCCACTTTAACAAATTTAAAATAATAGAAAAAATGTAAAGTATATTCTGAGACCACAACAAATTAAACTCAAAACCACCAACAGAAAGATAACTGAAAACATCCAAGTATTTGGAGATTAAACAATACACTAAATAACACATGAGTCAAAAAGAGTTCTTAAGAGAAAAAATTTTAATTTAAATTAAAAATGACAATGCAATTTTTAGCTGTTTTATGAAGCAGTTAAGAGAATTGCTTAGAGGAAAATTTGTAGCAGTGATTATACAGGTTAGAAAAGAACAAAAATACAAAATAAATAACGTATGCTCCCCCTTTAAGAAACTGGAGTAAAATGAACATTTTAAACCTAAAGGAAGGAGAAGAAAAAATAAGAACAAAAATTAGAAAGAATCAAGTAATTAAAAAACTGGAAATTAATCAAATAATCCACAATATCAAATTTTTCCTGTTTGAAGATATCAGTGGAATTAGGAAACTTTTAAACAGACAAATTTAGGGAAAAGGGGAGGAAACTCAAGTCACTAGTATTAAAAACTGGACTAATCACTACTAATCTCATAGACATTTAAATGATAATAAAAAGAATATTATGGACAGCTCTGTTGTTGCTGTTAATTATTAGCTGTTGAGTAGTTTCCAACTTGTAGTGACTCAAATGTTCAAAGTTAAAATGCTCCATAGGGGTTCTGAGGTTGTGACCTTATTGGACACAGTTCACGAGGTTTTATTCCTGAGGTGGTCTGGGGTAGGCTTGAATCATGAATTGGTTTGTTGTTTTTAGGTGTCATCGAGTCGGTCCTAGTGACCTTATGCACAACAGAAT
>NW_006408542.1:582284-603968 GCF_000296735.1 Chrysochloris asiatica | reverse complement strand
CAGGTTGTTAATGAGTCTTCCTCCAATCCTGATGCTACATTTTTCTTCATAGAACCCAGTTGGTTAACAAGCCATTATTTAACCATTCATATAATCCAGGGATTCCATGAACAAGTCTAGGACTCCAAATTTGATAATTTAGAAAAATGTACAAATTCTTTAAATGATGCAATCTGCTACAGATCATAAAAGACAAAATCAATAATCTAAATAGAATTGTATCTTGCAAAGATATTCAATCAATAATTAATAATTTACCAAAAAAGAAACCTCCATGACTAGATTCTTTTACTTGTACATTTTATCATATATATAAGAAATAATTTATAAATATCAATTATCTATCTTAACTATCTTCTAGAAAGGTTTGTTTGTTCTTCTGGCAGTTCATGATGTTTTCAGTCAAAAGCATCAATTGATTCTTCTACTGTCTTTCTTATTCTTTGTCCAACTTTCACATGCATATGAGGCAATTGAAAATACTTTGTTTTGGGATGGAGACTTTTAGTCCTTAAACTGACATCTTTGATCTTTAACATTACAAAGAGGTATTTTGCAACATATTTGCCTAATGTAATACATTATTTCATATTTCTGACTGCTTCTTCCACGAGTGTGGATTGTGGATCAAAGCAAAAACAATACTTTGGAAACTTCAATCTTTTCTCCATTTATCATGATGTTATTAATTGGTCCAGTTGTGAGGATTTTTGTTTTCTTTACATTGTGGTACAATCCATACTCAAGGCTCTGGTCCTTGATCTTCAAATGTATTTCAAGTCCTCTTTGCTTCTAGTAAGCATGGTTGGGTCATCTGCAAATTGCATGTTGATAATGAGTCTTACTCCAATACTAATGTCACATTCTTCTTAATATTATCCAGTTTCTCTGGTTATTTTCTTAACATGAAGCTAATAAATATAGTGAAAATAGACAACCCTGTTGTACACCTTTCCTGATACTGTACCATTCAGTATCTGCTTGTTCTCTCTGAGTGACTGCCTGTGGTACAGATTTTTCATGAGTATTATTAGGTGTTTTGGAACATCCATTTTCCCCAATGATTTCCACAGTTTGCTATGTCTACATATGCCTTCTCATGTTCAAGAAAGCACAAGTAAATATTCTGGTATTCTCCTCTTTCAGCCAAAATTCATCTGATGTCAGCAATGATATAACTTGTTCAGAGATATTCTCTTCTGAATCTGGTTTGAATTTCTGGCAGCTCCCAGTTTATATACTGCTGCAAGTGTTTTTGAGTTATCTTTAGCAAAATTTTACTTGCATGTGATAAAATGATGTTGTTCAATGTTTTCTGTATTCTTTTGGGTCACCTCTCTATGGAATGGGCACAAATACAGGTCTCTTCCACTTGGTTTGCCAGGTCTTCCAAATTTGTTGGCATAGATGAGTGAGCACCTATCATGGTGCAATAGTTTGACCAAAAAAAAATTCAGTCTGTATTCCATTAATTCCTAGAGTCTTGTTTTTGGCCAATGCTTTCAGTGCAGCTTCCATGTCTTCTTTCAGCACCATTGGCTCTTGATCATATGCTACCTCTTGAAATGATTGAACATCATGCATTTCTTTTTGGTACAGTGGCTCTACACATTTCTTCTATCTTCGTTTGATGTTTCTGCATCATTCATTATTTTGCCCATGTTGCAGTTAAGTGCTATAGAGTCAGTTCCAATCCATAGCTACCCTGTGTAGGGTTTCCAAGGAGTGGCTGGTGAGCTTGAACCAATGAACTTGTGGTTCCAACTGAGTTTTCAGTTCAGTGCATTAACCCATAGCACCATATCTTCATATTGCAACTTGAGGATTGAGTTTTCTCTTCAGTTCTTTCAGCTTGAGAAGTGCTGAGCATGTTCTTCCCTTTGGATTTCTAACTCAAGGTCTTTGCACATTTTATTACAATACTTAACTTTGTCTTCTCAAAAGACCCTTCAGAATTTTCTGTTCATGCTTTTACCTCCTCTTTTCTTTTCTTTGTTTTGCTTTTGTATGCTAGATTCAGCGTCTCTTCTGATATTAATTGTATTCTTTTTTTCTGTCATTTTAATATCTTTTGTCTTCTTCCTGCATAATGTTCCTTAAGTCATCCCACAACTCCTTTTGTCTTTGGTCATTAGATTCTAATGCATCAGATCTGTTCTTGAGATGATTTCTTAATTCATTTGAGATATTTTCAGTGTCATCGTTTGACTCTCATGGACTTCATTTACTTTTCTTTAGCTTCATTCTGAACTTGCATACAAACATTTGATGGTCAGTTAGCTCCTGGTCTTGTTTGGGGTGATGATATTAAGCTTCACCATCATCTATTTCCACAGAAGTAGTCAATTTGATTTCTATGTATTCCATCTGGTGAGGTACATGTGTGTAGTCATCTCTTATGTTGTTTTTTTTTAAAAAAGTATCTGCAATGAATAAATCATGGTTCTGCAAAATTTTATCATGCTATCCCCAGCATCATTTCTATCACCAAGGCATTAGTTTCCAATTACTGATCTTTCCTTTGTGATTCCAACTTTTACATTCCAAACACCAGTAATTATCAGTGTATCTTGATCGCGTATATGATCAATTTCAGCCTGTAGATGTTGGTAGAATTCTTCAGTTTCATCATCATTGACTTTAGTGGTTAGTTCATAAATTTGGATAACTGTGACATTAGCTGGCTTCTTTTTATTAGGGTGTTTGGATATTTTCTTTTCACTAATACTATTTTACTTCAAGACATATTTTGAAATGCTATTATTTTTGACAATGAATGTGACATGATTCCTTTTAAATTTGTCATTCCTGACATATTAAACTACGTTTGTCTGATTCAAAATGACCAATACCTATTCATTTCAGTGCACTAATGTCTAAGATATTTATGCATTCCATTTCATTTTTGATAATTCATACTTTGTACATTCCATGTTCTGGAAGTTTGTAGCTGTTATTCCTCATTTTGATTTTAAACCCATCAGAAAATAAGAATCCTGCAAGCTTTGTTCCATTTATATCATTAAGATTAACCCTGTTTAATTCTAGGAGGACGTTCTTACCAGCTGTATTTTGAGTAGTTTCTAACCTGAGGGGTTTTTCTTCCTTCAGGTTTTCAGCGGCTAACTCTTTTGAAGTGTTACACCTTTTCTTCTTCAAGTCTGTCTTAGTCTGGAAGCTCTGCTGAAACCTGTCCATCAAGGTTGACCCTAGTGGTGGTGGTGGTTATGAGCCGTGGAGTTGTTTCTAACTCATAGCAACCCTTTACAGGGTTTCTGAGGCTGTAAATCTTTATGGGAGCAGAAAGCCTCATCTTTCTCCTGCGTATTTAGAATACCAATAGCATAGTTTCTGCCATCACAGCAACACAAAAGCTACCACAATATGACAAACTAACAGACAAGTGGTGGCTTTATGGAGTAGTTACATATAATTAATTCCATTGATTGGCCTTGGATAGAACATATTGCCTGCCACAATGCAAGAAAATCTAATTTAATGAACTCACAACTAATTATGTATACTTTCACCATAATTACACAACCTGTATGCTGAGCAAAGAATCTGAGAAACTGAATTATATGAAAAAGGATGTGGAATCAAAATTGGAGGAAGATTCATAAACAACCTATGAAATGCTGATGATACAACCTTGCTTGCTGAAAGCAAAGATTACTTAAACTACTTAGCTTTGAACATCAAAGACCACAATATTTGATATGGATTGCACCTCAATGTAAATAAAACAAAAATCCTCACCACTGGCCAATAAATAACATCATGATAAATGGAGAAAAGATTGAAGTTATCAAAGAGTTCTTTCGATCAGATCAATCATCAACATTCATGAAAGCAGCAGTCAAGAAATCAAATGACGTATTGCAATAGGCAAATCTGCTGCACAAGACCTTTTTAAAATGTTGAAGAGCAAAGATGTCAGCTTGGGTACTAAGGTGCACCTACCCTAAACCATGGTATTTTCAATAGCCTCATATACATGTGAAAATTGGGCAATGAATAAGGAAGGCTGTAGAATTGATGTAGTTGAGTTATAGTGTTGGAGGAGAATACTAGAAGTGCCATGGACTGCTTGAAGAGCAAAAACAAAAATCTGCATAGGAATATGTACAGCCAGAACTCTCCTTGGAAACCAGTATGGCCAGACTTCATCTCTCATACTTCAGGCGTATTATTAGGAGGAACCAGCCCATGTAGAAAGACATCAAGCTTGGTAAAGTGGAGTGAAAAAGAGGAAGAACCATCTGATGAGATGGATTGGTTCTGTATATATTGGTGCAGGAATGGGCAGTGTTTTGATTTGCTGTGCATAGGGTCACTATGGGTGGATATCGACTCAACGGCACCTAACAATAATATAATTTTAAGAATACTGGTGTGATGCTGTAGGATAAGTGATTAGTGTCTGTTGAAACCCACCAACCCAATACAGAGTTGCTATGAGTTGAAACTGACTGACTATGCCACTTAAAAACAGCAACAGCAATATAATATAATGTAATAACTTTCCATTAAGTAATAGAATGTGATAATATCAATAAGAGGGAGTTTGAAAAGGCAGTTTCCTTATGGTGCATTCTGTTATTGGACCATGCATAGATACTTTGGCAAATGTCTCACATGACAGGAAGACAGACACTGTGTGTGAGTATAGTGTAAAAGATAAAGAAAACCAAGGAGTGTCAAAGAACCAAGGACAATCCATGGCACAAAACCATGGAAATCCAAGAATAGATTGATACAGCTAAAACCTTTATTTGGAATTTCAGCCTCCAGAACTGAGAAAGTGAATTTCTGTTTTTTAAAGTCTCTCACTTGTGCTAATTGTGTTACAACACTGTAGGTTAGCTAACAACTATCACTTCTTTTCTATTTTAACTAGTACTCTATCCCTCAGACTATAATTAACTTTCTCTATCGTCTAGGAATCCCTTATGGATAAACAAATAAGTAACAGTCTCCAATTTGATCTTCTATTGGGTTCCATAAACCTGCGGAGGCACAGCCACTCTAATTTCCATTGCCATGTGGACTTTATTTTTGTTATTAAGTAAATGAGAGAATTATTCCACGGTGTTCTATTTTTTTATTGATATAGAGCTGATGTCATGTGAATTTTTGTATTGTTGTATTTAAGGAACTGAGATAATTGTTAGATAAGTAAGAAGAAAGTTTAACCTTGCTCATGGGGAGATTCAGTTAAAGTGTGATAATTAATATTGTGTGATATGGTGTGGGGGAAGGTACATGGCAAGAGGATTCACTCCTTTTTATTTAGTGGGTAATTATTACACCAATTCTATGTACTAGATGCTATGCTATATGCTACAGTTCCAGGGTAATTAGAAACCAGCTTGATAGTTGCTCTTTGGAGTTTGTAGCTTAGAGAAGAAGACACAGTAACATGATGGGGAATAAGCACCAGTGCTTCAAGCAGGAATTTGGGGGTTTATTGGAGAGATTAAGACACAGTTCCATGAAAAAGTGATTTTAGACTGAAACATAAATTATGAGCAGGAGCTAGTTAGGCTAAAAACAGTAAAAAAAAAAAAAAAAAAGTATACAAGATATAGAAGAAGGTTCTATGGAGAAAAACTATGGCATGAAACAATAGAACTCTGGTGGCACAGTGGACTAAGCATTGGGCAAGGTTGATGATTCAAATTTACCAGCTACAAAAGAAACAATAGATCCATTTTGGAAGAAGTGCAGCCAGTGTGCTCTTTGGAGGCCAAGATGGCCAAACTTCGTCTCTCATACTTCGGACATATTGTCAGGAGGGACCAGTCTCTGGAGAAGGAGATTATCTTTGGTAAGGTGGAGGGTCAGAGAAAAAGAGGAAGACCCCCAACAAGATGGATTGGCCGAGTGGCAGCATAGATGGACTCAAGCATGGCAACAGTAGTGAGGTTGTTCCAGGATTGGGCAGTGTTTCATTCTGCTGTGCATAGGGTCGCTATGGGTCGGTACCGACTCAATGGCACATAACAACAACAACTGCTGGTGAAAAATGATGTTGTCTGCTCCCATAAAGATTTATAGTCTCAGAAATCCTAAGTAGTAGTTCTACTCTATCCTGTAGAGCCATTATAAGTTTGAATAGACAGTGGTAATGGGTTGGCTGGGTTAGAATACATAAAGATTGTAAGCTGGACATAAATGGTTACCATTCTGTTTAATTCCACAAAAGATATCTGTATGTCATCAAAACATTCATATCTGGAAATCCAGAAAGTAAACCAAACAAACAAAAGACACATGAGCATGTAATATTTTTTATTGTAAAATATTTCCTTTATAGATCACTGTCTATGAAGTGAAGTATCAACACTGAGCTTTGTTTAGAGGTGCAAGTAGTCCCCTCAGTTATGAATGAGATCCATTCCTGGCTTGGTCTAAATTTTTAAATGAAATTTGTAGGTGAGTCAGAATATGTGCATATGGTTCTCATTTAGTTTTACTGTAGTGCCAGAAAAAAGTTGTATGTCTTTTCAATGATTTAAAAGCTACATATGTAGCAAGTGAAAATGATTGTGATGAAGAATCTATTGCAAGTAGGACTTGTTTAAAGTGCTTCAAAGAGAAGCCACAACATAACATTAAAATGGAAATAGGGTTTGTACATTAAGTCAGACATTCTTAAACCAATAACTTACTATAATTATCTGGCAAAGAGAATCAGGAATAAAGTGAGTGCACCAGAAAGAAATCATTATAAAAAGATCTATCAACAATAATCAGTAATGAAGATATTACACATTAGATATCCTAATCGATATGGCTGTTGTAATGGGCCATCAAATCAGTTCTGACTCATACTGACCCTATGAACAATAGAATTAAATTCTGCCTAGTTCTGTGCCATCGTTATAATCATTGCCAAAATTACTTGAGTCCATTGTTGCAACCATTGTTTCAATCCATCTTGCTAAGGAACTTCTTTTATCATTGGCTATTTGCTTTTCCAAGCATGATATCCTTCTCTAGGGACTGGTCCCTCCCGAACCTACATTCCTAGTGTGTGCAATGAAGTCTTACCTTCCTCATTTCTCAGGAGCATTTTGGTTGTCCTTCTTTAAAGACATATTTATTTTTATTCTGGTAATCTATGGTATATTCTTTGTCAGCATCTTCACTGAAATGCATCAATTATTTTTTGTTTTTCCTAGTTCATTTTCTAACATTTAAAAGCATATGAGAAGATTTAAAATGTCATTCTTGAATAAGGTGCACCTTAGTCCTCTAAGGGACATATTCGTCACTTTACAAAAGTCTTTACCACATATTTGCCTAATCATTTGATTTCATAATTAACTAAGTGTGATTAATGGATCCTACTATGAACCCCTGGAGTCCTGATGTGGCACTGTGGGCTAATGCATCAGACTGCAAATTGTTTGAACTGACAGGTCGCTGCTCCTTGAAAATCCTATACAGGGTCACTATGGGTTGGAATCAACTCGACGGCACTTAACAACGATAACAACAACACTATGAATCCCTGACTATAAACGAAATTACTGACAACTTCAATATCTTGTTCATTGATCATGATGCTGTCTATTGACATACTTGTGGTGATCCTGCACAGGGTTTCTGTGGTTATAAATCTTTGCAGAAGCAGAAAGCCTCACCTTTCACCTTCAGAGTGGCTGATGAGATTTAACTAAAGAACTGTGGTTCACAATCCAGTGCTTATCCTACAGAGCCACTGTGCTTTAGCAATTGCTTTAAATTCTCTTCTCTTTCAGCAAGCAACTTTGTGTAAAATGCATGTAACATGTTATTATGAGTCTTCCTTCATTCCTGATGCTCTGTTCTTCTTTATAAAGTACAATTTATGAGATGTTTTTCTCAGCATAATGATTGAATATGTTTGGTCAAAGGATACAACCTTGGCACACACCTTTCCTTATCTTAAACCATACAGTACCCCCCTTGTTCTCTTCAATGACTGATTTTTGGTCTATATCCAGATTCATCTGAGCTAACTTAAGTGTGCTGGAATTCCCATTCCTTGCAATGTTATCTATAATTTGTTATGATCCACATAACTGGATGCTTTTGCACAGTCAGTATGACACAGTTAAATATCTTTCTGGTATTCTTTGATTTCAGTCAAAATCCCTCTTATCTCAGCATTAATGTCTATTGTCCCACATCCTCTTCTAAATCTGGCTTGAATTTCTTAACAGTTCCCAGAAACAATTTTTGAATAATCTTCAGCAGTATTTTATTTAGAGGTGATATTAATAATAAGGCTTAATAATTTCCATGTTCTGTTGGACCAACTTTATACACTTTTATACACTTAAGCAAGTGGAGTCCATTTTGCTTAAAGAACTTCAGTAGACTACTAGTCTAGTGGGTTTTCAGCCTCTAGTGATGCCTCAAACTTTGCCCCTGATGGTAGGTCCCTTGTCTCCAGGGCCCTTTTCAAATCTTACTGAACTACAAAGAGTGATAGCCAGACAGCCAATACAGGGCCAAGCACAGTTGGGAAGGCTGGGACAAGGAATTCTTGCAGAAACACAACAATAAGGGTTAATGACAGCCAGCCCTGCTCAGACCCTCAATGACACACTGAATGTCAGTCAGAAATCAGGACAGAAGTCAGTGAAAAAGCATCTGCAATGTCAAACACACATACCCACAGTATTGTTGCTTCCATTTCCCAACCTCAGACTCCAAATCCATCTCTGTCAATCATGCTTCCTACCTTGCCATTGATATTGATAAACAAGTAAGTCCCCAATTCAGGAGAAATCACTTCCCACTGGAATCATATCATAATAAAAGTAGTGTTAACATCAGTGATTTAAATCATTTAAGACTATTTTATCTCCACGCAGAAATGAACCATAATTATAAATCATTTGAAATCCTTATTTAAAAAATATATCAAACCCATATTATTGCTGATAAGTATGATGCAACTGTCTGGCTACCAAGGTCATCAAATATATATATGTTGCTGTTAAGTGTCGTATAGTTGGTTCCGACTAATAATGACCTTGTATAGGGTTTCCGGGAGGAGGCTGGTTTGAACTACTGACTTTATGGTTTCAAGAGTCTTTTCTGATAACCATTTTGATCTTTTCTTTCCTTCTTGTCAACTCAATGACCTTTTTCTTTCTTTCTATATGATGTTCTTGATGTCATCCTACAACTCTCTAATTAATCAAATCTGTATTTTAGATGATCTCTAAATTGAGGTGGGATATATTCATGGTTATAGTTTGTCTCTCAACAACTTGTTTTCATTTTCTTCAGCTTGTGTGAATTTGTATATGAGCAATTGATGGTCTGTTCCATAGTCTGCCCCTGGCCTTGTTTTGCCTGATGCTGTGGAGCTTTCCCACCATTTCTTTTGACAAATGTGGAGATTTGATTTCTGTGTACTCCATCTGGTGAGGTACATGTGTTTATGTTGTTTAAAAAAGGCATTTGCAATGAACAAGTCATTGGTCTTGCAAAATTCTATCATGCGATCCCCAACATCATTTCTATCACCAAGGCCATATATTCCAACTACTGGCCTTTGTTCTTTGTTTTCAGAATTTGCATTCCAGTCACCACTACTGATCAATACATCTTGATTAAATGTTTGATCAATTTCAGACTGAATAATTTAATAGAATTTTTCAATTCATCATTACCAGCTTTGGTGGTTGTATTATGCATATATTATAATATAATTGTATTATATACATATAATAGTTTATTAAATGGTCTTTCATGTAGGCATGTGGATATTATCCTATCAGAGACAATATTGTACTTTAAATGCACTTTAAAAATGTTCTTTTTTATGATGAATGCAATTCTATGCCTCTTCTATTTGTCATTCCTATCATAGTAGACCATGTGATTGTCAGATTCAAAATGGCCAATATCAGTCCATTTTAGCTCACTA
The DNA here is from genome assembly GCF_000296735.1 of Chrysochloris asiatica. NCBI lineage: Eukaryota > Metazoa > Chordata > Mammalia > Afrosoricida > Chrysochloridae > Chrysochloris > Chrysochloris asiatica. The sequence goes on along the minus strand of NW_006408542.1, from coordinate 594,034 downwards.
ATGCCTAGGATATCAATATTTATGTGTTCCATTTCATTTGTGACAACTTTCAGTATTCCTAGATTCATACTTTGTGCATTCCATGTTTTGATTGTTAATGGGTGTTTACAGCTCTTTCTCCTCATTTTGAGTTGTGCCTCATCAGGATATGAAATTCCCAAAAGCTTTATTCAATTTGCATCATCATGGTCAATTCTACTTTGAGGGGACAATTCTTCCCAGTCATATTTTGAATGCCTTCTAACTTGAGGGGTTCATTTTCGGGCACTATATCTGACATATTCTGTTACTCTTCATCATATTTTTCTACAAATACTCTGGTGCTATCTGACAGTGTAACATTGCTATTCATAAGCTTTTTAGTGACTAAATATTTGGAAGTAGTTTGTCTTTCCTTCTTTTTAGTCTGTCTTAGTCTGGAAGTGCATCTGAAACCTGTCCACCATAAATGACCCTGTTTGTATATAAAATACTGGTGTCACACCTTCTAGAACTACAGAAATATGCAAGCCACCACAGTATGACAAATTGACAGTTGAGTGGTAGGTGTAAGTCACTTTATCAAAAAAGAATTGGCCAATGTTCAACCATTTGAAGAGGTAGCAAATGATCAAGAACTGATTCTATTGAAGGGAGAAATCCAAGATGCACTAAAGGCATTGACAAAAAAACAAGAGTCTACTCTAGGATTGTTGTTGTTAGGTGCTGTCTTGTCAGTTCTAACTCATATCAGCTCTATATAAGGTTTACAAGGAGTGGCTGGTGGATTTGAACCACCAACCTTGTGATTAGCAGTCCAGTGGTTATCCTACAGCACCAAACTGATGCAGTACTGGAGGCACTCACTTTTCTATGCCAGTAAATTTGGAAGACAGCTACCTAACCAACTGAATAAAAGAAATCTATATTTGTTCCCCTTCCAAAGAAAGGTGACCCAGTGGGGGGAAAAGGTATTCAACTATATCATAAATATCACATGCAAATTCAATTTTGCTAAAGATAATAAAAAAGATTGCATTAGTATATCAACAATAACAAGCTAGATTCAGAAGATGTGAAATAAGTATTTGTTGTTGGCATCAGATGCATCTTGGCTAAATGTTAAGAACACCAGAACGATGTTTATTTGTGTTTTACTGTCAGTGCCTGACTGTGTTGCCTTCATTTCTTTGCCATTGCTTCTTTCCATGTTTGTTGTATATTATTCTGTGTTACAGCTCTCCTCACTTGATTATTACTTAAAAAGTTGGTGGTTGGAACCCACCCAGAGGTACTTTGTTGTTCAAAGGAGTGGCTGGTAAGCTTGTACCACTGATCTTGCGGTGCATATCAATCTTGCAGTCCAGTGCATTAACCCACAGCACCACACCAGGACACTAGGAAATCTGCTTCCAAAAGGTCACAGCCTTGAATACTGTATGGAACAGTTTCACTTTGCAAATATGGGTTCACTAGGAGTCAGAATTAACTTGATGGCAACTGAGAAGAGAGTAAATGGCTAGGGGAAAGAATAATTATTTAGGATCTTCAGGAAGGTTTTGCTGAGAAAATACTGTATTCCAAGAGTTTCATCTACTAACATCTTTACACCATTAGAAATAATAAGCAGTGGCACAAAAGACAGGTAGATTTTAGAAAAAAAAAAATGTCTTACCTTGGAAATCAGAAAAATGGAGACAGATTATCCCTTACCTAAAAATAAGTAATAAAATTTAACAAAAGCTACTGGGGTGGGACTGTCAAGTAAGCATTGGATCAAAAGGTCAGTTTGAACCATAAGGTTGTTGTTTTGTTAAGTGCTGTTGAGTCAATTCCAACCAGTAGTGACCCTGTATAGGATTTCCAAGGAACAGTTGGTGAGCTTGAACTACCAACCTTGCAGTTCATATGACTTTGCAGTCTAATGCATTTACTCATAGCACCACACCAGGATTGATTGAAATCCACCAGCCATTCATTAGAAATCCTATATAGGGTTGCTGTGAGTCAGAAATGACTCAGCAGCATTTAAAACCACCACAACAAAGCTACTGGATAAAAAATGAAAGCAGTTATATTCTTATACTTGAAACAAACTTAAAAGTATGATAGAAATATACCATTTACTAGGGAAGCCAAAGCTAAAAAACACATAGAAATAAATTTAAAACAAAAAGTGTATAAGGAATTTATAGACTAAATGATAAAACTTTATTAAAAGTTACAAATGTAGAAATAAAAAGTGAAGAGATAGCTTGTTCATTTAGGTAAATCTCAACATCAAGAAGGTGGAAATTTTGTCTAAATAAAATTGTAAATTGAAGGCAAATCCAATAAAAATCCCAACAATTTTTTTATAGAACTTGAAGGAGACAGTTGGTCAAACATCTGCTAGATGAATTCCAACTCATAGATACCCTGAATAGGGTTTTTGAGGAGTAACTGATGGGTTTATACTGTTGACTTTGCAATTAGCAGTCCCGTGCTTATCCTACAGTGCCACATCAACTAATATAAAAATATTAAACTATTTAAGACACAGAAAAGGTAATATTTAATGCCTAGTCTGACTAAGCATGCATATATGCTCATAAAGAAGCAGTCAGGATAAAAAGTATATACTATTTTGTAATGATGAAAACATGAAACCGCTTCAACTGTTCTACAGTAAGGGAATATAAAATTACTTTGCTGCCACCACTGTGAAAACCAATCTGGTTGGAGTCTTCCTCTTTTTCACAGACTATCCACTTTACCAACCATGATGTCCTTCTCCAGGGACTGGTACTTCCTGATAGCATGTCTGACGTATGAGATCTGATGTCCCACCATCCTGGCTTCTAAGGAACATTCTGGCTGTACTTCAAACACAGATTTGTTTGCTCTCTGGCAGTCCATGATGCCGTTAATATTCTTCTCCAACACCAAAACTCAAATTTATCAACTTTTCTATGACCTTCCACTTCCTTACCAAAGGGTACACCCTTCAAGCCCACCCCTTGGTTATCAACACACAACCCCTCTCCCTCTCTGGTTCTAGAGATCCAGCCGCTCCATCTCTCCACATCATCATCTCTGCCTCCATCTCTGGAGTCACTGTTTTTCTGGGTCGGGTCCCACACTCCACTCTTCTCCCTTGATGGTCCCAGGGAGAAGAGTGCAAGGTCATCAACTCCCCTCCTTTTGCTATAATATGTCTACCTTTGCATTTCCAACCCTCACAGTCAGTCCTGATAGTAATTATTCACTATTGTACCACATGAATGCTATTACCATCCCCTTCCATCAGTCCCACCCAGACAGATTGGATACTACTCAGTGGAGATTCTACCTTCCTCCACACCCTCTGAACCTAGGCTCCCTCTTGAAATCCAGTCACTTCTTTCCTTTGTAGCCCATGGTCTCCAGTTCTGGGTAGCCAATGTCCAAATTGCTCAACTCTGCCTACCCTGTGTATGGAGGGGGTGGGAATGATCCTCACTGTAAAAATTTATTCTTTCTTTTGAGCTACTGCATCCATAGGTGTAGGTCAAGTTCATCAAATTGTATCCTATTACTCTTTTTTTTTCTCTTCTTTCTTCTTTTAGTTGAGCTCTGATCATCCAGTCATTGAAGCCAGGTCAAGTGGGTATTATCCACAAGTGTGGGAGTTCTTGTGCATATGCCCTCTCTTCTTATCAGCTGGATGCTTCATTCTGCACTCTAATCCTCTGTGGCTATGTCACAGAATCTTGGCCCAGGAGTCCCCAGGTCTTGCCAAACTGCTGGTCAACCAGGTCTCCACATAGGTTCAGGCATCCACTTTGGTTCTTACTTTCTTTTTCTCTTTTTTTCTTACATTTGTAATGACGGTTTGTTTTCTTCATGAATGATGTTCTTGATTTCATCTCACAACTCCTCTGGTCTGTGGTCATTTTGTGGTCTTTAAATTCAGGTGGGATGTAATCAAGGTTGTATCTTGGCTTTCATGTTCTTCTTCAACTTCAACCTGAAGTTGCATTTGAGCAATTGATGGTCTTTTCTGTAGTCAGCCCCTACCTAGCCTTGTTTTGTCTGAAGATATTGATGTTCTCCATTGTCTCTTGTCACAGATGCAGTCAATTTATATTCATTCCACATAATGAGCTCCAAGTGTATAGTTACAATTTATGTTCCTAAAAAAAGTATTCGTAATGAATATGTTTTTGGTCTTGCAAAATTCTAACATGTGATCTCTAGCATACTTTTCTATCACCAAGTCTGTATTTTCCAACTACTAATCCTTCATTTTTGTTTCCAACTTTCACATTTCAGTCACTGGTAATTATCAATACATCTTGAATTCATGTTTGATTAATTTCAGACTGAAAAAGTTGGTAGAATTCGTTTATTTCTTCTTCATTGGTTTTAGTGATTGGTGCTCAAAGCTGAATAATAGTCATATTAACTGATCTTCCTTGTATATAGATGTTATCCTATCACAAATGTTAATCTTAAAATGTTCTTAAACATTTTAAAATGTTCTTTTTGAGGATGAATGCTACTGTATTTCTTTTCAATTTGTCATTATCAGCATAGTAAACCAAATGATTGTTGGGTTCAGAAAGGACAGTTCCTGTTCATTTCAGCCACTAATGCGTAGGATATTGATTTTTAAGTGTTTAATTTGATTTTTGATGACATCCAATTTTCCTAGATTTATACTTAGTACATTTCAACTTCCAATTATTTATGGAGGCTTGCAACTATTTCTTCTTTTTTAATTCTGACCTGTCAGCAACTGGAGGTCTCAAGAGTTTTGCTCGATTCATGTTGTTAAGATCAACTCTATTTTGATGAAGCAGCTCTTCCCCCATTATATTTTGAGCGCCTTCTAATCTGAGGAATTCTTCTTCAGACACTACATCAAATAATATTTCACTGCTAGTCAGAAAGTTTTCATAGGCTAATTTCTCAGACGTGAACCATATCTTACTTCTTCCTATTCTGTGTTAGTTTGAAAGCTTTGTTGCAACCTGTCCACCATGGGTGAAACTGCTGGTGTTTGAAATATTGGTAACATAATTTCCAGTATTAAAACAACATGCAAGTCATCACAGTAAGACAAACTGACAGACAAGTGGTAGGGGATCAAATTAGGTGGTAATAAATTTTTTATATGAAATTACATTGAAGGTAGTGTTGCCCAAACAATTACTGTAAATGTTGTCAAGATTTGAATACTGGCAAAAGTTGAATTGGCAATAGTTTTGTGATAGACATATTTACAACAACAACGACAAACAGCAGAGGCTGTTCATGTATAGCAAAGCACCTCATGGGATTTGGTTCTTTGATTTGGAGATTTAGGGTTATGTTTTTATGGAACATGTCATGGAATTGATTTAATAATGTGTTTAGTGCCTTTGTTCTACATCCTAGGTCAGTATTGCATAATTCTTGAAGATATGTGGCAAATTGCTTCCATAAACTATCACAGTTGGTTCCTTTGCCATGAGAACAGACAAAAATGAATGATGTCCTGCTACCATTACTTAGCATTTTTATCTAAGAATCTATGTTGTTGTTGTTGTTGTATGCCGTGGAGTCGGATCCGACCCATAGCGACCCTGTACAGGGTTTCCAAGGCTGTTTATCTTTACGGAAGCAGAACACCTCATCTTTCTCCCGCAGAGCAGCTGGTAGTTTCGAACTGCTGACCTTGCGGTTCACAGCCCGATTCGTAACCACTACGCTACCAGAACTCCTTTAGAAGAATCCTAATCAAGAGAGGGGAAAGGCAGAAAAGAATTTCAAATTCGTATGGAATCCGGACTTTCTGATTCTAAATCTGGGAGGATGGCTAAATCCCTGAATTTATTGCCCTGAGATAATCTTTAAATCTTAAACCAATAAATCCCCTAAAACCTTTGAAAAATCAAATAATAGTTTTAACTTAATTACTAATGAAGTTCTGCTTGAACAACATGCTTTTTTAGGAACTATCTTTAAAGGATCAGATTGGCATCAGCAGCTTGAAAGATTAGATAAGAACATTCAATAGTAGTGAATGTATGTTAATGGAGTAAAACACTTAAGGAAAGGATGTATTAGTGTCACTAAATGTTACATGTAGAAACTTATTGCTGTATGTTTTGCTATATATATTCTCAATAACAACAGCAATGACAAAAGAAATACTTATTTTTTAAATTGTATCATTCAGTTCTAAGAAATGAAAGGATGGATTTCAGCTAATAGGATTTCAATTAAATTGTGAAATAGTTTCACAAAATATTTGCTTTTGAATTTTTAATTTGTGTCAACAAAGTCATGCAACCTTTACTCTTTGTTAAATCCAATGGCCCACTTAACCTTTTAAATTATAGCATTTTATATCCTTTTCTTCCTTGCATCCTCACCTCTTTTCCTATATACTCCTTTTCCTTCATTTAATAACTGAGAACTTACAATGTGTGCAGGGTCAAATACTTGAGGCTCAAAGATTTATGTCATAGTCCTAAAAGATCTCATTTTTAATTTTAAAACATGCCTTAAAACTTAAACAATCCAATGAACACTAACACAGTTATGCAACTCCATATGAAAAAATGGCCTGAATAGAACCCCTTCACTTTGTTTTAGGAGTCTCTTGGTGTTATAAATAGTTAAGCACTTAAATACTAACTGAAAGGTTGGTGGTTCTAATCCATCAAGTGGCATCTTGGAGGAAAGACCTATGATCTGATTCTAAAAGGTCATAGCCTAGAAAATTCTAGGGAACGCATTTTTACTCTGCACATATAAGGTCCCCAGGATTCAGGGGCAACACAACTACAACTGAAAAACTTGTATCTCTTTTCAGACACTTTCCAACTTGTTAATAATAGTGTTTGTTTTCTTTTCTGGCTCAAATTCTTTTGTATTTTTCAATCATTTGAAATTCTGTTTCTCTTATATTACCCTCAAAGCTTTCTAGGAATTGAAATGTCCTTACTCTTTAACTCATTAGTTAACTTCATGCCATATAATTGTTTACTTACCTTGAAACCCTCTGGGTATCAGCACAACAGGCTAGTGGTTAAAGGCATGGGTTGCTGTCAGTGTTTTATAAGGTGGAGATGTGGGGGATCATTTACTTATTGCCCTGTACACAAATAATTCTTATTCAAGATAAATATTACAGATCCTAGAGAGATAAAAATATCCTAATAGTCTGAGACAAGAGAAATCACTATACTTGTATGTGATAGTATTAAGAATTGCTTTAGGAAGGAGATTTGAGTTGTACTATGGAGTGCTTTTGTGGTGCTGTGTGATAAGCACTTGACCATAAGGTCAGTTTGAACCACAAGATCGGCTGTTCAAACACACCAGCTGCTCCTTGAGGATTTTATACAGGATCACTATAGGTTGGAGCTGACTGGACAGCACTTGGCTACAACAGCATCAAATGGAATAAATAAAATAAATAATAATTTCACCATTTGGACAAGTAAATTTGGGAAAACTGAATGGCTCCATTCCTGTGAAATATTTCAAGTTAAAATTTAAAGTTTTCACCTATTTGATCATTGATATTTTGGAGGTATTTTGTGCTCACTCTAATTATGATATTGATACTTCATATTTTATACTTAGTATTTAACATAAATACTCTGTGTACTAGAAAATTGTTCCATTTTTCTATAGCATAATTAATTCCCTAATATTAAAAAATCTCTTTAAGAAAAGCATATGGGAAAGTGGAATTCTTTATGCATATTATAGCAGACTCCACTCTTATCTAGAATTTATATGAACACACAATTCATATAAATGAGTATACTCATAAAAGTGATCTAAAATTTTCTATAAGTTGAGTTGATTTTACTAGAAAGGAATAAAAGTGTTTAATAAGCTGGAAAGAATACTGATTAATAATATCATATGTGAATACCATAGGATGTTGATTATAGTAAAGACTAAAATATTTCAATCCCTAATTTAAAAAAAAAAAAAAAAAAGGTGAAATTCATCTACCTAGTAAGCTATTTTCCCGAATTAACAATCAGAGATTTTCAGATCTGAAATGAATTTTAAAAAACATCTACTCAATGCTTTGAAGATGAGAAAACTGATTTTACCGAGAACATGTAACTAAATAACAGCAAAAATACAAGTAGTCTCTGCCTCCTTTTGTCTAAGAAAATATTAGTGTCACTCTTTTTAAAATAAGGAGCTCTGGTAGCATAGTGGCTACGAATCGGGCTGCGAACCGCAAGGTCAGAAGTTCGAAACTACCAGCTGTTCTGTGGTAGAAAGATGAGGCTTTCTGCTCTTGTAAAGATTTACAGCCTAGGAAACCCTATAACAGGGTTTCTATGAGTCAGCACCAACTCCACGGCAAGTAACAACAACCTTTCTTAAATATAATAAAATTATTTGATTTAAATTCTGAGAAAATGAATTACTTCAATTCTAAGTTATCACTTCATGTTTTGAGTTTCATTATTTAAGGCAGTTCCATTCCATAAAATCTTATAATTGTAATGAGAATTTATTTTACAGATTTCCAATTAAGCTATGCTGGTAATACAATGCTGACTGACTGTCACTAGTGATTACAAACAAAGGAAAGCAAATAAACGAGAAGCTTTGTTTTACACCTGAAAATTAAAACAAAACAGAAATATACCCACTTCAAATGTTTTCCACTTGAAATTGCAATTTCAGTATTATACCTGGAGATTTAAGAAGTAATGATATCCATAAATTATTTTGCCAGGATGAAAAAAATCATCAGAAAAGAGAGATTAAAAAACTAAGTAATAACAAATATTAGAAGAGAAAAACACTAACTTGCTTAGTCTAATCCCTATATGATATGAACCAGAAATTTGACTTAAGGGTTTATGTAATGTTTGAAGGTAAGGTCATAATATTAAATTCTTTGCATAAATAACTTACTTACCTGCCCATGCATGTGAGAAAATGGATTTTATATGATAACTATAAGGCAGTTTGCAAGAGTGTATGAAAGAGTGCAGCTATAAAAGAGAATATTGATCATTGATAAACTGTCAGATCGATTTGCTAGACTATAAGAGCATGAATTCTGTGCAACCATTACCAAAACTAGTAAAATTTAAAAAGCAGAAGTTAAACCTCAGATTATAAAAATAAAATTTAGATTTACTCAGTTCTTCAGCACAAAACTAAAATAAATATATGAATGAAAATAATCTTCCCTGTTAAATATCCTTATAAATGAGAAAATTAATAATTAAGGAGTTAATGCAAACATATAAATTTAAATCTAGAACAAGTATATGTTAAACTAATGTGACAAAAATAAAGATAGAACAGTAGGCAAGGAGGTACTGTTGTTGTTGTTAAGAGCTTTTGAGTTGGTTCTGACTTGTACAGGATTTCTGAGGAGCAGCTGGTGAGTTTGAAACACCAACTTGTGGTACAAACTGACCTTGCAGTCGAGTGTTTATCATAGCACCACACCAGAACTCCTAAAGCATCGGAGGCCTTATTTTGGAATATGTAAAAAAAAAAAATTCAGTTCTGAGCAGAATTAAGAGTAATATGGTAAACCTCACTAATTTACATTTCCTTCTTCAGGAAATGCTGTTTCTTACAGTCCCCTAACTTGTGCTTCATTTTTCAGAGAGGTTTTATTGATTTTGAAAGAAGTTATCAATAGAGTAATGTGCTTTAGCTAAGACAAAGAAGAGAGTATGACCTACAGATATCTTTTAAAAAGACAAAAAAATTATATTCATAGAGGAAAAAAATTTTTCTACATGCTTTGGATATAAGAGTAAGTTAAAAGTATAATTAAGAAATCATATAAAATATCAAAATGTTAAACTAATGTGAAAAACTCATAGTGATCAAGTATATGGTTCCTACAGCTTTAAGCTTTATGGGGCTATCATATCTTAACGTATTCTCCATCTAGGTCTGTACTGTTTTGAAAGCTCTGCTACCATCTCCCTAATTCTTCACCAAATAATTGTGTGCTCTTCCATTTACACCACATCAAAACGCCAATTTTGACATCCATGAGGGGCTCAAATTGTACTCCTGTTTGTATTTTTTATGTATGATTTTTAGGGGCGGGAGAAGAGGAAGACAGAAGGGACAAGCCAGAGCTTTAAAGTGGATGGTATAAGATTTCTCAGTGAAATCCTCAGAGGATAGCCCTTGCCATTCTTGACAAATGAGCACATGGATTGTCATGATGGAAAAAAATTCCTCGGCACAACTATCCTGACCTTTTCCTCACCAATGCAGCTTTCCATTTGTTCATAACAAACCCTGAAGTTTGTCTGTGTCCTTTGAGAATATCTATCAAGGTTATCCCTTTGGGATCCCCCAAAACAGTTGTCATAAACTTCCTGCCTTAAATTTATTTGTCCCAGAAGATCTACTCAGAAGCAGCTGATTTGATTGGATCTTTTGTTTTTGAAGGTACCCTAAGGAGACTAGTGGTGATGCTTGTATGCCATCGAGTTGACTTTAACTCATAGTGATCAAGTATATGGTTTCTGCAGCTTTAAGCTTTATGGGGGCAAAAAAGCTTCTTCTCTCTCATGGAGTCACTAGTGTATTTAAACTGCTGCTGACCTGTGGTTAGCAGTCCAACCCTAACCCACTACACCGCCAGTGCTTCTTAGAAGGAGGTTGAAGAATATATATTACTGAAAGAACTTGTCTACAGTCATCTACTGATTGTAGAGACATGTGTAAATATGAGGATGAGTAAACAATTATCCACATTCTGGCTGTAGAATTTATTTTAATCACCTGTAAGAAAAGACCAGTACTTTTTTGACCAATCTCCCTCCTTTTCAATACACTTTTTCCATCTGGTCAGCAAGCTTTCATATTTCTTTATTAAAGACAATTTAGGCCTTAAATGCACCACTGTCTTCGTTTCTTCATCAGAGATGAATCTTCATGCTGAAAGGGCTGCTCTCAGGGGATCAAACAGGTGAAAATCTGATACAGCAAATCTCATACTTCAAAAATGAAGTTTTTGCAGCGTATCAACAGTGTGGACAGAAGTATGAGGACATGCATTTCATGCAAAATCACATGACCTTGGGTAGCCGTCCTCTGCCTTTAATCAGAAGTCTAGGATTCCGGTCTACAGTGAGCATTTCACAGTAAGGAGCACTGTTGATTGGTGAACCTTTTACCTGATAATGTTCCAATACTGGTCCTTGAAAGTTCCTGAAAACTGTAAACATCAGTTTTCCACCTGATGGTTTACTTTTGAACTTTTTCTTAGTTAGCGATTGAGGATGTTTCCATTATATGCTCTGCCACATTTACTGTCAAGCTCATAGTGATGGATCGTGTCTTGTCACCAGTAACAATCTTTTTTTGATTGTTGTTGTTAAAGAAACTATTATCCTTTGAGGATCAGTGCAAATTCTGTTTGCAGATGTCCAAATGCTTCTGTTTATGTCTTTCTGTGAGTTGTTTCTGTAGCCATCTTGCACAAACTTTGAAAAACCCAAATCTATCATGGGTTATTTCATAGCAGAGCCATCGCTAATTTGAAAATGATATGTCATACAAACCACTCATTTGTCACTCATCTGTTCTACAGAATAATTTCATGTGCTCAATGTTGCCATCAACAGTGGATGTGGACAGGCCTTTTAATATAACCAGTGTGCTAATAATTTTTGAATCAACTTCATACTTTTTGTTTGACATAAACCCATATATACGTGAGCTAAAACTCTAGCAGCAACACTTTTTATGCTTACCCTGATATTATTTTTTAAATCCTAGAATTCTTTTTTTTT
>NW_006408542.1:577998-581789 GCF_000296735.1 Chrysochloris asiatica | reverse complement strand
GGTTCTGACTTATAAATTCAAGAAACTCAGCTAATTCAAACTCTTCATATTTATTTCAAGGTGATGATTTAAATTTCTGCATGGAATTTAAGATAGTTGTAATACTATTTTAAAAAAAGGAGAACAAATAAAGTTTTATTTTGTTAGCGTTTATTTATTACGAGTAAACATTACCCATATTTACAATGTTTTATTTATGTATAATTTTTATAAGAATCTGACTGAATCCTATCTTATTCTTCAGAAATGAAATTTATAGAAAGAACAAGTTGACTTTTGTTACACAATGTAAGAACTCCAAATATCAGTTCTTGAAAGCAGTTATAGTCTAATGTTTGATGCTAAAGCAACCATCATTTGCATAATTTGTCCATCGTGCTTTAGTTTGGCAAATTATCCTCCTTATCACCTAATTTTAAACTGTATCAAACTTTCATTTGTTAAATTGTGGTGGGGTAGAGTAGTTTATTATTCTGCATAATGAATATTAAGATTGTTTTTAAATGAACATCATAATATAATTCATAATAATATCCTGATCATGTTCTTTATCAGCTTGCTTAATATATACTCTACATACTATGTATTTCACACATGTAAAGTATCCAATTGAATGTTCTTTTTTGTATATTCACAGAACTGTACAATCATTACCACAGTCTAATTTTAGAACATGTCATCATTTAGCAGTCAACTTGTCATTCTTTATTACCCCCTATCCCTAGACAACCAGTAATCTACTTTTTAATCTCTGTATATTTGTCTATTTCAGACATTTTATATAAATGGCATCATACTTTCATATGACCTCAATGACTTGATAATCAGAACTCAACTAGAGGAAGATTAAAAAAAAAAAAAATTGATAGTCAAGTTCTGGTCATATAGCCAGTGAAGCTAGGTCAAATGGGTACTATCTGCAAGTTTGAACATTCTTCTTCATCCCCCATCACTTCATATCAGCTGGACGCTTCACTCTCAGCTCTAGCATTCCGTGGCTATATCCTTGTCCATGGGCACAGGAGTCTCCAAGTCTCACCATGCTTTGGACCAATCAGACCTTCCTCTTCTCGCTCTCATCTTCAAGGTCGATAGGAGTCTATGGAACATGGTCAAACTCAGCCCATATTTTCACTGCTGCTTTTTCACCACTTCCACTCACCAGTAGACTAACGTGGTCACCAGCAATCTTACATGCCTATTCATGTGTTCCTTTGAGTTTCGTTCTTGGAAGAGAAGTTGTCCTGAAGGGACTAGATTGCTTGCCTTGATGGCTCCCTGGCAAACAACTTGCTTGTTCTTGTAGTAGCTAAACTGTAGTCCCAGTTTTAGTTTTTGATTTTTCCTGCTGGTCTTTCTTTCAAGAAGTATCATCTGTCCCTCTAGCTATTCCAGGCTGGTCTGCTTATACTTTTAAGCGTGATGCCCCACCTAAGATCTTATACACTACAAAGGCTTCACATGAAGCCTGTTTCACTGTGCAAGTTCTAGAACCCCTTTAAGAATTTCAATTAGTTATAGGCTGAAGATGGGCTTTTGAGCTCTAATCATGTTTCCTTATATTCCTTTCTATCCCACTCAAGTGTCTATTTTACAGTAGTAGGCAAGGGAAACCAATACTCATAAGAAAGTCATGCATCTTAACATTATTTCCCCTTTTACCTATGTAGACTTGTCTTGATCCCTATATCATGAGCCCTGTTGTTCCAAGGTTGAGCATACATCACTATTTACCTCTATGTCCCATTTAGCCCATGCAAACCTGCCTCATTACCCTCCCCTTTATTGTATATTTTCCTCCTCAACACCCAGACTCTGAACCTCTACCCTGTGCTCTACCATCCTCTCGCTCCCACCCCTGGTAACCAATAAAGAATTTTTTTTTTTTTCCTTTTAGTATGGTTATATTTTCTTAAACTGTTACAATATCGGTGTTATGCAATATTTGTCATTTTGTTACTGACTAATTTAACTCAGCATAATGTCCTCAAGGTTCTTCCATGTTATGTTGTAGCTTGCAGCTTCTTTGTTCTTCATTGTAGCATAGTATTCCATTACATGTATGTACCAAAGTTTGTTTATCCATATTTCCATTGATGGGCACTTGGCTGTCTCCAACTTTTTGCTATTGTGAATAGTGCTGGGATAAACACTGTGCATCTATCTATTTGTATTCTGGCTCGTATTTCTTGAGCTGTATACCAAGTAGAGGATTGCTGGATTGTAAGGTATTTGTATTTCCAACTTTCTGAAGAAGTGCCATAGTGTTTTCCAGAGTGTTTGGACCGTTTTGCATTCCCACCAGCAATGTAGGAGGGTCCCAGTCTCTCCATATCCTCACCAGCATTTATTGTTCTGCTTTTTTGAACTGCACTGTTGTTGCTGGTGTGAGATGATATTTCATTGTTGTTTTGATTTTGTGGCGCTGTGGGCTAATGTGTCAGACTGCAAAGTCGTTTGAACTGCAAGGTCGGTAGTTCAAGCTCACCAGCTGCTGCTTGGAAAAACCCTATATAGGGTCACTATGGGTCAGAATCGACCCTGCAGCACTTAACAACAACAACAATGGCTAATGATGGTGAACATTTCTTCATATGTTTGTTAGCTGCATGAATCTCTTCCTTGGTGAAGTGTCTGTTCATATCCTGTGCCCTTTTTTTAATTGGGTTATTTGTCTTTTTCTCATAGAGGTGTTGTAGTTTCCTATATATTTTAGGAATTTAGTCCCTTGTCTGATTTGTCGTTTCAAAAGATTTTTTCCCATCCGTGGGCTCCCTTTCTACTCTTGGGGAAATCTTTTGTTGATACACATAAGTTTCTAATTTTTAATGTGTCCCAATCATTTATTGTGCCTTTTGTTTGTTCAGTTCTCACAATGTTTGGTAGTCTGTGTGTGCCCTGTGTATGAAGCCCTTAAATTTGTCCCTATTTTTTTCATTTATGACCTTTATAAATCTGGGATTCACATTTAGGTCTTTAATCCATGCTGAATTGATTTTTGTATATGGAGTGAGGTAAAGGTCTTGTTTTAATCTTTCACATATTGAGTTCCAATTCTACAAGCACCATCTGTTGAAGAGATTATCCCTCCCCATTCAGTGTTCTTTGGCCCTTTGTCAAAGATCAGTTGGTCATATGTGGATGGGCTAATCGCTGGATTTTCGATTGTGTTCCATTGATCAATATAGCTTTCATTGTACCTGTACCAGGCTATTTTGACCACTGTAGCCATGTAGTATATTTTGAAATCAGGGAGTGAGAGGCTTCCAGCTTTATTCTTCTTCTTAAGCAGTGCTTTGCTTATCGTGGGTCTCTTTCCTTTCCATATATAAAGTTTGTAATTGGTTTCTCCATCTCTTTGAAGAATGTCGTTGGAATCTGGATTGGGATTGCATTATGTGTAAAGTGCTTTGGGCAGTATTGACATTTTCACAATGTTAAGTCTTCCTTTCCAGGAGCATGGTATATTCTTCCATTTTTGTAGATCTCTTTTGGTTTCTTGTAGTAGTGTTTTGTAATTTTCTTTGTATAGGTCCTTTGTTTCTCTGGTTACGTTTAATCTTAAATATTTCATCCTTTGGGTGACTATTATAAATGGTATTGCTTTCCTAATGTTCTTTTCAGCGCTGTCATTATTTTTTTAGAGGAATCCAACTGATTTTTGTATGTTCATCTTGTATCCTTCCACTTTGCTGAATTTTCCAATGAGTTCTAGTAGTTTTTTTTCCTGAATCTTTGGGGTTTTCTATGTATTAGGAACATATCATCTGAAAATAGTTTTTTTTTTTTTT
>NW_006408542.1:575698-577398 GCF_000296735.1 Chrysochloris asiatica | reverse complement strand
ATTTTGGGTAGCCAATGTCTAAGTTCCCCCTCCCTTTTAACCCTGTGTACCAAGAAAGTGGGAATGAGCCTCACTGTAGAGATTTGTCCGCTCCTTTGTCATACTGCATCCACAAGCATAGGTCAAGATCATCCATTTATAGTGGATTAGTCCTTTTTTTTTTCTTACTCTTTTTTCTTCCTTTAGTCGTGTTCTGATCATCCAACCATTGAGGCCAGGTCAAATGGGCACTATCTGCGAGTGTGGGTGTTCTTGTACGTCCCTCCTCTATATCAGCTGGTTGCTTTACACTACCTTCTAGTCATCTGGGGCCCTGTCCCTGCCCCTGGGCCTAGGAGTTCCCAGGTCTCGTCAAACTGCTGGTTAATCAGGTCTCAATCCAGTTTAACCGGAGTCTATTGAATGTGGTTGGAGTTAGTTCACAACTTCATTGCTGTTTTCCCCCCTCTTTCCCTTATTGGTGACCAGCGTGGTCAGCAGCAGGATCATATGCCTGCTAGTGTGTTCCATTTGCGTTTCAGTCTTGGAAGAGGGTTTGCCTTGAGGGGACCTGACCACTTGCCTTGATGGCTCCTTGGGGAACAACTTGCAGTAGTCAGTAGGACTGCTGTTGTTGTGGTTGTTTTCTGCTGGTCTCTCTTTTAAGAAGTATCTTCTATTCTTCTAGCTGCTCCAGAGTGGTCTGCTTGTCCTTTCATGTGGGAATGCCCCACTTCAGAAGATTGTGGATGGTGTCAGGATTCCACCTATGGTCTTGTGCAGTGCAAAGGCTTCGCAGGGAGCCTCCTTCACTGGGCAAGTTCTAGCCCCATTTTGGTTATTCCAAACAGTTATAGGCTGAAGATGGACTTACAAGCTTTCTCTGGTGATGTTTTTGGCTATTCTTCTCTCTCCCCTTCAAGTGTCTATTTTACAATAATAGGCAAGGAATACCAAGGTTCAACAAACAGCCAAGCATCTTAACATCGTTTCCCCACTTTTCCCCGTTCAAACCATGACTCAATCTTTGTATCACCAAGCCCTGTTGTTCTACGTTTGTGCTCAGATTGTTGTCTACCTCTGTCCCATTTAGCCCAAGTAAACCTGCCTAGCTATTCTCCCATCTGCCTTATTTTTCTTTTCCCCTTCTCCTTATAGTGTATTGCCCCCTCTAGCACCAAACTATCCTTTGTCTATTTCAAACTGTGTTCCACTATCCTGTGCGTATGCCCTACCTTGTGCTCCACCTACCCCTCCCTCCTCCTCACCCCAGCCCCTACACCCCGGTAACCACCACCACCACCAAAATATAATAATAATAAAGACAATATAAAAAAATTAAAGAAATTTTTTTCCCCTTTCAGTGTAGGTGCTTTTTCTTAATCTTTTACAATAATGGCTCTATGCCATTTTGCTCTTTTTGTGACTGATTTCACTCAGCATAATGTCCTCAAGGTTCATCCATGTTATGCGGTGGCTTGCCGCTTTGTTGTTATTCTTCACGGTAGTGTAGTATTCCATTGTGTGTATGTGTATATACCACATCTTGTTTATCCATTCTTCCATAGATGGGCACTTAGGCTGTCTCCACCTTTTTGCTATTGTAAATAGTGCTGCTATGAACATTGGTGTGTATATATCTACTCGTGTTATGGCTCATATTTCTTGTGGGTAAATACCAAGCAGAGGAATTGCTGGATCATAAGGTATTTCTATTTCCA
>NW_006408542.1:573681-574195 GCF_000296735.1 Chrysochloris asiatica | reverse complement strand
TTGATCTTATATCCTGCCACTTTGTTGAATCTTCCAATAAGGTCTAGTAGCTTTTTTACAGAATCTTTGGGGTTTTCTATGTATAGGATCATACCGTCTGCAAATAGAGTTTTACTTCCTCTTTGCCAGTTTGGATGCCTTTAATTTCCCTGTCTTGCTGTATATAGCTCTTGCTAAGACTTCCAGCACAATATTGAATAGGAGTGGTGACAAAAGGCATTCTTGTGTGGTTCCTGTTCGCAGAGGGCTTTCAGTTTCTCTCCATTGAGAGTAATGTAGGCTTTTGGTTTTGTATATATGCTCTTAATTATGTTGAGGAATCTCCCTTCAATTCTATATTGTTGAGTGTTTTTAAATGGATGTTGGATTTTGTCAAATGCCTTCTCTGCATCAATCGATATGATTATGTGTTTCTTTTATTTTTTCTTATTTATATGGTAGATAATGTTGATCATTTTTCTAATGTTGAACCATCCTTGCATCCCTGATATGAATCCCACTTGATCATGATGTA
>NW_006408542.1:561345-561873 GCF_000296735.1 Chrysochloris asiatica | reverse complement strand
AAAACTTTGCTGAGCATAGATCAAAATGGTTACAGCAGTACACTGACAAGGAAATTCAAGTCAGATTCAGAAATGGACATGGATTATGGGATATCACTGCTGACATCAGATGGATCTTGGCTGAAAGCAGAGAATACTAGAAAGACGCTTACTGTGTCCGTTGACTGTGTAAAGCCATTCAGCTGGGTAGATCATAACAGACTATAGATAATATTGCAAAAAATGGGCATTCCAGAAAACTTAATTGTGCTAATGAGGAAACTATATATAGCACAAGAGGCAATTGTTAGAACAGAACAGGGGTATATTGAATGAATCAAGATCAGAAAGGTGTGTATCAGACCCTACTCTTTCAGTTTATTCAATCTATATTCTGAGTGAAAAATCAGAGAATACTTATATCTCTGATTAGACAATTATATGTATACATATATGTTGTTGTTGTTGTTGTTAGGTGCCATCGAGTCAGTACCAACCCATAGCGACCTTATGCACAGCAGAACAAAACACTGCCCAATCCTGGGCCAA
>NW_006408542.1:549439-560220 GCF_000296735.1 Chrysochloris asiatica | reverse complement strand
TTTACTGAAACTACTTGATAAATAAATTGTATGGGAAAATTAGCTCATTCACCTTGATAGTTAACAGAAAATCTTGGGGAAAAAAATAGGTTCCTCAAAGATAACAGTTCTTCTTACAGAAGATGGTAACTGTCAGTTTAACTTAACTTCTTTACCTGAGTATTTCAGAAGGTAATAAAGATGAAATTCCTGAACTTTTTTATGCTATTCAAGTCTTTATGATTACAGTAAGTGATTAGAAAATCACAATAAAAAAAAAAGAGCAATAGAGAACATTATAATAGTTTTAAAGGCAATGATTGTGTCCCATCTAGATCCATGTTTACCTGGATTCCTTACATGGGTGCCCTGAATAATAATGCAAAGTACTTGCTGTTATGAATTGAGTTGTCTGCTCAAAAATATTTTTATATCCTAACCACTGTTGTTGTTAGGTGCTGCGGGAATCCTTTGATTAACTGACAATACCATACCAGGGTGGTGAATTTTATCTTGTACCAAGTATTACTTTATGATGTTGTTGTTGTTGTTGTTGTTATGTGCCATCTAGTCGGTTCCGACCCATAGCGACCCTGTATAGGGTTTCTGAGGGTGTAAATCTTTATGGGAGTAGAAAGCCTCATCTTTCTCCCGCGGAACAGCTGGTAGTTTCGAACCGCTAACCTTAAGGTTCGCAGACCGATTTGTAACCACTATGCTACCAGAGCTCCTTGATGCTATTGTTGTTAAGTAGTATCGAATCAGTCAGTTCCGACTCACAGTGACCCTGTATAGGCTTTCTCAGGACCAGTGGTGGAGTCGATATTTTGTTAAGAAAGCCTAATGAAACAAATGTATTTATTTTCTTTGCATTTAAGTTTATTTCTTTAAAAAATAGTGACAATTATTTCATCTTATACTTGGATGGCTAAAACAAAATATTAAGCAAAAGCTTTAATTGTCAATAAATGTTCAGTATTGTTACTGTTTAAAGAAAAACCAGAATACAATTATTATGTTCTGTTACTTTTATTCAGATAAGAGTAGAGTCAACTGTTAACTTTGGTAATGGAAAACAATGACACAAATATATTAATATGACATAAATCATCAGAGATAGGTCTGAGCACTATTAGCAAAAAGTAGAAGGAAGACATTAGGAGTAAGTTCGGTGTCACAAGGAAGGTAACTAAAGTTTTAAAAATTGGGGGTAACTAAACTGCACCTCAGAATCAGCTTGATTAAATCTGACTTAATTCTCCAGATGTTGTTTTAAATCTTAGCAGTAATGTTTTCTGGCGAATTAATGTGCATAGGTGCACATCATGAAGAATGAAATCCACATACATAACATTTTTTACAACCCCTTCTGTGAACAGTGAAAGGGTGATATGGAACTCCTATGAGAGACCTCCTGCAGGAGTGAGTGCTGTTTAACTCATCCTTGTAGGAGGTACCCCACAGGCAGTAAAGAGTTCACTACCAGCATTAAAAAACTGGCATTGCAACTTAAAATGAAAAGCTGCATTTACTCAAAGTTGATTTGAAGCCTATCCTGGCAAAGTTGGTTTGAACCACAAGGTTGGCAGTTCAAGCTCACCAGGTGCTCTTTGATCTTCATCATTAAATATTTTAGGTCCTCCTCATTTTCAGCAATTATGTTTTTATCATTGGCATATTGCAGGTTGTTAATGAGTCTTCCTCCAATCCTGATTCCACGTTTTTCTTCATCTAACCCATATCCTCTTGGATTATTTGCTCAGCATACATGTTGAATAAGTATGGTGAAAGACTACAACCCTGTCGCACGCCTTTCTTTATTTTAAACTATTCAGTGTACCCATATTCTGTTGAACAACTGCCTCTTTGTCCATGTACAGATTCCTCATGAGCAAATTAAGTGTTCCGGAATACTCATACTTCACAATGTTTTCCAAAGCTTGTCATGATCCACACACTTGAAAGCCTTTGCGTAGTCAATAAAGCACAGGTAAACATCTTTCTGGTATTCGTTGCTTTCGACCAAGATCCATGGGACATCAGCAGTGATATCCCTCATTCCACGGCCTCTTCTGAATACAGCTTGAACCTCTGGAAGTTCTCTGTCAACGTATGCTTGCAGCCATTTCTGTATTACCTTTAGTAAAATTTCACTCGCATGGAATATCAAAGATATTGTCCGATGATTTCCACATTCTGTTGGGCCACTTCTCTTTGGAATGGGCACAGCTATGGATCTCTCCCAATCAGTCAGCTAAATAGTTGTCTTCCAAATTTCTTGGCATAAATGAGTGAGTGCCTCCTGTGCCACCTCGCTTTCTTGAAATATTTCAATTTTTATTCCATCAATTCCTGGTGCCTTGTTCTTTGCCAGTTCCTTCGACGCACCTTGGATTTCTTCCTTCAGTATCATTGGCTCTTTATCATATGCTACCGTAGTGGTTACAAATTGGGCTGCTAACCTCAGGGTCAGCTGTTCAAAACTACCAGCTGTTCCATGGGAGAAAGATAAGGCTTTCTGTTCCCATGAAGATTTACAGCTTTGGAAACCCTGTACAGGGTCACTATGAGTCAGAACCGACTCCAAGGCACATAACAACAAACCTCTTGATACAGATGAACATAGACCATTGCCTTTGCTACAGTGCCTCTGTATATTCCTTCCATCTTCTTTTTATGCTTTCTGCATTATTCAGTAATTTGCCCAGAGAATCATTCATTAATGAAAGTCGAGGCTTGAATTTTTTCTTCAGTTCCCCCAGCTTGAGAAATGCTGAGCGTGTTCTTCCTTTTTGATTTTCTGACTCCAGATCTTTGCACATTTTGTTGTAATATTTGACTTTTTCTTCTCGAGCTGATCTTTGAAATTTTCTGTTCAGCTCTTGGGCCTCCTCATTTCTTCCATTTGCTTTAGCATCTCTATGCTGGAGAGCATGTTTAGTGTCTCTTCTGACATTCATTTTGATCTTTTCTTCTTTCTTGTCACCTTAATGACTTCTTGGTTTCTTTCTGTATGATGTTCTTTATGTCATCCTGCAACTCTTCTGGTCTTTGGTCATTAGTGTTTAATGTATCAAATCTGTTCTTCAGATGGTCTCTAAATTCAGGTAGGATATATTCAAGGTCATATTTTGGCTCTCGTGGACTTGTTTTCATTTTCTTCAGCTTCAGTTTGAATTTGCATACGAGCAATTGATAGTCTGGTCCACAATCTGCCCCTGGCCTTGTTTTGACTGATGATATGGAGCTTTTCCATTGTGTCTTTCCACAGATGCAGTCAATTATATTTCCGTGTATTCCATTTGGTGAGGTCCATGTGTATAGTCATCTCTTATGCCTTCTAAAGAAGATATTTGAAATGAACAAATCATTGACTTTGCAGAATTCTACCATGTAATTGCCAGCATCAAAGCCATATTTTCCAACTACTGATCCTTCCTCTATGTTCTCAGCCTTTGCATTCCAATCATAAGTAATGATCAATACATCTTGATTGCATGTTTGATCAATTTCAGATTGAAGAAGTTGGTAGAATTCCTCTATTTCATTCTCCCTGGCTTTAGTGCTTGTTGCATAAATTTGAATAATAGTGGTATTAACTGGCCTTCCCTGTAGGCACATGGATATTATCCTGTCACAGAAGCATTGTACTTCATGACTGATTTGGATATGACAATGAATGAAACAGCGTTTCTCTTCAATTTGTCATTCCCGGCATAGTCAGATTCAAAATGGCCAATACCAGTCCATTTTAGTTCACTAATGCCTAAGATATTGGTGTTTATGCATTCCATTTCATTTTTGACAGTTTCCAGTTTTTCTAGATTCATACTTTGGTCATTCCATGTTCTGATTATTACTGGATGTCTACTGCTGTTTCTCTTCATTTTGAGTTGTGCCCCATCAGCAAACGAAGGTCCTGTGGGCTTCATTCCTGACATTTACTCCATTCACCTCATCACGGTCAGCTCTACTTTGAGGAGGCAGCAATTCCCCAGTAACATTTTGAGTGCCTTCCAATCTGAGGAGCTCATTGTCTGGCACTATATCTGACATAGTTTCTCTTCTATTCATAAGGTTTTCAGTGACTAAAAAGTATTTAGTCACTCCTTCATCCTAGCCGGTATTTGTCTGGAAGCTCATCTGAAACCTGTCCACCATAAGTGACCCTGCTGGTATGTAAAATACCAGTGGCATAGCTTTCAGAATTACAGCATCTCACAAGCCACCACAGTACGACAAATTGACAGACAAGTGGTAGACTCAGTCCCATACATTGCATTAACATGTTAAGGCTTTCATGTCAGTAAAGAGATGATCATTATTATTTGTGCATTATTTAGTGCTCCCTGCATTAATTGAATAATTAATATTATTTACATGTTAAATGCATTATGTTGTTATTGTTAAGTGCCATCAAGTTGGTTCCGACCCCTAGTGATCCTGTATAGGGTTTCCAAGGAGTGACTGGTGAGCTTGAACCACTGACCTTGAAGTTCAAATGGCTTTGCACCCTGGCACATTAACTCACAGCACCACACCATACTCTTTAAATAATAAATATCTTTTGTACATACAATAATTCACAACGTAACTGCAAATAACTTTGTTTTCCCAAATATTAGAAAAGTTTGTAGTTTTCCCTATTTAAATTCTCTTAAAACAGCATTGAAATCACAAGTTTAATACATCTGTACTAATCAAGGTTCTCCAGAGGAGAAATAAATACCCAAGTCCATAAGATGTTTGTATGTGTGCATGTGTGTGTTTCTAATGTAAGTCAGTTTCTTAAAGTAAGTTTTATATTGCATTCTTGCTGCTGATTCTTTTTAATGCTCCCAGAATCCTGCTTTTGCTTATTGTTGTTGTTAAGCACCGTCGAGTCGGTTCCGACCCATAGCGACCCTGTACAGGGTTTCCGAGGGTGTAAATCTTTACGGGAGTAGAAAGCCTCATTTTTGTCCCGCAGAGCAGCTGGTAGTTTTGAACCACTGACCTTAAGGTTCGCAGCCCGATTCGTAACCACTACGCTACCAGAGCTCCTTCGCTTATAAGACATTCCAAATGCTTGTATAGGGTCACCCACATTATTGAGGGTCATTTTCTTACTTAAAGTCAACAAATTGCAGATGCTCATCACATCTACAAAAACCATTTTATAACACATAGATTAGTGTTTGATTTAAAAACTTATCACTGTCTATCCCTTGTTAATGTGGTACATACTTGCATCTCCTTAAACCATCTATTTTGTCCACATTTAAGCTAACCAAAGAAACTGCTAGAGCCCTTCCTATCCCCTTGAATTACAACATTGAATCAACAATCTCTGCTTAGTGTATCTGTATCCATGAATAAGCTTGAACAGATTTTATGTTCTGTCCTCTGTTATTCCACATCCCTAATCTCTATTGCCATGTATTCTCCAGATTCTTGTGAGCATAAATTTTAGAAAGCATGCATTTATTTTAGAGTATAGTATGCTTTCTCTGTATTGTACACTCTACACCTCATTTTTCATTGCCTTCTGGAACTCAGGTCTTTTTAGAAGTCTAGAAGCAAAGAGGTGTGGCTGGACAGGTGTTGAAGAGAATCAGCAGTGTCTATCAAAGCAACTAACTCAGGGAAATCATTATAGATGCTTAAAAGGAAATAAGGTTGACTTCCTCAGGCAAGGGTGGAAGGGATGTTTCTGCTGACAAAGAAGCTGCAACAAAGTTCAGTGACACCAGATTTATCAGGATAGACTCATAAGTCATCATTTCAGTATTCAGGAACCCCTTCATTCCCATTTAACACCTATATTTTAATAGCAGTCTCTCTCAGATGCTGATATCTAAAACTGCCCTGTAATTAACCACTCATTAGATGAAGCTCAGTAATACCAGCTTTGTAGCCGCATAAGGTAAGGGTTTCTTTCAGTGGACACATGTGAATTCAAGTCTTTTATGTGGAGCTTGAGTTTGGAATTTGAAACTCTGATCTCATACTTCTGGTAAGACCACTTTCCTAGGGCAGATAGAAGCAACCAGTCATTCTCATTACACTCTTAAATTTAATTTAAATGTTCTGTTGTTGTTGTTAATTGCTGTCTAGTCAGTTCCATCCCATAGCAATCCTGTATAGGGCTTTCAAGGAGTGGCTGGAGAGCTTGAACCACCAACCTTGCAGTTCAAACCAAGTTTGCAAAAGTCCAGTGCATTAACCCACAGTGCCACACCAAGAGTTCAGTATTTGCTTGTTGTCATTGTTAACTGCCGTCGAGTAGGTTCCAACCCATAGTGACCCTGTATAGTGTTTCCAAGGAGCGGCTGGTAACCTTAAGTTTGAAACCTACCTTGCAATACAGTGCATTAATCTACAGCATCACACCAGGACTCCAAATATTTGCTGCTTCTTGTTGTTGAACCGTAGCGACACTGTATAGGGTTTCTGATGAGCAGCTAGTGAGCTTGAACCGCCGACTTTGCAGTTCAAAGCAACTTTGTGGCCCAGCGCATTAACCCACAGCATCACACCAGGACTCCAAGTATTTGCTTATTGTTAACTGCCATCGAGTCAGTACCAACTCATAGCAACCCTATGCACAACAGAACGAAACACTGCCGGGTCCTGGGCCAACCTCACAATTGTTGCCACGCTTGAACCCATTAATGTTGCCATATTGCCAATCCATCTCGCTGGGGGTCTTCCTCTTTTTCTCTGAGTGTCAAATCACAATGTTTATTGGATCTCTAATATATATATTGCCTGGTGTGGCTTTGCATGATAATGCACTGGACTGAAAGGTCTGTGGACGGTTCAAACTCACCAACCGCTCCTTGGAAACCTGTGGACGGTTCAAACTCACCAACCGCTCCTTGGAAACCTTTTGCAGGGTTCTTATGAGTCAGAACTGACTCAACAGCACTTAACAATAACTTTGCCCCAACTAGTAGCATGGTGTGGCTCGAGATGATAAGCACTGGGCTGCAAATCACATGGTTAGTAGTTCAAGCCCATCAGCTGCTCCATGGGAGAAAGATAAAAAATTCTGCTCCTATCAAGATTTTTAGCCTCAGAAGTCCTATACAGGGTCTCTATGAATCAGAACTGACTCAACAGCACTTAGCAACAACAACCCTGTCACATCATGCAATAAACTAGTATTATTTTTAACACTAGAAATAGTCAATAATTCAAGGTACTAAACTTTGAACATAATTATAGTAGAGAACCAATTTCAGAAACACCAAGTCAACTTTTAAAAACTCATCCTTAATATTCTTCTGCTCTAGAACTACTCTTGGTTTCATTAGTCATGGTACTTAAAACAAAACAAACAAAACAAAACAAAATAAATAGAGGATAGACAGGTGAAAATGAGAGAGATGTCTTTATTTTAAAAAACTGGCTCATGTGATTGTTGCAACTGACAAGTCTAATATCTATAAAGCAGACCAACAGGCTGGATATTTAAGCAGGAATTGTGACTGCATTCATTCTTCTCCAAACTAAACAAATCTTCTGTTTTTGTCTGCAGGGTGTTTCGACTGTTTAAATGAGACCCATTCACGTTACTGAGGGTATTCTTCTGTATTTAAAGGAAGCTAATCCTGGTGTGGTGCTGTGTGGGTTAATGTGCCAGACTGCAAAGCCATTTGAACTGCAAGGTCAGCAGTTCCAGCTCACCAGCCGCTCCTTGGAAGCCCTATACACGGTTACTATGGGTCGGGATCGACTCGACAGCACTTAACAACAACAAGTTACATATGTGCTAACTAAATCTACAGAATACCTTCACAGCAATATCTAAATTGCTGTTGTTTTTAAGTAACGTCAAGTCTGTTCTCATATAGACCCTGTATAGTGTTTCTAAGGAGCAGCAATTGGGTTTGAACTGCCAATTCTGCCATTAGTAGTCCAGTGCTTATCCTATAGTGCTTATTCTATCTCAGGACTCCCAATTTAACATTATTTGTCAATCAAATAACTGGCCTAGTCAAGCTGATGCTTAAATTTATTTATAACAATAAAAGATGGTATAAATAGTTCAAATACATTAAAAGTAAGTCAAGATGCATGTATGTATTACAACCCCTACAAAATATATAACATATCACCTAGGCTACCACGATAGTCTGTACAGAAAATGTTCAGAAAAAGAATAGAATGCACAGAATACCTTTCTCATTCTCAACCCATACTCAGTTTTAGTAATACAGTGGGCTAAGTATATGGATTGTCACATTGACATTAACTAAAAGACAGGATAAAATTTAATATATATTTATATTCAGTGCATTTATAAGCTGGTAAAAATAAAATAGGTTTTCATATTAAAAAAAAAAAAAGGAGAGAATCTAGGTAGGTAAAATATCTTTGTATTGGGTTTGACATTCTAAGGATATTTGCTAAACAATATGACCATGGTTTTGGTATTTATTCACCCAAACCTTAAAATACATAAGAAACAAGAGGGCTTATCCAAATTGGAAAATCTAATAGTTTTTATTACTCCTGTGAATTCAAAATCTATCAAATTAGTATAGAAAGCAAAACAAAAATAAGCTCCTTCTATTTCAGAGGGAAACACAAGAAAAAGTTATTTGAATCTAATTATTAAGAAAAATAAAAGGAAGGGAAGAGAAAAAGAAGAAAATAAAAGCTCCTCTTAAGAAAAATTGAGTTTTTATCTACCTTGGTTACCCAAACTGTACATGACGCTGGCTCAGTGTTGGATTGCTATTCCATTATCAATCTTAAGGACAACTCTTGGACTCCATGAGTCAGTACGTGGCCCTCTGCTACCTAGGAGATTCTAGTATATGTAATCTCCTGATCTCACCTTCTTTTCACATTAAGTTCCATTTTTTAGGGCCCACATGATTACTTGTATTTCAGTGCTAACAACCTGAAAGCGTATCTTTATAAAGATGGTATTACAATACCAACGTGAAGTAAGTGCTCAAGAACTACAGTCTGTTAACTTATATTTTATAAGTAAAAGTGTTTTAATACAGTGTTAAAGTCTTCATCAACTAATAAGCATTTTTGTTGCTGTTGTTGTTAAGCGACATCAAGTCAGTTCTGACAACCAGTGACCCTGCATAAGGTTACCAAGGAATGGCTGGTGAGTTTGAACCACCAACCTTGTGGTTCAAACTGACCTTGCAGTCTAGTGCTTTATTCCACAGTGCCACACCAAAACTCATTAGTTAGTCAAATTAATGTGTTCTTAAAAAGTTTAAAAGTATTACATTCTTTAACATATTAAAAATTTCAAAGACAGACAATTCTCATTTCTTATTAAAAAATTTCTAGAAACATGTCAGAGAGATGAAGAACCAATAGAGCTAGAGCAAGGGTGGAATCATAGCACAAATAAAGCAAACCTCTTTTCATGTTTGTATTTGAGAAAGTTTTCCATTCTTGTAATTTAGATGATCTTGTTTGACTGAATATAAAGCTAGAGGTTTTAGTTAACTTTTGTTGTAAAGCATTGAAAATACTTCTACAGGGTCAGTAGTGGCATGTTTCTCATATATTTCCATTATAACGAACCTAAAACTTTAGAAAGAAGAGCATTTATCACAAGGGATAGGGAATCTAGACCAAAGTTATGACATGTTAGCACACAGTATACCCTTTTTTAAAGTTTAAATGTTATATAAATTTTACATCTTATTCTAAAATAGGTATGTCCTTGTCAGTCTTCTTGCTGTATCATCTTCTAACTGGAGAAAAGACCTGACAATTTGCTCTCATAAAAAATTGTAGCCTAGGAAACACAGAGTGAACATTTTACTGTGTTACCTTTGGTCTCTATGAGTTGGCACCTACTCGACATCATCTAACAACAGTTTTGACTTTCTTTAAGCTAGTGCATCCATTACTTATCTGCAGATTGCTACAATAATTATATCTCTGCTGTAGGATGGACAGTGGTCTGCTAACCCCAGGTTAGTGAGTCAAACTCACCAGCCATTCCTCAGAAACCCAATACCAAGTCACTCTGAGTTGAAACTGACTTGATGACACATAACAACAACTATACCCTAAGTTTCATACTCATGTATCTAAGTCACTTCTTAAAACTTAATTTTGATGTCTAACAGGTATATCAATAAAATATGTCCTGAACAGGTTTCTTCATGCCCATCCTATTTCTCATAACCAATGTTTCACTTTTTTCCTGTAGTATCACATACTACACTACCATTAACCCTGGGACTCAAACCAAAACTCTTTGATTTCTCCTTGTTCTTTCCTCTCCCTACATGTAATCTCTCAATGAGTCTATTGATTCAATACCAGTGGCATTCAAAGCTGATGTACTGACTGCTTGCTATGTTTCAGACTCTGTTCTAAGTGTATGATATAAGGCATTTTATTAATATTCATAAGAAGAGCTAGGGATAATTATTAACCCTTTGATAGAGATTAGGAAACACAAGAGTGTTTACAACCATAAGTGATTTGTCCAAGTTGACATTTTAGTAAGAGTTAAAGCTAAAAATTCACTCCAGACAGTCTGATCATGACTCCATGCTTTTATCCATCATCTCTCACATGCCCCAAATGTCTCAGTCAAGCACCGTCTCCATTGCTGTTTCCCTTGTTCACACCGCAGTTACCTCTCTATTGGATTGTCTCAATAGAGACAATACAACCAGCATCTCTGCTTATATTTGTTGTTCCTGTTATCTATACTTTCCACTGAGCATAAATCTTTTTTTTTTTTTTTAATAAATGTTTTATTGTGAATTATGTGATAGTTTACATGGGAGACCATTGGTTTTACATTCATTCTATCATATATC
>NW_006408542.1:544483-545192 GCF_000296735.1 Chrysochloris asiatica | reverse complement strand
TCTTTTAATTATAGATTATGTGCCTCTTCTTTTTAAACCTTTTTGATAATTTCCAATTCCTCTTTGAATTAACTGAAAATTTTATAGAAAGTCCTGCCTATATAGAGTTTCATATGACTGAATTTTTGTCTTCAGTGTAATCTCTTCAACTTCATCTCATGCATGCATTTTCCTTCTAGCCTCCTTGTCTTTCTTTCTTAGCTCTAGAATCCAATTTCAATCTTTGTACTTGCTGTTTTCTCTACCTGGAAACGTTTACTTTGAATGTTTTATAACTTTTTATCAGAATTCAGGTCTCAGCTCAAATATTATTTTCTCAGAAAAGTTTCCTTAGCCAATTTTTCTAGAGGGCATTTTCAACATAAAGTATACCTGTTGCTGTTGATTCCATTTCCTAGGGTTGTTATGAATTCTAAATAAAACACACCCCCAAACACCCAGTACTTTTAAATTTAAATTATTTGCTTACTTTTCTCCCTAGCAGTCATAACTATCTGAAATGATTTTATAAATATATTTTTGTTTTCATGATCTGAACCTGACACTAAATAAAAATATATCAATCCTGTTCATAACTTTATTCCCATTGCCTACTGTGCTATTCAGCTGCTTTTCTCACTATCTAATAATGGTCACTATCTGTTGAATGTTCTGTCAAATAAAATTGAAAATAAGTTTTATTATATTTGGTTTTCTTCTACATTTATAA
>NW_006408542.1:538429-543311 GCF_000296735.1 Chrysochloris asiatica | reverse complement strand
TCTCCTCCAACACCATAACTCAAAAGCATCAATTCTTCTAGTCTTCCTTACTCACTGTCCAGCTTTCACATGCATATGAGGTTATTGAAAATATCATGTTATTCTTTGTGTACCTTCTATTTTCTAGAAACCTGAAGCATAGCACAAGGTATAATCAATTAGTAATTTAGGATACTTAGATGAAAAAAGTAAAATGGAAAGAAAAAGAAGTGGAAAACTCATTAATGTTTTCAAAAAATAAATAAAAAGAAAGGACTGACTATGAGATTCTAAAGAAGGACAGAATGGTTAATTTTAGAGTCAAGAAACTAATGAGTAACAATTTTTAAATAAGTCCATGTACTTTATATTTCAAATATATGTTCCAGACTGGTACATATGGTTTGTACTAGACTACTAACCTGAAGTCAGACAGTTCAAAGCAAGAAGAAAGGCTAACTATCTGCTTACATAAAAATTACAGATAATAAAACCTTATGGAGCAGTCCTATTCTGTAATGCATAGGCTTTCCATAAGTCATACTAGACTCAACATCAATAGGCTAGTAAGTGCATTCAACACAGGGATCAATCAATAAAATATTTTCCACTTTAGTAAACTGATATTAATTTATTTAATGAACATTAAATAGTGTTATTGAATTGCTTTTCACAGTATCTATTCATGAAATATGTTTTAGCTTTTTCTGTGCCCTGCTATTCTTTCATTTTACACCTGGTAGCATCTACTGAAATTGCTGCTATAATGTTGAGAAATGTTAATATCCTTCCATTCTTAGGGCATTCATCATGCTTCCTGTATCCTTTGCAATCAAACTATGTAAGCCCTCCTATTTTCTTTTCACCTGTTCCCCTACTCTATGTACATTCATGGAAATATTAGCAGATAGAGCTGTCTTTTTCACATCTCTTGCCTTATACACAAAGAGCTGCTGCTAGTATTTCTATGACCAAGAAAAGTTCCATTTCAGTGCAAAATGTTTATATAGGTCAAAATATAGATGGAAGAGAATGAATCCAATTACTTCCTCTTTAGCTTCCTCGGCCTTCCAAGTTCTATATTTCAAATTTGCCCTAGGATTATCACTAGCTAACTTTCTCACTTTGTGACTAAGAAGCTGGACAATTCTGGCTGCATGATCTAAATTCTTTTTCTGCATTCTCTTCTCTCTGTTGTTTTTCTTGTTGACTGTCTTTTAGTCGGTTTCGACCCATAGTGACCCTGTATAAGGTTTCTGAGGAGCGGTGAGCTTGAACCATCAATCTTGCATTCAAACTGATTTTGCAGTTCAGAACATTGACCCATAGAGCCACACCAGGACTGCTTTCTTCTCTCTATAAGCTACCAAATAAAATAATAAAAATGTTTTCCCTCTCTACTTTCACTTTGAAAAAGAGGACCATGAAGCATTCACTCATTTCCCAGGTTTCATCTGCCATTAATATAAGAAAACTTGAACATATACTATCTACCCAAACCCACTGATATGAAGTTGATTCCAACTCATAGCGATATAGTAAAGCAGAGTAGAACTGGATTCTTAGGGTTTCTCAGACTGTAAATCTTTAAGAGAACAAGCAGTCTTATCGTTCTCATTTGGAGCAGCCAGTGAGTTTAACCTGTTGACTTCGAGGTTAGGTAGTTGCCCAATGCTTAACCCACAGTGCTACCAGGACTCCTTGAAAATACACTACAGTGGGTTTTAAATGCCCATCTCCTACCTTGTGCTACCCTGGCCCTCTCACACACAATGTAATTCAGGAAGAAACACTAAATGTCTTGTGAGTTACATAGAGTTCTGCATTTTTTACAGGCAGTCTCACTGAGTCATGGTTAAACCTGCTGATTATGAGGCACCCTGTAGGGACAGTGATGAGGAAATGAATCATCACTTAGTGGGAATGATGAAAGGACCTGTGTCACAGAGTTGAAGATTCATCCCTTTCAGGAATATTTTATAAGTTGCAATGCTCTTCTGTGCAAGTGAAGCATTGAAATCTATTTTTCCAAAATGAAAACTTCATAATATGTACCATTTTGGGGAAATTAATCAACCTACCAAAAAGGAGGTGGTCATTTATTTTTTAGTTGTAATTCATTTATGCTCTAGACATCAAGATAAAAATGCTATAATGAAATTCCATTTGTTTCATTGTGTTGGTATTTAATTTCATGATGTTTTCAGCAGAAGAATCCTCAGTTTCAAAGACATTAAATTTAAAATTGTCTTTAAAATAAAAATGGTTATCCCATAGAATGAATCAATTCTACTTTTCACTGGATATCAGCATTATCCTTGCAAATTCCTGAAGTATTGCCAAAAAAAGACAAAGAAAAATTCTTCAACAATAACTAATATTTCTAGAAGGGATTTTCCCTGAGAACTGCTTTTCTCTGCATCATAACTAAAGTGAATAAAATTTACCACTTACTTCTTAAGAAAAAGAACTCTGTATTACAGAAGGAACAGAAAAATAAAAGGTTTAGTAATTTGAGGATGGTGGTGCAGTGGATTAAGTATTCTACTTCCAAAGGAAGGGTGAAAGTTCAAACAATTTTCTCTGTGAGAACAAAAATGTATCTGTGTGGTCCTGTAAAGATTTAGTCTTGAAAATCCTAAGAGCAGTTCTACTCTGTCCAGTGGTCCCTATGAATCAGAAATGACTCAATGGGAGTGGTTTTGGGTTTAGGGTCTATGCTTTTTGAAGGAGTCCTGGTGGTACAGTGACTAGTGCTCTGCTGCTGACTGAAATGTTTAAATTCACTATATTTGTCAGTCTGTTCTCAACAGCCTCTCAGCAGGAGCCAAATGTGGCAGATTTACAACCCTGGAAATTCCATGGGACAGTTATAATCTGTCCTATAGTGGTATAAGTGGAATCAATTTGATAGCAATGTTGTTTTATTATTATTGCTCTAATACCCCATTCTTATGTCCCAATTTGATGCCCTATGAAGCTCAGGCTTTCAATACATTTTACTTTAAAAATAGATAATTTTACTTTATTAAGCACAGCATACTGCTTCCAACTCTGCATTTTAAGAGCTGAATAAAATCACAAGGGAGCTTTTAGGAAACTTGTCACTTGCAAGTTTCCCTGATTCAAAGAATGATCTTTGGCAAAGGCAAGAAAATAGAAAATGTTAATGTTTCAGGTTCTGGAGAACATATATACACAAGGTATCCTACTTCATTTTTCCCCTTTTATGTTCTGGTTTGTTTTTTCCCTCAAAGTACACAGAACAATTTTGTAAAACATAGTTCAGTTCAGCATAAACAAAGCACCTGCTGATAAATTTATAATATTAAACCTTAGACTTTCAGGCTCTATAAACAATTATTATTAGTATATAGTTTTTTCATTTTTTTTGCATCAGTGTGTTTATATTCTAAAAGGCTAAGAAAAAAAGGTTGTTTCTATACTTTTTGTTATTATAGACTTAACAATAATTTACTAAGCAATTGGAACCACAGAGATTTCTGAACAGCTGTACTAGTTAATTCCATGTCAGCATAAACTGAAGAGTACTTGTTCTTTATCCTTTGATAGTTCATAAATCAGCATGCACAGATGGGCACCTTATAAAGGACCATAGCCTGGATTTTTTTTTTTTTTTCAACTTTGCTCTGTGCTTCAGAAAAAAACAACAAATCTTTTATTTACTTATTTACTTTTCAGAAAGTTATAGAACACATGATATTGATAGAGGTGACAGGATTAAAATATCTATGCATTCTTGGGGTGCTACTTCTTTGTGCTAAAGCTTCAAAACAAACTTTTGAAAGAAAATATATCACAGTAAACAAACAGATGCAGTTGCTCAAAATTCCAACTGGAATGGAAGGGTTTGTCATATTAAGGAACAAGTTTGTTTCCTCAGTGTACTGCACTGATGCTATTGCTTTTGTTGTTGTTGTTGTTGTTGTTAAGTGCTGTTGAGTTGGTCCTGACTTATAAAGACCCTGTATAAAGTTTCTGAGGAGCAGCTTTTGAGTTTGAAATGCCGACTTTGTCATTCACAATCCAATGCTGACACTAAAGCTCCACACCAGCGTTGATAGGTATGAGCAGTTTAAATACTGGCTATAAAAAAATGTGGTGGCTATAAAGTCCTGGTATAGTGCTGTAAGATAATGTACTAGAACACAAAGTTGTTTTGAACCACAAGCTTGGCTGTTCCAACTCACCAGCTGCTCCTCTGAAACCCTATACAAAGTTTCTATGCGTTGGGCCTGACTTGACAGCACTTAACAACAACATAGAGGCATGAAGTAACTGGCTTACAAACTTTCATGAGTGTGCTTAGTTTCAGAATGAGGGGGTAAGGTAGAATCCCCACTGAATAGTTTTCCTCTTTTCCAGGTGGATCTGTATACAGAATGATGGTGATAGGATTTTATGATTCAAATGTGAGCAAAAATGTGATTTTGATTGCCACACCTGTATTTGAGGAAGGTGTGAAACTAAAATGAGGGAATAGTTATCTTCCATATAAGGAACAGATGATTCCAGAACTATCAAGAAGGAAGAGCAGCCTACCTATAAAAACAGTGACAGCATAGATGGTGGCAGTGGCGTGGAGACACAGCACAGCTGCAGGCTCTAGACCCATGGACTGAGTAAGGCTATGTACCTGCTGACAGGAGGCTGTCTTGCAGAATGTGCCCTTTGGACATTTAAATGAGTATTTTTTATTATGTATGTGCACATCAAATATTTTTGTTTTTGTGACATATAAGATATAAATGGAAAACCACAGGGAAGACATAGGATAAGCTATTGTTGAGGGAAGGGATTGTAATCATTGATATGAAACAAGTGTATAGTTTGTTGATTGTAAAGCGAAGGACCTTGTCCGTAAACCTTCACTCAAGTCACA
>NW_006408542.1:526717-528939 GCF_000296735.1 Chrysochloris asiatica | reverse complement strand
AATATAGGGAGACAAAGAGTCTTCCAAAAGCAAAAGGGAGGCTATGTAACAGCCAAACAACTGTCCTGTCCGATCAGAGAAGCGCCGCCCCTCTGAAACCTAAAATTTTTTAAATGAAATACTTTAAGGTTTATCATTCTCACTTAATTTTTGAAGGTACTAGGTGAACTCTGATATATTCAGATTCAGATAATTTTTATTTCCAGAAAAAAAATCTTTAAACTTTTATTTTACATAATAATTCTGCTCCATTGTTTTATTTAAGGGATTCCAATAAGACAGACATTTTTTTTTTTACTTTTCTCCTCTTTAACTACTTCTATTCTAATCTTTTATGCTTTTTTTTATTTCTTGCTTTAAATTGGTGGGTTTTGGCCTTTCTACAATGTTCCTCATTTAAATTTCATTTGTGTCTATTATCATTTGTACAAGTGGTAATTTGTTCTTCATTTATGATACAACTTTGTTTTACCTTCAATTTTATTCTTAATCAACTCTTTTTATCTTTCCTATTGTCTGCTTCTGTTTTTAATTTTTGAAATTCTGATTTTAGAGGGTTTTGCTTCTTATTTTCAAATTTTTGTTTAAGTATATTTAATTATGTTTGATGAATCAAATTACAATTTTATTACATATATGATTGAAAAGAATAAGATTTTTGTAACATACATCACACAGTAATTCACATAGAAAAAATTTTAAATGATAAGCCTTTAATAAAGTTAAGAACTTATTTCTAAGTTACAGAATCAGGGAGATATATATATGCATATTATTGTTGTTAAGTGTCTTTGGGTCAGTCCTGACTCATGGGGACCCAATTTACATTTTCTGAGGAGTGGCTGGTAAGTCTTAACCATTGATTTTGCAGTTAGCAGTCCAGTGCTTGTCCTACTGTGTCATGGCAGAACTCTAATATATATTTATAGACTCCTGGTATGGCACTGTAGGATAAGCACTGAGCTGCAAGGTTAGCAGTTCAAACCCACTAAATGTCAAAAACCATATACAGCTTTGCTATGAGTTGGAACTGACTCAACAGCACTTAACAACAATATAGATATGTGTGTATTTATGTGTGTGTGTGTGTGTGTGTGTGTGTGTGTGCGCGCACACCATCGAGTTGGTTCCAACCCATAGCAACCCTGTTTAGGGTTTCTGAGGAGCTGCTGGTGAGTTTGAACCACTGACCTTGCAGTTCAAATGGCTTTGCAGTCTGGCGCATTAACCCTCAACACCACACTGATAAGTGTTTTTAAATTAATAAGTAAGTAGTGTTGGAAAAGGTGCCATAACATGTGCAATCCTGTACATTAGATGACAGTACAAAATTATTGGAAATAGTCTTAGCAACATGCACCTGGAGACTTAGAGACATTGCCATTTTAAAAGTCTATAACTCTGCTTCTAAAAGCCCATGAAGTGAAAATAATAAAAAAAAATACCTTCAAGCATATTCACAAAGATGATGTGGAAACATCAATTATATCAGTGACATAATGATTTAAGTATCTAAAAATAGAGATATGGTAAATTACAGTGTATTCAGTTAATAAAACTATTATGAGCCTAATAAATATTTAATAGGTAATTTTAATGACTTGGGGACATGCTCATGATATAATTGTATGTGACAAAGCAGAGTAATAAATATTTGTTCAGCTTGCTCATAATTTAGTAAAATGGGTAAAAAGAAATCAATGAAAATATAAGCTGTGATTGCCTCTAGGCAAAAGATCTTGCTTATTTTCTCTTACACTTTTCAATTGTTGTACAATGAGCATGCATTCATTTATAGTAACACTTTTGGTTTATTATTAAACTCAATGCTTATAAGACCAAATCGCTAGGTAGATTTGTGATTCCCTTTTACTACATCCTCACCCTCATCAAATGATAGATTAAATTTAAAAATACATGCTTTATCCATGAAGTAAAAGTTGAAGGCTTTGCTCTGCCCCCTGCTTGGAGGATGTCCAGTTCCAACACAGGCTTCTTCACAAAGTTGGACTACATGCAACTTAAGGCCTCAAATCAAGTTGAAAAATGCAAGAATTTCTCAGAATGCACCTACAACAGTAAGAAGTACAACCAAAGCAAAAAACTGCTAAGGAAATAATGTGTGTGGCATCATCAGTCATCAATGTGAAGCTAAAACAAAACAAAACAAAAAATGAATAGAAATATAGTAATAATAGAAAATACTAGTAATAAATAAAATA
>NW_006408542.1:523904-526617 GCF_000296735.1 Chrysochloris asiatica | reverse complement strand
AAAGCTTAAAAACAAACTTTTGAAAGAAAATATATCACAGTAAACAAACAGATGCAGTTGCTCAAAATTCCAACTGGAATGGAAGGGTTTGTTATTAAGGAACAAGTTTGTTTCCTCAGTGTACTGCACTGATGCTATTGCTTTTGTTGTTGTTGTTGTTGTTGTTAAGTGCTGTTGAGTTGGTCCTGACTTATAAAGACCCTGTATAAAGTTTCTGAGGAGCAGCTTTTGAGTTTGAAATGCCGACTTTGTCATTCACAATCCAATGCTGACACTAAAGCTCCACACCAGCGTTGATAGGTATGAGCAGTTTAAATACTGGCTATAAAAAAATGTGGTGGCTATAAAGTCCTGGTATAGTGCTGTAAGATAATGTACTAGAACACAAAGTTGTTTTGAACCACAAGCTTGGCTGTTCCAACTCACCAGCTGCTCCTCTGAAACCCTATACAAAGTTTCTATGCGTTGGGCCTGACTTGACAGCACTTAACAACAACATAGAGGCATGAAGTAACTGGCTTACAAACTTTCATGAGTGTGCTTAGTTTCAGAATGAGGGGGTAAGGTAGAATCCCCACTGAATAGTTTTCCTCTTTTCCAGGTGGATCTGTATACAGAATGATGGTGATAGGATTTTATGATTCAAATGTGAGCAAAAATGTGATTTTGATTGCCACACCTGTATTTGAGGAAGGTGTGAAACTAAAATGAGGGAATAGTTATCTTCCATATAAGGAACAGATGATTCCAGAACTATCAAGAAGGAAGAGCAGCCTACCTATAAAAGCAGTGACAGCATAGATGGTGGCAGTGGCGTGGAGACACAGCACAGCTGCAGGCTCTAGACCCATGGACTGAGTAAGGCTATGTACCTGCTGACAGGAGGCTGTCTTGCAGAATGTGCCCTTTGGACATTTAAATGAGTATTTTTTATTATGTATGTGCACATCAAATATTTTTGTTTTTGTGACATATAAGATATAAATGGAAAACCACAGGGAAGACATAGGATAAGCTATTGTTGAGGGAAGGGATTGTAATCATTGATATGAAACAAGTGTATAGTTTGTTGATTGTAAAGCGAAGGACCTTGTCCGTAAACCTTCACTCAAGTCACAGTAAAAAGGTGAAAAAAAAAAAACAAAAGGAGTTAAAAGAAAAATAATACATCACTAGAGATTCAGGCAGCTCAATTAATAATCCATACCATTACTAAAGACTTCAGGTAGCTCTTGTTGTTGTTGTTATTGTAAGTGTAGTTGAATAGGTTCCGACTGATAGCGACCATGTATAGGGCTTCCAACGAGCTGCTGGTGAGTTTGAATGCTGACCTTGTGGTTAACTGTCTGGTGCTTATCCTACAGCACCACACCAGGACTCACAGGTAGTTTTTGTTGTTGTTGTGAAATGCCGTTGAATCAGTTCTGACCCATAGCGACCCTGTATAGGGTTACCAAGGAGCAGATGGTGAGCTTGAACCACCAACCTTGCAGTTCAAATGGCTTTGCAGCCTGGCATGTTAACCCACAGAGCCACACCAGGTAGCTTTTAGGACCCTGTAATTAGAACCTTAGGTTGGCAGTTTAAACTCACCAGCTGCTCCTCATAATCCTTATACAGGGTCACTGTAAATCAGAACCAACTCGATGGTACTTAACAACAACCAAATTGCTAAATAAGGATGGGAGTCCTTGAGAGGTACAAATGGTGAATGCATTCATCTGCTAACTGAAAGGTTGGAGGTCTGAGAATGTCCTATGGCTTGTTGAAAGAAAAGTCTGGTGATCTAATTCTGAAAAAGCAGTCATTGCAATCCCAAAGAAACACAATTCTGCTCTGACACATATGGGTCACTACAAGTCAGGATTTTGTCAAAGACAGCTGGCTACTTATTTATGTAATGGGACAAGTTATCAATTAGTTGCTGAATGCTGAGCCAAACTTCTATTCCTAGAACAATTCAGATTTTATTCAGTTTTCCTTATTCTCTGTTCCTTGTCTATTTTATTGCTTTTTTGTACTTTATCATGATATACACAATTGTGTATCAGTCTCCACTATTATCCCCTCCTTTACTTTATTTGTATACTTTGGGGCATCTAAAGTTTGTGAGGAAATGCAATTAAAAAATAAAGGAATTTTTCCATGAACTTTTAAAAATCCACTCATATGTATATGTATATGTATTTTAAGATATGTTTGTCCTCAGCTCTTTTTTCTCAAGTTCATAAAGTCATCACTTAATTGGCTGAATTCATAAGCTAACAAAGTCATAAAAGATTAATTGTTCTTTAATTTCTATATTTATATTTCCAGTAGCATTAATATTTGAAGGACAGTTTGCCAAGACAGAAAATCATTTTATTTACACTTTCCTTTATTGAGTTTATAAAAGCAAATATTATCTTGTTGTGTTTGTTGGTTTTTAAGATTCTGATAATAGTCAAATATTTTGCCCTTGCAATGTATTTAATCCTCTGTAAGGATGTCTTGAAGATTTTAGCTTAATGTTTGAAACGTAAGATTTTTTTTTTAATGATTTATTGTGAATTACGCGATAATTTACATGGGAGAATATTACTTTTACATTCATTCCATCGTATATCGTCTCATTGCCATGGTTACAATCCCCTCCATGCAATCCTTCCCCCCGTGCCCCTCAGGTCTTCAGCAAACAGTCGCTCTCCCTCTCTGGATCTAAAGTCTCCAGCTG
>NW_006408542.1:522950-523804 GCF_000296735.1 Chrysochloris asiatica | reverse complement strand
AAAGGAAAAGAAAAAAAAAATTGCTTTGTTGGTTACTGGTGGGGTTGGACTGGGGGCGT
Organism: Chrysochloris asiatica; assembly: GCF_000296735.1. Lineage (NCBI taxonomy): Eukaryota > Metazoa > Chordata > Mammalia > Afrosoricida > Chrysochloridae > Chrysochloris > Chrysochloris asiatica. The sequence goes on along the minus strand of NW_006408542.1, from coordinate 523,745 downwards.
TTGGGGGAAATGGAGGAAGCCAATGGTAGAGTGCAGGGTGGTGGTGGTAGTTATGTGCCATGGAATCTGAACTGACTCATAGCGACCCTGTTCAGGGTTTCTGAGGCTATAAATCTTTACAGGAGCAGAAAGCCTCATCTTTCTCCCACGTTACAGTTGGTACTTTCGAACTGCTGACCTTAAGGTTCACAGCCCGATTTATAACCACTACACTACCAGAGCTCCTTAGAGTGCAGGGTAAGGGCAGACATATCATAGTTCGGGTATTGGAGAGGGCCATACACAAGAAGGGGGAAGGGTGGAAGAACAAGGTAGATAGGGGAACACCGAGACAGGTTTGCAAGGCTTAATTGGTACAGAAGTAAATAGTGATGCATGCTCAACCTTGGAACAAAAGGGGTCTGTGATAACAGGGATCAAGGCACAGTTTGAAGGGGGGAAATAATATTAACTTGCTCCACTGTCTTATGTATATTGGTTTCCTTTGCATACTATTGTAAAAAGCTCTGGTGAGGCGATGTGGGTTAATGCACTAGACTGCAAAGTCAGTTTGAAACTGCAAGGTTGGTGTTTCAAACTTACCAGTCACTCCTTGGAAGCCCTCTACAGGGTCTGTATGGGTCGGAGCCTATTCAATGGCACTTAACAACAACAACTATTATAAAATGGAAACTTAAATTGGATAGAAAGGAATGTTGGGAAACGATTACAGAAAGCATATAAGCTTGTCTTCAGCCTATAACTGAGTGGAATACCTAAAAGGGGTTCTAGAACTTGCCCAATGAAATAGGCCTC
>NW_006408542.1:520356-522343 GCF_000296735.1 Chrysochloris asiatica | reverse complement strand
CTAGTCTTGATGGTTTGATAATCAGAACTTGACTAGAGGAAGATAAAAAAAAAAAAAGAACAAAACAATTTTTGATAAAGGAAATGAGTGTAAATTGCTATGAATTGATGAACTTGACCTATACTCATGGAGGTAATAACTAAATATCAACATAGAGGGAAGGAGTCTTCACATCAAGTATCAGTGCTATCCCCTCTGTACACAAGGTAGATAGGGATGGGCAATGTAGACATTGGCTACCTAAAATGAGGGGATAATAAAGGTACGAAGTGAGTGACTGGCTTACAAGGTTTCAAGGGAAGTTTAGTTTAAGACTGTGGGTGGAAGAAAGAGTCCACACTGAATAATTTCCATCTTGTCTAGATGAGTCTAGTTAAAAGAGATGAGGATAAGATTCTTATGGTTCAATAGCAATTATTTTCATGACTAATTGTGATTGTCACAATTGTAAACTTAGAAGTTTTGTAACAAAAACGGGTGTAGTTAATAGTACAGTCCAGAAACAGAGGACCCTGGGACCATCAAGGGAGAAGAGCACAGCAGTATGTGAGACCTTATCCAGAGAAGAACCAACACCAGAGATGGAAGCAGAGATGGGAACATAGAGAGAGAGTGGCTGCGGACTCTAGATTCATGGGAAGAGAGGAACTAAGAGACGGAGGCCAGGAGGCAGACTTGCAAAATGTGCTCTTTGGTGACGTAAATTATTATATATGCCTGAGTGTTTTAAAAAAAAAAGAGCTGAAGTAAATAGAGAGAAAAAAAAAATGTTTCTATTTGCCACTTTAAAGGATAACTGGAATTACTTGTCAGTTTTCTCTAGGGAAAAGCTTGCAAAATCATTTTATGAGAGCATGCTTGTCAGGATTAATGTAACCGAAAATACAGAAAATGTTTGTGATATGCACATGACAATTCATTAGAATAACAAAAATATGAATGACTTATTTCTCTACTACTTTTTTGATGTTTGTGGTATTTTTCAGCCTTCCAACATTTATAATATATTTGATTTCTTTATTTTATTCTAAATAAATACTTTGTTCCATAGGAAATTGTGCATCTTTAGTTTCAAATTCTTTTTCTTGAAGAAGGTCCTCCAAAGAGTATAAATATCAGGACCCACAAAACTAGAATCTGCTTCAGTTGCAGAAAGGGATGAATTATAGAGTTGGGACCAGACACTTTGCACACCTTTGTAATTCATAAATATAGTGTCATCCTTGAAGCAGAAACAAGGAAAGACATTGATAATGTATGCTTCAAAAGATGTTAAGTTATGCATTTTCTTTCCTATTGATTTGTTAAATCATTGTTAGATGCTTTCTAGTCCATTTTGATTCACAGTGATCCTGTGTATATGCAAAAACAAGACAATACCGAATGTTTCACCATTCTCACACCTGTTGCTATATTTGTGTCCACTGTTGTAGCCACTATGCTAGTCTACCTCACTGGGAGCGGGGATATTTTGTTTCTGATCTTCTACTTTATTAAAGCATAATGTCTTTCTTCAGGAACTCCAGATAACATTTCCAAGTTTATGTGATAGGAAGTCTCACCATCCTTGTTTCTAAAGAGCAATCAACTGTTGTCCTTCCAAAACATATTTGTTCTAGCGTCCATGGTGTATTCAATATTCTTTGCAAACACCATAATTCAATGCATCAGTTCTTCTGTGGTCTTCCTTATTCATTGTCCAGATTTTGCATTAATATGTTGTTGCTGTTAAGTGCTATTGAGTCAATTCTGACTAATGGTAACTCTTTACCTGCTTTCCAAGGAGCAGCTGGTAGGGTTGAACCACTGACCTTGAGGTTACCCTAAAGTATCACACCAGGAGGCAGTTAAAAAGACTTTGGCTTGGGTCACTTGAAAAATATCTTTTACAGAAGATTTGCCCAATGTAATTTGTTGTTTGAAGTCTTAACTGCTGCTTCCAAGGGTGTTGACTGTGAGTCCAAATAAATGAAATCATTAAGTCAGT
>NW_006408542.1:518706-520016 GCF_000296735.1 Chrysochloris asiatica | reverse complement strand
TGATTGTGTGTTGGTCAATCCAAGTTCTACATGAGCACAACTAAGTGTTCTGGAATTCCCATTTTTTACTATGTCATCTATGGATTGTTATGATCCACATAGTCAGATGCCTTTGAATAATCAGTAAAACACAAGTAACCATCTTTCTGGTCTCCTCTTCTTTTAGCCAGGATCCAGCTAACATCAGCAATGCTATCACTCCTTCCATGTCTTCTGCTGAACCCAGCTTGAATTTCTGACAACTCCCTATGTATTGCTACCACCATTTTTTAATCATATTAAAATATATATATTTGCATGCATTATTAATGATGTTTTTCAGTAATTTCTACTTTCTGTTGGGTCACCATATGAATGTCTTGCATAGGGCTTCATACATTTCTAGGAAACTCTTTTTAGCATCTTAAATGTTCTCAACATTTTAGGAGAGGTGGGCAGAAAAAGTCTGTCTGGAGAGGGGGCAGTAAGCACTCCCGGAAGAGTGCAACAGAAGAACAGACTAATAGTGGCCTGAGGGAGATGAGATCAGAGATCAGTACAAGCAGATGAAGCATAAGAACAAAGTGAATAAGACGATGTGCTCAGGAAATATAAAGAGGGCCAGTGTAGCTAGAAAAAAATAAAGTGAGAAATGAGTACATGTCTCAAAGTAAGATTTAAAATGTGAGATCTGAGATGAAGGAGACCATATAGAACATGGAATGATGTGTACTTACACACTGCAGTTATTTGCTAAACTATTTCATTCAATGGTTCTTAAACCTTTTAGAGAACTTTTTCCTATGGTAAAGTTATTCCTGGTGATATTCACATATGTGACAAATTGAACTTGAGCAGCCAGTGTTAATACACAGTTTCTAGCACAATATCTGCATATCTACTTATTTCATTACCATTCAAAGAAAAATAATAATCCTGCAGGAATAATAGTTATAAAATGTAAGTCTCATCTCCATTGATTTTAGTCCTTTGATTTGCTGTTTTCATTTATCTTTAATTATAGTGGTGCAATTTTGGGAAACAAATAATTGCAGTGGTTGTAGGGAATATTTATCTTGCCCTGGTGTGAGTAGAAATGGCTGTAAAAATGATAGGATTATTTTATTTCAGAGAAAACAAATTTTTATTATATTAGAGGTGCAATCTTCTAAGACTTTTCAGAGTTTTACTTCCTGTTGTTAATTAAACAAAGGCTACAATATTGTTAACACCTTTTAACTATCATGTGCCTGACAATAATATTGTCATATAGGCCAAATGTTTAGTATTGTTAGTTGCCATCAAGTTGGCTTTGACTCAAAATGATCCAC
>NW_006408542.1:515467-516996 GCF_000296735.1 Chrysochloris asiatica | reverse complement strand
GGGCACACTGCTGGCCAACCAGGTCTCCATCTGGGTTCACAAGAGTCTATAAGCACTGTAGGGCTGAGCTTGAATCTTCATTGCTGTTTTTCCCTCTCTTCCCCTTATCAGTGATGAATGTGGTCACCAATCAGAGCATGCATTCCCATTGAGCCTTACTCTTAGAAGGGGATTTGCTTTGAGGGGGACACAACCACTTGCCTTGATGTCTCCTGGGCAAGCCGCTTGCTTGTTCTTGTAGTAATCAGTCGGCCTGCCTCTATTGTTTTGTATTTTTCATGTCAGTCTTTCTTTCAGGAAGTATCTTCTGTTCTCTGGCCGCTCCAGGCTGGTTTGCTTGTCCTTCCAAGTGGACCTTTCCCCTCAGAAGATTCTGGATGCTGTTCAGGATTCCACCCATGGTCTGTGTAATGCAGAGGTTCTACAGGAAGCCTCCTTCACTGGGCACATTATATCCCCTTTTAGGTATTCCAGTCAGTTATAGGCAGAAGATCGACATTTAAGCTATTTATGGTGGTATTTCTGGCTGTTCCTTTCTCTCCCCCTCCAGTGTCTTTTTTATAGCAGTATGCCAGAGGAACCAAGAGTCAACAGACAGCCAAGCATCTTAACATTATTTCCCCCTTTTCCCCATTCAAACCATGTATCAATCTCTGCATCCCAGAACCCTGTTGTTCCAAGGTTTTGCATACATCATTATTTACTTCTGTCCCACTTCAGTTTCACATTCATCCTATCATATTTCATTTCATTGCAGTGATTAAAATCTCCTGTGTACTTCACCAAATAACCAAAGGATACACCCCACAAGCCTCCCCACCCACCTCCTGGCTGTCAGCAAACAGCTCCTCTCCTTCCCTGAGTCCCGTGTCCCCAGCCACTCCATCTGTCCATGCCATCATACTCCCCTCACAATTTTGGGTCTGGGCATTGTCCTGCTTCCCCCAGGGTATTCCAGTTAGTTATAGGCTGGTTCCGGGCCCACATGTTTTCTTTTGTGATGCTTCTGGATGTCCCCCCTGCCCCAAGTGTCTATTTTACAGGGGTAGGCAAGGGAGACCAAGATTCAAAAGACAGCCAAGCATTCTAACATTATTCCTTTCTTTCCCCCGTTTCAAGCCATGCCTGAATCCCTGTATCCTGAAGCCCTGCTTTTACAGGGTTGTGCATACCTCGTCATTTAGCTCTGTCTCACCTAGCCTATGCAAACCTGCCCAACTGTTCTCCCATCCACCTTGTTCTTCTTTTTCTCCTCCCCCTTCTTGTGTATTGCCAGCCTTCCCCCGACTGCTCCCAGGCTCTCCTGTGTCTATTCTCTACCCTGTGCTCTTTCTTCACCTCGCTCCACACCTCTCATCCCATACATACCGGTGATCAGCATATATATATATATATATTTCCCCTGCCTTTTGAGTGGGTTCTTTTTCTTAGTCTTTTACAATAATGATCTTATGCAGTATTTCTCCTTTTGTGACTACTGATTTCACTCCTCATAATGTCCTCAAGGTTCATCCATGATATGCAATGGC
>NW_006408542.1:499937-500843 GCF_000296735.1 Chrysochloris asiatica | reverse complement strand
CATTGTTTTCATACTGGTATTACATGCCATTATTTACTTTACATTTTCTCATACTTATGAATTTCTGAGGTTTATAGTGTGTCTCCACCACTCTTTTGTCAGTTTGTCATATTGTGGTGGCTTATGAGTTTCTGAGATTCTGAAAGCTATGCCACTGGTATTTTAAATACCAGTACGGTCACCCATGGTGGACAGGTTACAGATGAGCTTCCAGATGAAGAATGACTAGGAAGAAGGAGTGATGAACTGCTTCCATATATTTAGTTACTCAAAAACTTATGAAGAGCAGAAAAACACTGTAATTTATTGCTGGAGAAATAGCCCTTCAGCTTGGAAGGCACTCAAAATGCGACTGGGGAAGACTTGAATTCTCAAAATAGAGTTCACTGTGATGATGCGAAAGGAGTAAAACCTGTGGGAGAAAAGCCCTGTGGTACCTTCATTTGCTGATGGGTCACAACTGAAAATGAAGAGAAATAGCTATAAACATCCATTGAAAATCGGATCGTGGAATGTATGAAGTATGAATATGGCGAAATTGGAAGTTGTCAAAAATGAAATTGAACACATATCATCAATATCTTAAGGCATTCGTGAGCAGAAATGGATGGCTATTGGCCATTTTTAATCTGATGATCACATGGTTTACTATGCCAGGGATAGCAAATTGAAGAGGGATGGTGTTGCATTCATTATCAAAAAGAACATATCCAGATCAGCCATGAGATATAACACTGTCTGTGATAGGATAATATCCATGCACCTACAGGGAAGCCCAATTAATTCCACTATTATTCAAATTTACGCACCGACCAGTAAAGCCAGCGAGGATGACATAGAAGAATTCTACCAACTTCTTCAATCTGAAACTGATCAAACATGAAATCAAGATGTATTCATCATTAC
>NW_006408542.1:496318-497437 GCF_000296735.1 Chrysochloris asiatica | reverse complement strand
GGTACCAACTTGATGGCACCTAACAACAACATCAATATAATATCTTATTGCTTTAGTTGATTATGTATGAATCAATTCTATTAGTACTACTTGCATTGCTATAGACCTATACTGCTTTTGTTGTTGTTATCAAATGCCGTCGAGTTAGTTCCAACTCAGAGATCCTGTATAGATTCCCCAAGAGTGACTGGTCAGTTTGTACTGCCAATCTTGTGATTAGCAGTTTAGTACTTATCTTTAAGTGCCACAACAGCACTCCTATATTTATTGTTGTTCTTGTGTTGTTGTGAAGTGCCGTCGAGTTAGTTCCGACCATAGAGACCCTATATTGGGTTTCCAAGGAGCAGGTGGTGAGCTTGAACCATGGCATTTGCAGTTCAAATGACTTTACAGTCTGGCACATTAACCCACAGCACCACACCAGGACTCCTATATTTACTGGGTTATAGTAAGTGTCCCTGTTTCTAATGAATCCATGGAGACACCCGTCTTGGCTCCAAATTTGTATTCACTCTACTCGTAGATATTGTCCCATATGTTTTCAAGCTTGTTTGCCAAGTTACATGGAAAATCTTTTTGGATTCCTTTTAATCCCAACTCACACACAAGATGTTGGAGCAAAGAAAGTACAATATGTGCATGAAGAACCTTATTGTGGCAGAAAGTAAGAAGTGCTTAAAATTTTTGAGCAACAAAAATAGAGGTAAAAAAACTAAATTAATAAATTGACAACTAAATAAGTAAGTAAACAGGGAAGAGAAAGCAAATCTTTACAGAAGAATTCCATACAATATATGTAGATGCTTAATTTTGAGGAAGTTAATTCAGAATTATTTCTTCAGAAAAGTGTAGGCTTTACCAGTTCATTAGATAATTAGCTTCGTTGGACTCAAATCACAAACTTGTTTTCTGTGGGCAACTTAAATCTCAGTAACTGTTAGTTTCTTCTACTACAGTCATTCAGTGTTTCAGACCAGAAAATTGTGGCTAAGGATTTTCTATTGGAGCTTCAGACACTCTGCATGGACAAATAAATAGCATCATGATAAATGTAGAAAAGATTGAAGCTGTCAAAGACTTCATTTTGCTTTCGATCCACCATCAATACTCCTGGAAGCA
>NW_006408542.1:494399-495498 GCF_000296735.1 Chrysochloris asiatica | reverse complement strand
ATTTGATAGGAAGCTCTTTAAATAAAGCTTTTATTTTAGAAAAGTTTTAGATTCATAGAAAAGTTGCAAAGAGAGTACAGAGAGTTTCCATATTGCAAGTTTTATCTATCTATTCATCTTTCACATTGCCTTTATGCATTTGCTACAAGAAACCAATATATTGGTACATTGTTGTTATTGTTGTTGTTATTAAGTGCCATTGAGTTGGTTTCCACCTATAGTGACCCTGTATAGGGATAGGGGTTCCAAGGAGTGGCTTTGGGTTTGAACTACCAACCTTGTGCATTATCCTGAAGCACCACATCAAGCAAATTGCTGGTTCCAAAGGAGGACAGGGTAAAGAGGGAAATTAATCTTCAGGTTTTTTGAGGAAGAGCATGTTTACATAAATTATTTGGAATCGTATTCTAAGTATTTTGTGTTTTAGATATTTATTATTCATTTTGGACATTTGGACATTTATCTGGACATTCATTATTTTGTATTTTGTGTTATAACCCAATATTCCAGCAATTATTCTAGTTTTGACTATTGAGAGCTCTTTTAGACTGACTCCTAGCATGTTCCCGCCCCTTTCTTTTCTTTTTCTTAGAAGATTTTGTTTCAGGTAAAAGTGTACATAGCAAATTAAATTCCCATTCAACAATTCATACATAAATTGTTCTATGATATTGGTATAAATCCTTATGTAGAGTCAGCATCCACCTTTTCTACTCTGCCTTCCCCCTTTCCATCTATCTAGTTTTCCTATCCCTCCTTGTCTTTTTGTATTTGCTTTTGTGTAAACATTGACCTTTTGGTCTTATATAACTGATTGTTTAACAGAGCACATTCCTTATGAGTGGTATAATTTACTTTATAAACCAATCTATTATTTGGCTGATAGGTAACTTCTGGAAGTAGATTCAGTTCCAAGTTAAAATATGTTTTAGGGCTGTAATCTCTGGGGATCTACTAGCATCTAAAAATCCTATAATCTGCTATTTAATTTTTTTTAAAAAATTAGGTTCTATTCTACATTTTCTCCCATTTTAATTTATATTATATTGACCTTGTGAGGATAGTCATTAGTAGTAGCTGGGCACCATCTAGTTTCTCT
>NW_006408542.1:474724-493335 GCF_000296735.1 Chrysochloris asiatica | reverse complement strand
TGGTGAAAGAATACAACCCTGTCACACACCCTTCTTAATTTTAAAACATTCAGTGTTCCCATTTTCTGTTTGAACGACTGCCTCTTGGTCCCTGTACTGAATCCTGATGAGCACAATTAAGTATTCAGGAATACTCATACTTCACAATGTTGTCCATAGCTTGTCATGATCCACACAATTGAAAGGCTTTGTGTAGTTAATAAAGCACAGCTAAACATCTTCTGATATTCTCTGCTTTCAGCCAAGATCCATCGGACATCGGCAATGATATCCCTTGTTCCATGGCCTCTTTAGAATCCGGCTTGAACCAGAACAAACATATGAGGGGACTTTAAAAATTTCATGAAAACATAATTAAAAAACTAAAATATAAGATATAAATTTTATTTCTCAACACAAGGTCTATTAAAGTCAAGACATTTTTATGGACAATAATATCAGCCATTTAGTCCATACTTAAAGAACTGAGAGTCCTGAAAAGTTAATCATGTCATTGCCATCTTTTTTATGTTGTAAACTGAAGAACAATGGCTGCCCTTTATGGCTTTTTTTTGTTGTTGTTTAAATTGGAAAACAAAAAGAAGACTGAAAGAATGAAATCAGGACTAAAGGGTGGATACCTAAGGATTTCCCATTGAAAAGTTTTAAAAATCATCCTTGATTTATGAGAGGAAAGAGAAGGAACACTGTCATGGCAGAGAAGGCATCTGGTGAAGATTTTTTGGACATGGTTTTGCTAAAGCTATGGCTTACTGTCTCAAAACACTCATAATAAGCAGATGCTATTGTTCTTTGGTCTTCCAGAAAGTCAACAGATAAAATAAAAGAGTAAATAAAAAATAATCCGCCCTCTGGCTACAGAATTTATTTTAATGAACTTTAGAAAAGGCAAATACATTAGTTTTCAACATAATATCCTTGCTTTCCAATATACTTTCTTCATCTCTCAACAAGCTTTTGTATTCCCTTATTATAAAAGTGTTTTAGGTTGAGTTGTGAGCCACAAATGTACACTGTATTCACTTCTTCATCACAGTGGAATCTTCGCCCTCAAAGGGCTGCTTTCAGGGGACCAAAACAGGTGAATGTCCTAGGGAGCAATATCTAGGGAGAATGTTTTTAACATCTGAAGACAAAGTTTTTGCAGTGTAATAACATTGTGAGCAGAGATGTGTGAACATGCATTGTTATACAATATCACAATGCCTTTGGATAGCAGTGGTCTGCATTTTATCCAAAGGGTAGACTTCAGCTCTTCAGTGAGCTTCTCACTGTCTTAAGTACCGTTGTTTGTTGAACCTTTTTCCTGATAGTGTTTTAATACTGGCCCTTTATAATCTCAGAAAACTGCAAGCATCAATTTTTCCAGCTGATGCTTGACTTTGGAACTTTTTCTTGGTCTGTGATTGAGGTTGTTGTCCATTCTGTACTCTGCTGTTTACTCTCAGGCTCATAGTTGTGAATCCAAGTCTTTAAAGGAACTTTTACCTTCCTTTAAATCTCAGTGCAAATTTTGTTTGCAGATGTCCAAACGCTTCTGCTTATAACTTTCTGTGAGTTGTTTCAGTACCTATCTCTAACAAACTTTTTGAAATTCAAGTCTGTCATGGATTATTTCGTAGGCAGAGCCATGACTTATTTGAAAACGATTTGCCACAGTTTCACTCGTCTATTTGACAGAGTAATTTCATGTGCCTGTTCAATGTTGTCGTCAGCTTAGATGTGAATGGGTGTTTTTGTATAACTGGAGTGTGGATAATTTTTGACTTGCCCCTGTACTTTAAGCATCAAAAACAAAACTATTGTCATGTACTTTGTTATTGACCAGTCCATTTTGTTTTGTTGTGATCACTTTCACCACATGGAAGCCATTGCTTTCATTATTCTTTGTCTTCAGGATCATTCTGGTAAAGTTATGTTTCATCGCTTATTTCAGTTCTTTAAAGAATTGCTTCAGGAATTTGGTCATACTTGTCTAAAACTTACATTACTAGTTCTACTCTTATCTGCAGCTGATCTGAGCTCAAAAGTTTTGGTACCCATTGAGCAGAAAGTTTACTCAGCTCTAATTTTTCACTCAGAATTGTGTGACCTGAACCAACTGAGATATCTAAGGAGTTGGCTGACAGTTTTGGTGTTAATCATTTGTCTTTTTCAATTAGGATATGGACAAGATGAATTGTCTCTTCCAAAACTGATGGATTGTCTGCCACTGTGGCTTCATCTTCAACTATGTCTTGTCCATTCTTAAAATGAGTTATCCATATGTAAACAGCTGATTTCTATTGGACATTGTGCCCATTAACTTCATAAAGCATCTATGATATTGCCAATCTTTGACCTAAGTTCTATCATAAATTTACATTTATTTTTGTTTCTATTTTAGCATTATTCATGCTTCTTTGAAAGTGGCTCTTTTGAAATGCATGCCTTACCCTTCCTAGTGCCTTGAACAAGATTATCAACAGAAAACGTACAGCAGGTTGTTGATAGTTGCTATCAGGTCAGTTCCAACTTATAGCAACACTATGTACAAAACACTGCCCTGTCCAGCAACATCTTCACAATAGTGATGTTTGAGTATTTGAGTCCACTGTTGTTGCCACTGTGTCAATCCATTTCATTCAGGCTCTTCCCATTTTTTATTGGCCCTCCATTTTACTAAAAACGATTACTAAAAATGATATTCTTCATCCTATACTAGTCATTCCTTACAACATGCACAAAGTACAAGTGACAAAATCTCGCCATTCTTGCTTCTAAGGAGCATTTTGGCTACACGTCTTCCAAAACAGATTTGTTTATTCTTCTGGGACCCCAAGTTACTTTAAATATTTTTTTGCAAACACCATAGTCCAAATGTATGGATTCTTCATTTCATATGTATATAAGACAATTGAAAAGATCATGACTTAGATCAGGTGCATCTTAGCACTCAAACTTACATCTTTACTCCTCAATACTTTATAAAGTTATTTTGCAGCAGATTTCTCTAATGTAATATGTTAATTGATTTCTTAACTGCTACTTGCTTAATTATGGGTCAAAACAAAGTGAAATAATTAAAAACCTCAATTTTTTTTCCCATTTATCATGATGTTATTTATTGGTCTGGTTGTGAGGATTTTTTTTTCTTTACAATGAGGCATAATTCATACCAAAGATTGTAGTATTTGATCTTCATCAGTAAGTACTTCAAGTCATCTTCACTTTCAGCAAGCAAGGTTGTATTATCTGTATGTTTCAGTTTGTTTAAAATCGTTCTTCCTCTAATCCTGATTGTATATTTTTCTTCATATAATCCAGCTTCTGGGATTATTTGCTCAGTCTATAGAAATAATAAGGATGATGAAAGATTGTACCCTGACACATACATTTCTTGATTTTAAACCATTCAGTATCCCCTTGTTTTGTTCTAACAACTTTACAAGTTTCTCATGAGCACAATTAATTGTTCTGGAATACCAATTCTTTACAATGTTATCGAAAGATACCTAATTTTCTAAAATGACTTCTCAGCTTTGATATCTCAGTGTCCTCAGAACCCAACTAGACTGATGGTTCACTTATCTATAAGTGTTTTCAAAGTTAGGTTGTAATGAATGATGATGATAATAGCACTTACAGGTTTAAGCTTATAATACTATGAATTTTAACAGCGTGAATATCTTGGTGTGGCACTGCAGGATCAGCACTGAACTGTGATCCATAAGGTCAGCAGTTCAAACCTACCAGCTGCTCCTCAGAAAGCCTGTACAGGGTCACTATGAGTCAGAATCGACTTGACGACACCTAACACCAACAGTTCCATACTTTGTACTATAACGGTTTTACTTAAGCTTGGATCTGTATTCTCTTTCCTTTTTGTCACAGGATATTTTAGTCATAAGAAAATGTGAGAATTTAAATGAAAAAAAATATATTAGATAAAGAAAACATGTTTCTGAAGTCATTTTATCCTATCATGTAGGTAGGTATCAACCAACTCCACATAGATATCTGGTCCACATAAATAATTGCATTATAATTAACATGAGCAACGTTAGAAAATTTTTCCTTAAATCTTTGTCTATGCAAACACTGTTAAACACTGTCTCTAACAAGTAGCCCACCAGGAACTTACAATATTAGATTGATATATTATTTGATCCATTTTTTCAGATAAGAACATTTCCATTTTTTCAGATAAGAACATTACCTTGTCCTGATAAATTATTCATTTTTTAGAAAACATTTTTAATGCTCTTTTTCAGCGTACAAAAAGCTACTAGAACAAATGCTCCTATTAAAATGCAAACAAAATGTCTCCTTTCAATGTAATGATAACATCAGCAAATTTCAAGAGCATTGGGGAAAGTTAAGCTAGAGAATTGATTAACTCTCTTAGAAAGTGGCTTTAATTCAACTAATTAGGGATGTTAAAGTTCAGCTCCAGTGATTCAGTGCTTTTTTTCAGGAGATCTACCTATCTCATTTAAAGTTTCTAAAATGTAAAATGATCAATATGAATACTCATAAACATGAGGTAGCTTTGAACTGGAAAAAAATCTATCTATAACAATTCTAATATATATGCAGGGAGCTATGTGCTAGACTCAACGCTTAGTAAGCAAAGCAGGCAGACCTGTGGTCTTTGCCCATTAATTTATTGTCACTTGGAAAGGTCATTCTCATTGTCATTTATCATTAAACATCAGAACCTTGACCCATATTAAATTGTGACTTAAAAATCAAGAGAGCACAACACTGCATGGATGAAGAACTCCAGAGAATTGACTTTCAAGTTTCAACACTGAAAATGTCTTTGGGTCAGTAGTCACTACAAATAGGAAAGTAGATGCAGGGGTTTCTCCGTTCCTACTTTTAGTTGTGTATTTCTTTTGTGACTGTGGCAGAACCCTATAATACAGAAGACTATTTCAAATGATCATATTTTAATAACTATAAGCTTTGTTCACACAAGAGAAAGCATAAATCAGTTGTAACTTTATTATAAATAATAGCTGCATAATAACATCAAACTATGTTTAAAGATGTTTCCGTTGGGCCAGGCACATATGCTTTAATGTTCATAAAACACTTAGTTTATCAGACATTTTAATTCATTTAAACTTCACATTTACTCTCTGTATTTGGTATTATTATCCCCATTTGCTGAAATCCAGTTAGACTAATAACAATATGTGAGGAAAAAGATATTCAATATTAAGTATAAGTAACTCTACAGTTGTTCTTAATTGCCTTCAGCCAGTTCCAACTCATAGTGATCCTGTATAGGGTTTCCAAGGAGCTGCTGGTGAATTTGAACCACCTACTCTGGTAGCGTAGTAGTTACAAATCGGGCTGTCAACCTCAAAGTCAGTAGTTCGAAACTACCAGCTGCTCCGTGGGAAAAAGATGAGGCTTTCTTCTCCCGTAAAGATTTACAGCCTCAGAAACCCTGTTCAGGATCGCTAGGAGTCGGAACCGACTCCACGGCACAGCACCACCACCACCACCACCACCACTCTGGCAGCGTAGTAGTTACGAAACTAAGTATCAGTTTTCCAGCTGATAGTTGGCTTTTGAATTTTTTCTTGTTCAGCAATTGAGGATGTTTCCATCTCATTCTCGGCTGTTTACTCTTAGGCTTGTAGTGATGAATCCATGTCTCGTCACCAGCAATTATTATTTTTTTAAAGAACCTATTACCTTCTTTTAAATATTGGTCCAAATTTTGTTTGCAGATGCACAAATTCTTCTGTTGATGCTCTCGTGAGTTGCTTCAGTACCCATTTTACACAAACTTTTTAAAATACAAGTCTCTCGTAGATTACTTCATAGGCAGAGCTATGACTGATTTGCAAATGATTTGCCACATAATCCACTTTCACTCATCTATTTGACAGAATCATTTCACTTTCAGCAGGTAAAGTTGTATCATCTGCATATTGCAGATTTAATGAGTCTTCCTCCAATCCTGATGCCATGTTTTACTTCATATAACCCAGATTCTTGGATTATTTGCTCAGCACACATGTTGAATAAGTATGGTGAAAGAATACAACTTTGTCACACACCTTTCTTAATTTTAAACCATTCAGTGTGCCCATGTTCTGTTCTAACAACTGCCTCTTAGTCCATGTACTGATTCCTGATGAGCACAATTAAGTGTTCAAGAATACTCATACTTTACAGTGTTGTCCATAGCTTGTCATGATCCATACAATTGAAAGCTTTTGCATAGTCAATAAAGCACAGGTAAACATCTTTCTGATATTCTCTGCTTTCAGCCAAGATCCATTGAACATCAGCAGTGATATCCCTCATTCCATGGCCTCTTCTGAATTCGGCTTGAACCTCTGGAAGTTCTCTGTCAATGTATGATTACACCTGTTTCTGTATTACCTTCAGTAAAACTTTACTCACATGGGATATCAAAGATATTGTTTGATGATTTCTGCATTCTATTGGGTCACCTCTCTTTGGAATGGATACAAATATGTATATCTTACAACCAGTTGGCCAGCTAGTTGTCTTATAAATTTCTTGGCAGAGATGAGTGAGTGCCTCTTGTGCCGCCTCACTTTCTTGAAAGATTTCAATTTTTATTCCATCAATTCCTGGTGCTTTGTTCTTTCCCAATTCCTTGAATGCTCTTTTGACTTCCTCTTTCAGTATCATTGGCTCATGATCATATGCTACCTTTTGAAATGGTTGAAAACCAACCATTTCCTTTAGGTACAGTGACTCTGTGTATTCCTTCCATCTTCTTTTGTTATTCTGAATCTTTCAATAATATGCCCAGAGAATCCTTCAATAATGAAAGTCGAGGCTTGAATTTTTTTTCTTCAGTTCCCCCAGCTCTCTCCGGTGCACAGCTGTCCTAATTTTGAAACATTCAGTATCCCCTTTTCCTGTTTTAACTATGGACTCTTGGTCTGTATACATGTTCCTCATGAACACAAGTAATCTAAAATATCTGTTCTTTGTAATGTTATCCATAATCTGTTATGGATAACAAACAGGAAAGATCCATCATGAATCAGCAATGATATTCTTACTTCCATGTCCTCTTCTGAATCCAGCTTGAATTTCTGACAGCTCCTTGTCAATGTACTGCTGCAGCCATTTTTAAATTATCTTCTGCAAATTTTTACCTCTCTTTGGAATGGGTAGAGTTAGGAGTCTCTTCTAACCAGTTGGCCAGGTAGTTATATTTCTAATTTCTTTGAAACAATGAATGAGTGCCTCCCATGCTACATCAGTTTGCTAGAAGATTCTAGTTTGTATCCTGTCAATTCCTGGAGCCTTGTGTTTTGCCAATGACATCAGTGCTGCGTGGACTTCTTCTGCAGCTTGATTTTTGTCTTCATTTCTTTCAGCTTGAGGAATGCTCAGCGTGTTCTTATTTTTTGTTTTTTGAACTCCAAGTCTCTGCATATTTCATTGTATTTGTCTTCTCAAGCTGTCCTTCAGAGTTTTCTTGTCAGCTTTTTTATTTTCTCATTTCTTACATTTGTTTTAAATTTTCTACATTCAAGAGTAAGTTTCAAAGTCTATTCTGATATTTTATTGTAAACTGAGTGAGAGTTTACATGGGAGAACATCTGCTTCAACAGTATTTGCTCCCTGTCTCTAGACTATTTTGGGTAATGATATTGAGCTACATCATTGTCTCTTTCCACAGGTGTAGTCAATTGATTTCCTGTATATTCCATTTGGTGAGGTCCAATTGCATAATCTCCTTTTATGTTATTAAAAAATGATCTTTGCAGTGTATAAGGCATTGATATTGCAAAATTCCATCATTGTTTCTTCACCCTGGCCATGTTTCCCAAATACTAATAATTTCTCTTTGTTTCCAACTTTCACTTTCCAACCAGTACTTGTCAAGCATCTTGATTGCATGCTCGATTAATTTTAGACTGAAGAGCTGGCAGAATTCTTCAGTTTCATCATATATAACTTTAGTGGTTGGTTTCATAAATGTGAACAATAGTGGTATTGAATGTTCTTCTTTATAGGCATCTAGATATTATCCTATCACAGCAATGCTGCATCAAAATAGATCTTGAAATGCTTTTTTTTATGATGAATGGGTTATCATTCCTCTTCAGTTTTTCATTTCTGATATAGGAAACAATAGTTTGTATTATTCAAATCAACTCACTTTATGTTAATCAGTCCATTTTAGCTCACTGATGTCTAGGATATAAATTGTTATGAGTTCTGTTTTGTTTATGACAATATCTAATTTTTGTACCTGTAGTCCTGGTGTGGCAAAGTCAGTGATTCAAACTCACCATCTGCTTCTTGGAAACTTTATACAGAGTCCTTATGAGTTGGAATTGACTTGACAGCACTAACAATACCAATTTCCAGCATTCATACCTTCATACATCCCATGTTTCAGTTTGTTATGTTTGCAGCTGTTTCTTCTCATTTTGAGTTGTGCCACATCAGCAACTGAAGGTCCCCAAATTCCAACTTCATCCATATTATTATGATCAACAGTGCTTTGAGATGGTAGCTCTTCCATACTTGATTTTGAGTGCTTTCCACTGGTCGATATTTCTTCTATGGGAAGGCAGTATTGAGGATAAGCCCTTTAGTTCCATAAAAGAATCTATCATCATACCTATGACATTTGTAAAAGTTACTTGACTGCGTGGGGATAGGATAAGACTGCAACCCAAGGTTGGTTGCTTTTGTTTTAACTATAAAGTCTATGCTTTTCTACAACAACAAAGTTTTATTTACCAATTTTATTTATGTAGCATAGAAAAAAAAAAAATGTTAAGATGTTGCCCAAAGGCACATGTATTATATATGTAGCCATAATAACTATTTAAATATATTTTTATTTCTCTCTTTTAACTTAAAATATAGTATAAATCAGTGAAGCATATTTTTCAATATATCTGTTGACAAAACACAATTACCTTTATTTGTCTCTTTGGCATATTGTAAAAGTTGAGGTTGTAGAACAGTTTCATCATGTTAACATTATGACTTCAGGCAAGTAATTCTGTGAATTACAACTATTAAAGAGATTGCTACTACATCTATGGATATAATCAAAACAAATCAATCATTTTCTAGTCAAAGTGGCTTTAACTCTTTTTGTTTTTGTTAACCATAATTTCAGATCAATGAAGAATTGATTAGATTGCTATATGATCGCTTGGATTTGATTATTGGATTAACTAAAATAATATGGATCACCTGGGATCCCATGCTCCCATACCAGTCATTCAATTTCTCAATTGAAAGATGAAATCAGAAGCCTCTTAAATGTCTGTTCTAGATAATAAAGCATCCTCCACCACTGCACAGTCATGTTTAGGCCCATGCTGAGCAGTAGAAACTGAGTTTTGTGTCTTTCTTTTTTAGCTGAAAGATCATAAAGGCCATGTCTGATCTGATCCACTTTTATTTATCTAAGTTTCAGTAATATACAATTAGAAGTGTTTCCTGAATGAGATTTTTTTACTTAGTGTTCTTCTGTGGGATAATACACTGGACTGCAAGACCAGTTTGAACTACAAGGTCAGTGGTTCAGTTTCACCACTGGCTCCTCAAAAATCCCATACAGGGTCACTTTGAGTCAGAACTGACTCAAAGGCACTTAACAACAACAACAACATTATCAACACATCAAACATTGAATTATTACTTTTTAAAAATGTCATTATTTACCAGTGTCCCAATCGCCGGAGGAATTCTGACATAGATTCTGACTTTCAGCATTACTTTGTTACATGAATACAATATTATATTTCTCCTTTATTATACTGAGAACAGGGTTTAGATAACATTTTTTTCTATAAAGGGTCTGATAATAAATATGAGAGTAACAAAAAAGTGTTGCCACTAGGGTTCCAGTAGATGCATGCACATAGGCTTATTTCAAACAAAACACTGAAATGTCCCTGTGAGCAGTGGATGGCTGGATGGTGACAAGTTCTTACAGTTATACACTTCTCTAAGTCTCATTATGCTTTCTTTTTTAAAAACAAACAAATAAGGTTTTTGAAGTGATATTTTTGTGCCATGGAAAGAAACAATTTTGAGGTCAGGGCCAATCTCAAATATTTAGTAAAACTCAAGTGAACATCTTCCCAAATCATTGAGGCTTTGCAATAGATTTACAGGAGTGCTGCCCCACACAAAACAACAATTTTTAGCTTAATTAAGCATTTTAAGGAATGCTGAGAAGACCTCAAAGATGAGCCAAGAAAGGGAAACTTATCAGGCTCCATGAATGAAGAAATTACAGCTGAAGTCCAGAAATGGGTGGAAGAAGATGGTGGTGGAATTCCCATTGATGAGCTAGCTTCTAAAGTTGGGATCTCTTATGGTTTGGTATTGCAATTTTAAGTGAAGATCTTGGCCTTGGTAAACTTTCATCTGAATGGGTGTCAAAATTGTGGCATGAAGATTAGTTAGACCAAAGAACTGATCTTTCTATCAATCCTGTAAGCAAGATTGAAGCTAATGAAGATGATTTTAAAAAACAAATAATAACCATAGGTGAGTCTTGGATTCACCAATATGATCCAGAGACCCATAGCCAATCAGAAGTGTGGCTTCAGTGAGTATATGTTGGGCCAGTTAAATTCAAGGTCACCTCAGAATATTATGGTAACTATTTTCTGTGATTTCAGAATTGTAATGTTGATCACTATTTCCTAAGGATACAGGGCAATCATTGTCTTTTATAAAGAATAAGCTTCAAGAAAATTAAAACACTGCATTAGAGAGGCCAAGTTCAAGGAAATTGTATGAGCAATTTTTTCCCATCACAACAATGTACCTACTTATTCTTTGAGGGTAGCAAGAGTTGACCTGTGTGAATTTCATTGGGGAAACTTACTGCATCCACCTTACAGACCTGATCTTGCCTCTGTAGATTTCTTTTATTATTATTATTATTTTTTAACCACAGAGTTCAAACAATGATGAAAAAGGATGTGATTTGAGTCTTTCAAGGATATCAAACTGCTGCTTTAGTGGATATAAATGAGAGTCTAGATTCTTTGGGGAAGGGTTAGAGAGATTGAGAAACCACTATCAAAAAAAGAAAAATGTAGAGACCTAGATGGAAGAAATGTCAAGAAAAATTAGTTTCACATTTTGATATTTTTGTTTAAACTGTTTCTGTTACTTTGTTCAAGTTTTTTTTTTCCTCATATTTTCATCATTGAGTCACAAAGTTTCTCTTGCAAGTTCCCAATAATCTTGTTATAGTGAGGAAACAACTATAGGCAATGTATAAATGAATTAGTATGACTGTGTTCAAATAGAATTATATTTAAAAAGCAAGAATGCAACTAAATTTGACCCATGGACCATAGCAGATGCATGGACCCTACATTGACATTAATTCAATACAAAAATCAGAGCTAAATAAAAAGTGAGTCATTCCATTTCTTAAAGAAGTTTTGCACTTGGAAGTATTCAAAGATGTAGTGAATATCATTATCATAAATCTGGCTGTCCAGTTGTCTGAGAGTGTATAAATACCACCATCTACTGCACTGAGAGCTGTGCATACAGGATATACCCAACTCAAACCCTTTGAGGTCTATATGTCCCTATGAAGGATACCTGCCAGCAAGTGGATAGATTGCAGGTCTGATAACTGGAAAGTTTGAGGTCTGAACCCACCAACCACTTCATGGGAGAAAGATGTGACAATCTGATTCCCTAAAGATGGTTGTTAGATGACACTGAGTTGGTTGCAACTCAAAGGGACCTTATGCAAACAGAAACACTGTCCAGTGTTGTATCATTATGTTAGAATGTTCAAAGTATGAGAGACAAAATCTGGCCATCCTGGCTTCTAATAAGTATTCTGGCTGTACTTCTTCCAACACAGATTGTTTGTTTTTCTGGAAGTTCATGGTACTTTTAATATTCTTCTCCTACACCATAACTCTAATGCATCAATTCTTTTAGGGCCTTTCTTATTCTTCAATTTTCACATGCATTTGAGGCAATTGAAAATACCTTGACTTGGGTCAGGTGCATTTTAGTCTACAAACTGATTATCTTTGCTCTTAAATACTTTAAAGAGGTCTTTTGCAGCAGATTTGCCTGATGCAATGCATCCTTTGATTTTTTGACTACTGCTTCAGTGAGAGTTGATTGTGGTTCAAACTAAAATGAAGTCCTGGACAACTTCAATCTTTATCAAACTTGAAGACACTATGGGCAGTTCTACTCTGTCTTGTAGGGTAACTATGAGTTAGACTGGATTTGAAGGCAGTGGGTGTTACATGTCACTAGGAAATTCAATGAACAAAAATGTAAGTGCTAAACAGTGTTCTAAAATTTAGGATCTAAAATTCTAGGTAACAACTTTTTCTAAGGATCTGTAAACCAAACTGTTTTATTGTGGTTCATATGCCACATTAGTATACATTTATTTTTGCATTCATAATAGCAAATTGATAATATAATTTAGCTCAGTTAAGCCTCTTACACAGATAGCTAATTTTTTGTTTATATGTTTTTGAGTGTGATTTTTCTGGAAATACAAATGTGTTAAATATAGATGAAAGTAAATTTTTGTCTTTGAAATATTGCTTCCTTTAACAACCTACTTACTTTATGTGTCTTTATATATATATTTTATTGACATATCTGTCAAGGGTAAGAATTTAAGAATCTGGTTTCAGCTTGCTTAAGAAGTTACATGCTGATCTATTATTTTTATTGTTGAAAAATATAGCAATTGCTTTCGAGAGGGACTGACTCACATTTATTAATTATCATGTTTTATTTGGTATTTTTAGCACAGTGACTTTGGAACTAATGGTTCATGCTACTTCACGTGCAACTTGCAGTTCAATTGATGCCTTTAACATACCACTTCCCTCATCTGCTAAATGTATCTCTGAATGTTGTAGGACTATTTTCTAGATCTCTGAAAATGTCACCATAGTTTATGTGAATCATAGTTTAAATTCATCCATTTTTTACTAGTTCACATCTGGACTGTAAAATGTGCAATTGACAGCAAAGTACGAATCAAATTTGTATTTGACAGTAAACAGTGCAATTAACTCCATCCTGATATTTCATATGTTCTATTCTTTCTTTCTCCTTATAATAGGTTATATATTTTGTGCTCTTTACCAGTGTTTCAATGTTGTATGCTCTTCATATTATGACAATGGAATGCTAGGTTTGATACTTAATAAACAGTAAAGACTAATAGAGGTCTCATTCCTATGCATTCAGAAACATTTTTTTTTTTACCATAATGTTTATTTCTTAGTTATTTTTTTAAAAAAGCTTTTATTATGCATCGAGTGATAGTTCACATGGGGGAACATCAGTTTTGCATTCATCCTTTTGTATTTCTTATCATTGCAATGATTACAATCCCATCCATGCATCACCATTCAACAGTATTTGCTTCTATTCCATCTGTTTTTTTGTTGTTTTTTGATACACACAAAAACACTCAGGAATATGTAATCACTGAACAACCCAAGAGCACACTCTGCAAGCCTGCCTTCTGACTGCCAGCACACAGCCTTTCTCTTTCCATGAGTCTAGAGTCTTCAACTGCCCTATCTCTCCATGTCATCATCTTTGCCTCCATCGCTGGGTTCTCTGCTTCTCTCACTAGAGTCCCACATTTCACTCATGGTCTTCTCCCTTCATGGTCCTAGGGTCCTCTGTTCCTGGAATGTAAGATTAACTACTCTCCCATTTATATTATGAAACTTCTACCTTTACATTTGTGACAATCACAATTAGTCATGATGACAATTACCCACTATTGAGTCATAAGAATCCTATCCCCATCTCCTTTTATCAGACATGTCTAGACAAGATGAAAACCATTCAGTGGGGGTTTCTACCTTCCCCCTCACTCTGAAACTAAACTCCCTCTTGAAAACTTGTAAACCAGCCACTTTGTGCCTTTATAGCCTCCCTTCCCCATTTTAGGTAGCCAGTGTCTAAGTTGCCGGTCTCTATCAAACCTGTAAACAGATTGGATATGTTTGATCCTTGATGTGAAGATTCCTTCCCTCTTAGTTGGTATTTTGAGCTACTACATCCATAAGTATAGGTCAAGTTCATCTAATTGTAGCAATTTACACGTGTGTCCTTTATCAAATTTCTTTATCTTCCTCTATTTGAGTTCTAATCCTCAAGTTATTGAAGCTAGGTCAAGTGGATACTGTTTGCAAGTTGGGGCACTCTTGTGTATCTCCCCTCACTTCATATGAGCTGGATGCTTTACTCTCAACTCTCACACTCTGTGGCTAGGTCCTTGTTCATGGGCTTAGGTGTTCTCCTGTCTCACCACACTTTGTGCAAACAAGCCCTTCCTCTTCTTTCTTTCATCTCCAGGACGACTGGTGTCTAGGAAATGTGGTGGAACTGAACTGAGTCCATGTCTTCATAGCTGCCTTTCTCCCTCTTCCACTCACTAGTAGACCACCATAGTCACCAGCAAACATACATGTCTGCTTGTGTGTTTCCTTTGAGTTTCAGTCTTGGAGGGGAGTTTGTCCTGAAGGGACTTGAATACTTGCCTTGATGGCCTCCTGGAAAACAACTTGCTTGTTCATGTAGTAGCCCAATCAGAGAGACATTTTTGTTTTAAAATTTTCCTACTGGTCTTTGTTTCAACAAATATCTTCTCTTCCTCTAGCCACTTCAGGCTGGTCTGCATGTTTTTTCAAGTGGTAATATCTCACCTCAGAAGGTTATGGAGCAGGCTCAGGATTCCACCTAAGATGTTTTATAGTACAAAAGCTCCGCAAGAATCCTATTTCACCAGGATAGTTCTAAAACATCTGTTAGGTTTTCCAATCAGTTATAGGCTGAAGACAGGCTTACAAGCTTTCTGTAATCATGTTTCCCAATATTCCTTTCTAGCTCACTCAAGTGTCTATTTTACAGTATTACACAAGGGAAATCAACATTCATAAGACAGTCAAGCATCTTAACATTATTTCCCTTCTTTTACCCATTCAGACTATGCTTTGATCCCTGTATCACAGAGCCCTGTTGTTCCAAGGTAGAACATACATCACTGTTTACTTCTATCCCATTTAGCCCATGCAAACCTACCTAAGTTTTACCCTATCTACTTTGTTCTTCCATCCCCTTTTCCCTTCTTGTGTATTGCTCTCCCCAACACCTGAACTATGATGTGTCTCTCCCCTAACCTGTGTTCTACCATTCCCTTCCTCCTACCCTTGGTACCTAACAAATATATATTTTTTTTTCTTTTTCTTTTAATATGGTTACTTTTTCTAAAACTTCATATTTTTAATATTTCCATGTTCTTCTTGAATTTTCATTTTCTTGGCATGTTGTGAAGTATTAATTTTCTTTGTAGTTACCCTATATTCTATTACATTTTTCCTCTATTTAAAAGAATCTATTTTACCTTGCAATCTGCCTGACCTTCTCATCATCTGGAACTCTGTTTCTACATTTTTACGTTCTTTCATATTGTAATTGTTTTGATCATAGAGTGACCTCCCAGATCCTCTGAATTTGTTCTTGTAGTTCTGTTCTGTTCTTGACTCTTCCATCTGTCGACTGAGTTCCAGGTGATGTTGCACATATATCAGTCTCTAGTTGTTGTCTGTTCTTGTGGGTTCTGAGTCCAAAGAACTCCTTTTCGAAGGTTTTGAAGTGCTGGATTGGCTTTGACAAGGTCCCTTAGCTTCTGTTTATACTAGAATGTTTTTAATTACACCATCGTATTTGATTGACAGCTTTGCTGGATAGATGATTCATGATTGGCAGTTCTTTTGTTGTTTTTTTTCTTTAAGGGTTTTATATATGTCTCCCTATTGCCTTCTTGCCTGCATGTTTTCTGTTATTTATTGCCTGCATGTTTATTGTTATTTGCTTGACTTTGTAAGTAACACTTCCCTTTACCTTAGCTACTTACAGGATTCTCTTCTTATTTTTGATTTTTGAGAGCTTGATTATGATATGTCTTAGTGATTTTCTTTTGGGGTCTAGCCTTCCTGGGGTTTGTTGAGCTTATTGAATGCTTATCTTTTAGATTTTTAGGATATTAGGGAAATTTTCTTCTAGAAACTCTTCACCTGTCTCCTCTATGGACTTGTGTGATTCTTCCTGTTCCAGAATTCCAATAATTCTCAAATTATTCCTCTTCATGTTGTCCCACAGGAATCTTAGACTTTCTTCAGGTTTTTAATTTTTTTTTTTTTTTTTACTTGCTCTTGTATCTTAGCGGTATTCAGAGATTTGTCTTCTAGCTCACTAGTTCTGGTGTCCATCTATTCAATTCTACTACTTTGTCCTTTCAATATAGTGTCCATTTCTGATATTTAATTATTAAGCATTTGGACTTCTTTTTTCAGGTTGTGAATTATTTCCAATGCTATATCTATCTTATTTTATTGTTCTGTAGGACATTTCTGACTTTTCCTTATTTATCTTAACCCCTCTATGGAGCATTTGGATGCAACTTAATATCATTCTCCTGAATTCCTTCCCAGAGAGTTCCAAAGCTTGCCTTCCTTCCAATGGGAAGTCTAGGTGTACCTCCAGCTCATTTGTCTCAGTTACTCTATCTTGTTTTTGGACATGTGCTGAAATGGTCAGTTGTATCTTGGGCATCTTCAATAATTAGATGTGTTTTCAATAATTAGAAGAATGTATGCTGATGTATTCCACTACTCGTCAGTTTGTCGTACTGTGGTGGCTTGTGAGTTGCTGTGATTCTGGAAGTTATGCCACCCAGTATTTTAAATACCAGCAGGGTCACTCATGGTGGAAAGGTTGCATATGAGCTTACAGACAAAGACATACAAGGAAGAAGTGGTGATGAACTACTTCTGAATATTTGGTTACCGAAAACCTTATGAATAGCAAAGAAGCACTGTCAGATATAGTGCTGGAAAATGAGCCTCAGGTTGGAAGGCACTCAAAATGCAACTGTGGAAGAGCTGCCTCCTCAAAGTAGTTGACCATGATGATGCGAATGGAGTAAAGCCTGTGGGAGAAACGGCCATGGGCCCTTCATTTGCTGATGGTTCACAACTCAAAATGAAGAGAAACAGCTATAAAGATCCATTAATAATCAGAACATGGAATGTACAAAGTATGAATCTAGAAAATTAGAAATTGTCAAAAATGAAATGGAACTCATAAATATGGATATCTTAGGCATTAGTGAGCTGAGATGGACTGGTATGGGCCATTTGAATCTGACAAGTACATGGTTTACTTTACTGGGATTGACAAAAGGGAATAGTGTTGCATTCATTGTCAAAAAGAACATATCCATATCAGTCATGAGGTACAACGCTGTCTGTAATCGAATATTATCTATGTGCTGACAGGGAACATCAGTTAATACTTCTATTATTACAATTTATGTACCAAATACTAAAGCCAGTGAGGATGAAATAGAAGAATTCTATCAACTTCTTTAATCTCAAATTGATCAAACATGCAATCAAGATGTATTGATCATTACTGGTGATTGGAATACAAAGGTTGGGAACAAAGAGGAAGGATCCATACTTGGAAAATATAGCTTTGGTGATAGAAATGATGCTGGACATTGTATGACAAAATTCTGTAAAATCAATGATTTGTTCATTTCAAATACCTTCTTTATACAGCATAAGAGACTACTATACAGATGGACCTCACCAGATGGAATATATAGAAATCAAACTGAATACATCTGCAGAAAGAGACGATGGAAAAGCACCATTGTTGTTGTTGTTAGGTGCCATCAAGTCAGTATTGACTCTTGGTGACCTTTGCACAGCAGATTGAAACACTGACCTATCCTGTGCCAACCTCACTACTTTTGCCACACTTGAGTCCATCGATGCTGCCACTTGACAAATCCATTTCATTGGGGGTCAAAACAAGAGCAGGGGCAGATTGTGGAACAGACCATCAATTGGTTGTATGCAAACTCAAGCTAAACCTGAAGAAGATGAAAACAAGTCACCGAGAGCCAAAATATGACCTTGAATATATCCCACTTGAATTTAGAGACCATCTGAAGAATAGATTTGATACATTAAACACTAAAGACTGAAGACTAGAGGAGTTGTGGAACGACATAAAGAACATCATACATGAAGAAAGCAAAAAGATATTAAGAAGACAAGAAAAAAGGAAAAGGTCAAAATGAATGTAAGAAGAGATATTGAAACTTGCTCTCCAGTGTAGAGATGCTAATGCAAATGGAACAAATGAGTTAAAAGAGCTGAACAGAAAATTTCAAAGATCAGCTTGAGAAGATAAATCCAAATATTACAACAAAATGTACAAAGATCTGGAATCAGAAAACCAAAAAGGAAGAATACACTCAGCATTACTCAAGCTGGGAGAACTGAAGAAAATCTTCAAGCCTTGACTTTCTTTATTGAAGGATTCTCTGGGCAAATTATCAAATGATGCAGAAAGCATCAAAAGAAGATGGAAGGAATACACAGAGTCACTGTACCAAAAGAAAAAGGTTAAGGTTCAACCTTTTCAAGAGGTAGCATATGACCAAGGAGGAAGTCCAAGGTGCATTGAATGAGTTAGCAAAGAACAAGGCACCAGGAAGTGATGGAACGAAAACTGATATCTTTCAAGAAAGTGAGGCG
>NW_006408542.1:470975-474194 GCF_000296735.1 Chrysochloris asiatica | reverse complement strand
AGACTCCTTAACAACCTGCAATATGCAGATGATACAACCTTGCTTGCTGAAAGTGAAGAGGACTTAAAACATTTACTGATGAAGATCAAAGAGCACAGCTTTACGTATGGATTGCATCTCAATGTAAAGAATACAAAAATCCTCACTACTGGAGCAATAAACAATCTTATCAATGGAGAAAAGACTGAAGGTGTCAAGGACTTCATTCTTCTTGGATCAACTATCAACACTCATGGAAGCAGCAGTCAAGAAATCAGATAACATATTGCATTAGGCAACTCTGCTGCACAAGACCTTTTGAAAGTGTTGAAGAGCAAAGATGTCAGCTTGAGGACTAAGGTATGCCTGCCCCAGGCCAGGGTATTTTCAATAACCTCATATGCATGTGAAAGCTGGATAGTGAATAAGGAAGACCGTAGAAGAATTTGTGCTTTTGAGTTATGGTGTTGGAGGAGAATATTGAAAGTGTCATGGACCACCACAAAACCAACAGATCTGTGTTGTAAGTGCTCCTTGGAGGCCAGGATTGTCAAACTCCATCTTTCATACTTCGGACATATTGTCAGGAGGGACCAGTTTCTGGAAAAGGATATCCTGTTTGGTAGGGTGGAGCGTAAGAGATAAAGAGGAAGACCCTCAACAAGATGGATTGGCCAACTGGCAGCATCAATGGGCTCAATAGTGGCAACAAGAGTGAGGTTGGTCCATGATCAGGCAGTGTTTTGTTCTTTTGTGGATAAAGTCTGTATGAGTTGGCACCAACTTGATGGCACCTAACAACAAAATGTTGATGTATTCTTAAGCTTTCTGATTGTCTCCAGGCAGTTGTGATCAGGAAATGGGCTTCCCTTTTCACTTTTCTTATTACTCAACTCAGTGTAGTTGTAGTAGGTGTTGGCTAGCTATCAAGTGTATAGCAACTGTTATAGGCTCTTGTCTGGATGGTGGAATTTTATAGGGTGTAATTGTAACTTGCTTATATGACCACAATTGCTGTCTCTTGTTGGGTAATGTAGGGAGAGAAGGAACTCACCCAAAATAAAAGTGGAAGCAAAAAAATGAAAAATAAAACCACAGCAGCAAAACAAACTAGATTGGATACTGCAGTCTATAACTGCAAAACAAAATAAAATATCAACAAAAAAACAACAAGCCATAGCAAAATATGAGTATGACTTGAAAGCCCCTCGCTTAACCTGCTGAAGCTATTCTGGGAGACAGTTTTGTTTTCAGCAGTTCCTATTGACTCCTACCCCTTCTTAGATTCTGTGGACTATGGTCTTTGCTGAGCAGATTTGTGCACAAGTGTTGTAGAACCCTCCAGTGGAGGAGGTGTCCACTCCCTCAAGCCCCGCCTCTACTCACACCTTTATCTCCGATGATAGGTCATACCTCTTTGATGGGAGTGCTCCTCTGATGCTGCTTCTGTTCTCTCATGCTCCAGATGGCAACTCCAGCACCCCGTTTCCCATTGCAGAACAGACAACATCACCTTTCTTGTTTCTGCTACAAATCCCACTATTGGCACTCCTTCGATCCTTAGAAATACTCCTCTATAGGTAGTTCAGATTTCTGGGACTGTCCCCTGAATCTGTTTCGTCTAGTATTCTGTGTTATTACTTTCAGAAGTCTGCATCTTGCTTCTCCCTAATCTGCCATAAAGCGCCCCCCCACCCCCCGCCCGCTTACTTGCATTTATTCATTTTTGAGAATTACATTTCACTAAATATTCAGAAGTTACAATATATAGCCTATCTTCATGGAACATTTTACTTTTTTTTTTTTTATTAAAGTAAAATTACTTGTTATCTAAATGGTCATTGTTGTTGTTGAATGCTGTTCAGTCAGTTCCAACTAGTAAAGATCCTGCACAGGGTTTTCAAAGGTACTCTGGCAGCATAGTAATTACGAATTGGGCTGCTAACCTCAGAGTCAGCAGTTTGAAACTACCAGCTATTCCGCAGGAGAAAGATGAGGCTTTCTGTTCCAGTAAAGATTTACAGGCTTGGAAACGCTGTACAGGGTCACTATGAGTTGGAACTGACTCCACGGCACATAACAACAACAACATAGGGTTTCCAAGGAGCAGCTAGCACACTTGAACCACTGACCTTGCAGTTCAAATAACTTTGCGGTCTGATATTAGCCCACAGCGCCTCACCAGGATGCTATCTAAATGATAGAAGTAGAAAAATCATATCATAATTCCCCTCTAAGAAAGATAAATCTTAGCAATGTCAATTCATCAATCACAAGAATATTACAGGAAAATTTGTGAAAAGGGAAGTATTGTTGTTAGGTGTCATTGAGTCAAGTATAACTCATAGTGGCCTTATGCACAACAGAATGAACTACTCCCCATTGTGAGACTGCACCATTCCCACAATCATTGTTAAGCCTGAATACATCATGGTATCTAATTTCGTAGAAACAGTTATCTATGCAAGAATTGGGAATTCAGGTGGATGATAAAAACTGTCTGTTTCTGGAATATTAAAATTGAAGTTGAATATCTACTTTATATTTTATAAGATGTCATATAAATGTAGTGACCTATAGAAGAAAATTGACCTGCTGAAGTGATTAAGAATAAGAAAGAAAGACAGACAGAAAAATAGATATTCTTACAATCTACCAAAATAAATTTCCTGGGACTGCCACAAACTGTGTGGCTTAAAACAAAAGACATATATATATGGTCTACATTTATAGAGACCAGAAGTAAAATTAAGGCATTCACAACTTCATACTCCCTCTGGAGGTGTTAGGGAAGACTCTACACTTGACCTATTCTAGTTTATGACTGCATCACTTTAATTTCTGTCTTCATGATCACACTGCTTCCTTTTCTTCTGTGTGTTGGTCTCCCTTTGTACATTTTGGTCTAATCTCCCTCTTTCTTAAAAGGATACCTGTGATTGTAGTTAGGATCCATGTGGATGATCCAGAATAAGCTCTTTCACTCAGGATCCTTAACGTAATCACATCTGCAAACCCCCTTTTCCAAATAAGGAAACAGTCACAGGTTCTAGAGATTAAGACTTGAACATATCTTTTGAGGTATCAGCATCCATGTTTACAAGGAAGAACTTTCCCTTTTTAACTTCCTCCATTTATTTTTCTATTTTATTTAGTCATTTAACATTATGTTTGTACCATTAATATCTGAAATAATCCTGTCTTGTGTGTGTGTGTGTCTTTCTTTCTTTCTTTCTTTCT
>NW_006408542.1:464210-470875 GCF_000296735.1 Chrysochloris asiatica | reverse complement strand
ATTTATTTATTATACAAACACAACAGATATCCTTGAAAAGGAAAGGCTGAACTCATATGTATTTCTGCAAAAAGTATTTGTACATCAATCACAGAAATAGTTAAGGGTCAGTGCAATATCAATGACTCAGCTACACTCTGTTGTTAAGTGCAATATAGCCTGTCAAGACTTATAGTGAGCTGTTGGGTTTGAATTATTAACCTTGCAGTTCATAGTTGAATTCTTATCCTATAGTGACATGCAAAAACATGGCATCACATTTTTAACAACAAAAACTATATAAGCAAACCCTATGTACAGAGAAGCATTTAATTCAACCATATTAAAAAATAATTAACCTTATTAACTTAAACTTAAAATATATGGCAAAATTATAGGCTTTTTAATAATTAGTTTTGGCACAATGGCTAAAAATTGTATGCTTTGCACTAAAATGCAATTCATGTTAATTAAATTTTCACGAGTACAAATGGAATCATAAAAATATTACAAAAAATATGTGAACAATAATGCAAACTTATAAGGGGAGAATCCTACTAACCATAATGTCAAATCAAGGATAGATACATGGGGAATTAATATGTTCAATATTTAAAGGATAGCATTATCATTTCTTTATGAAAAAAGAATATACATTAAAATGACAATAATAGCTGAGAAATAGTTTTAAAATGTGGCAAAGATAAAGTATTCTTAAAATATAAAGTACTGCTTCACATCTCAAAAGGTTCTATATCCTAATAGAAAAATGTGGAAATAGATTTCACAAAAGAAGAATGAGTAATTACCATCCTATCAGTACAGAGCTGGAGAAGAAAACAGTGTGATACATAATATAATTTACCTAGTTTTTCATATAATAATGTGTATTTGAAATTTTCCTCATATCAGGCAGCACATGTAAATCTAATTTATCCTCATGAATGCTGCTAATCTTACAAGTTTCAAAAGGAAATTGATGGAATAATAATTATATGTGGTCTCCCATCCTATTATAGGGAATTTTGGTATAATATTTCAGGATAAACACTGGACTGCTAACTGCAAAGTAGGCAATATAAACTCACTGACTGCTGCTCAGAGAAACTACATAGGGTTGCTATGAGTTGAAATGGAAGCAGAAATCAAGAAATCAAAGACTGTGTTGCATTAGGCAAATCAGCTACACAAGACCTCGTCAAAATGTTCAGAGCAACGATGTCAGTGTGAGGACTAAAGTGTGTCTAACCCAAGCCATGGTGTTTTCAATAGCTGCATATACATGTGAAATTTGGTCAAAGGATAATGAAGGTCATAGAATAATTGATGCATTTAAATTATGGTATTAGAGAAACATATTGAAGGTATCATGTACTGCCAGGAGGAGAAACAAATCTGTGTTGGAAGAAGTACAGCCAGAATGCTCTTTAGAAGCTAAGATGGCCAGGTTTCGTCTTTCATATTTCAGATATATTCTCAGGAGGGACCAGGCCCAGGAGAAGAACATAATGTTTGATAAGGTGGAGGGACAGTGAAAAAGAGGGCGATCCTCAATGAGATGGATTGGAACAGTGGCAAAAACAATGGACTCAATCATAGCAGTGGTTGTGAGAATGGCCCAGGACCAAGAACTGTTTCTTTCTGTTGTACATAGGGTCATTATGGGTCAGAACTGACTTCACGGCACCTAACAACAACAATGAGTTGAAATCCACTCAATGAAATTTATAACAGCAACAAGCCAAGTATAAACTTGTGACTCCCATAGAATAATTAAATATGACTATGCAAATAATTACTACTTGTTTGTTAGTTTGCTATGCTGTGGTGACTTGTGTGTAACTGTGATGCTGGCAGCAATGCCACTGATATTTTAAATACTAACAGGGTCAGCAATAGTGGACAGTTTTCAGCAGAGTTTCCATACTAAGACAACTAATTAAAAAGGAGAGGCAGATCACTTCTGAATGGTTAATTATTAGGTCGTTGTTAAGTACCGTGGAGCCGGTTCCGACTCAGTGATCCTACACAGGGTTTCTGAGGCTGCAAACCTTTATGGGAGTAGAAAGCCTCATCTTTCTCCCGCTAAGTAGCTGATAGATTTGAATTGCTGAACTTGAGGTTAGCAGCCTGAGTCATAACCACTACAGTTAATCATTATAGACCTTATAATAACAGCAAACCATTGTCGGATATAGTGCAGGATGATGAGGTCCTCAGGTTGGAAGGCACTTAAATATGATTGTGAAAGAGCTGCCTCCTCAAAGTAGAGTTGACCTTAATGATGTGAATGAAGCAAAGCTTTTGGGACCTTCATTTGTTAATGGGGTACAACTTCAAATATAAAGAAATAGGTACAAGCATCTATTAATAATTGGAGCATGATATGTATAAAGGATGAATCAAGGAAAGTGGAAATGATGAAAAATGAGATGTAATGAATAAACATCAATATCCTAGGCATTAATGAGTTAAAATGCACTGTTATTGCACATTTTGAATCTGATAGTCGTATGACTTATTATTCCAGGAACGGCAAATTGAAAAGTAAATACACAACATCCATTGCAAAAAAGAGAGCATTTTAATATATATCTTGAAATACAATGATATCTGTGATAGCATAATAACCACATGCGTTCAAGGAAGACCTGGTGTGCTGCTGTAGGATAAGCACTGGACTGTTAAACAAGAGGTTGGCAGTTCAAACTCACCAGCTGCTCCTTGGAAATCCTGGAAGAAATGAGGGAGTCACAGAGCTGAAAAGAAAATTCAAAGGATAGCTCAAGAAGTCAGAGTTGAATATTATAATGAAATTTGCAAAGACCTGGAGTTAGAAAACCAAAAGGAAAGAACAAAGGCAGTTCAAACACATCAGTCCTTCTAATATACAGAGTCATTATGACTCAGAACTCACTAAACTGCAATTAACAACAACAGCATAGGCAAAATATTGAATGGTGCAGGAAGCATAACAAGAAGATGGAAGAAATGCACATACTCACAGTACCAAAAAAAACAAAGCATTGATTGATGTTCAGTCATTTCAAGCAGTAGCACTGAAGGCATTGACAAAAAACAAAACTTCAGGAGTACTGGAAAACCAGTTAAAATATTTCAATAAACTGATATGTCACTGGAGAGATACTAAGAAATGCTAAGAAATGGTTATGACTGCTAAATGGCCAAGGATCGGAAGAGATCAATATCTGTGCCCATTTGAAAGAAAGGTAAACCCATATCATTAATATCACATACAAATAAAATTTGCTGTGGCTAATTTAAAACTTTGTAGCAGTATATTCACGGGACCTGTCAGTAATTCAAGCCAGGTTCAAAAGAAGAAATGGAAGAAGGGATATAAATGCTGCCATCAAATGGATCTTGGCTGAAAGAAGAGACTATCCAAAAGATGTTTACTTGTGCTTTATTGACTATGCAAAGGTATTCAACTATGTAGATCATAACCAGCTATGGATAACATTGAGAAGAATGGGTATTCCAGAACTCTCAATTGTGCTCATGAGGAACCTGTACATAGACCAAAAGGAAGTTGTTTGATCAAAACAAGGGAATAATGAATGGTTTCAAATTAGGAAAGGTGTATGCCACGGTTGTATCCTTTCACCATGCTTTTTCAGTTTGCATGCAGAGCAAGCAAGTAATCCAAGAAATTGAATATACAAAGAGTGTGGCATAGTGATTGAAGGAAGAATCATTAATAACATGTTATACGGAGACAACACAGCCTTGCTCTCTGAAAGTGAAGATGACTTGAAATACTTACTAATGAAACCAAAGACTTCAGCCTTCAGTGTGAATTGGATTCCAATGTAAAGAAAACAAAACTCTTCACAACTGTACCAATAAATAGCAACATGATAAATTAAGAATGTTAGCGCTGGACTGCTAACAATAATGTCAGGAGTAAAGAGCCACCAGTCACTCTGCAGAAGAAAGATAAGCCTGCCTGCTTCCATAAAGATTTACAGCCTAGGAAACCCTCTACAGGATAGCTATGAGTCAAAATAAACTTGATGGCACTGGGTTTTGGTTTTGGTTTTAGCCTTGCATTCATAGTCTTGTGACTCCTACAAAATGATTGGGTGAGGCTGTGCAAATAAGGTGCTAATGGCCTACAAGGTGATAGGTAATAATGTGAATAGTATGCGTGGTATCTCTAGTAAGGGTGGGGTCATGCAAAAAAGCTGTTAATTCCCTAATAAACCACTTAATTGTAAGTATAGTTCATGAGTTCTGTGAGATGTTGTAGTGAATTACCCAACTTAAAGATCAGCAGGAGCATACTAAGAAGAGGGTGGGTAGCTCTTGTTAGAGATGATGAAGTGGTATACCAGCTTAGAAAAGTTGGACATTTGGGACATCTTTAACCTATTACCTCACAGAAACCAGCTTTGTGTTGATCCTTACAAAAGAAATTATTCGTTTTCCACAGATAGGCAGAGAAATAAAGTTGTGTTTGCCTAGTGGGCATTTTTCAATTCAGCAAATTTCAGTTTAATTTTCCTGGTTTTGTAGCCCACAGGTGTTCAGACATAGAGAATTCTAGTTAGAACTGCTGCATGGAGAGCTGAGACCACAAAGGCCTAATCTCTCAGTTTAAGGATGAAGTCAAATCCCCATCAACTTCCACACCCACATACACATTAATGTGCCCTTATAGAAAGACAATGCAAAATCTTGAGCTTTGGTGCTACACAGAAGAACAAAATTGTTGTTGTTAAGTTCCATCAAGTCAATTCTGACTCATAGCAACCCTGCACAGGGCAAACCAATAGCCTTATTTCATTTTCTGTCAAATTCATACTACCTGAATAGTGTGATAAACCTCAAGCCAAGAATTTGGCCTTAAAAAACCTCAGATTTATGGTGTCTTTCAAAAAAATGCAAATTTATGGAGTAAAACCACCTTCAGTATAGGCCTTAAAGTAATGCCTCAGATAAGTCTCCAAATAATATGGGCTTAATAATTATTAAAGAAAAACAAAATAAAGTCAAATGATACTAAGCATTAAACATCAAACTAACAACAGTAAAATATATAATAGACAGAGAATATAAAATAAGCATGTTTAATGTTGCGTTGAAAGAAATTAAATGATGAATTTATATATATTAATAATAAATGAATATTTATAAACACACACACACATATATATAAGCAAATAGAGCAATGAATCTATAAACCTTATAGAAATTAAAATGCCTCCAAATACAAAAGAAAAGTCAATGAATGGGCCAATAAAAAAAAAAATAGATGCATTTTGAACAAATTTATTTCCCTATGCAACTAAAATATTCTTAATTGGCATCAAAAAACATTGCTGTGTGAATCTAATGCATTGTATATGAAGCCATAATAGAGAAATTAAATAAATATTTTAAATTAAAAATTTTCCTGCTATTATAAATCTATATAGCATCCTGATGTTGTTCCATAGTATAAGCATTTGACCTCAAGATTGGTTTAAACAATCTGGTTGGTGGTTCAAACTCACCAATCGCTCCTTGGAAACTCTATACAAGGGTGCTATAAGTCAGAACGAACTCGACAGCACTTAACAACAGCAACATATATCTATATATTGGGCTACTATCTAGAACCATCCCATCGCCCCAGCCCCTGTTTGGACAGAACAATTTCCAACTCTGCTTATCCTAGGAAACACTGTCCAAGGAAAGATACAAATGAGAAACAAACAGGAGAAAAAAAAAAAAAAAAAAAGGAAACATAGAATCTTAAAAAAATAAAAGTCTAGTATAGATCTTGGACATGAGATGTTGCTGTTGTGAGATGCTGTCAAGTTAGTTCTGATACATAGCAACCCTGTGTACAACAGAATAAAACACTGCTGGATCCTGCACCAACCTCACAATTGCTGCTACGCTTGAGTCCACTGTTGCTGTCACTGTGCCAATCTGCTTGTTAGGAGTCTCCCTCCTTTTTGCTGTCTCTTCACTTTACCAAGCATGATGTCCTTCTCCAGGGACAGGTCCCTCCTGATAATATGTCCAAGTATGAAACGCCATGTCTGGCTATCTTGGCTTCTTACCTGTGATATGTAGGTGATACAACCTTGCTGAAAGTACTTACTGGATCTCAGTCAAAGTCCTCAACACTGGACCTATACATAACATCATGATAAATGAAGAAAAGATTGAAGTTGTCAAAGACTTCATTTTTGCTTGGATCTACCATCAACACTCATGGATGCAGCAGTCAAAAAACCAAATGTCTTATTGCATTAGGCAAACTGTTGCAAAAGACCTCTTTAAAGTGTTCAAGAGCAAAGATGTCAGTTTGAGGACTAAAGTATGCCTGAGCCAAGCTATGGTATTTCCAATAGCCTCATATGCATGTGAAAGTTGGACGATGAATTTGGACTGTAGAAGAATTTATGCGTTTGAGTTTTGGTGTTGGAGAAGATTATTGAAGGTAATATGAACTGCCAGAAGAACAAACAAGTCTGTGTTGAAAGAAGTACAACAATAATGCTCCTTAGAAGCCAAGATGGGACATAAGATAAAGCACTTGGAAAAATATATGAATAGATGAGTCAATCTGAGAAAACAACTAAGAACCTAGAGCTCACTGCCCTTAGCATAGTGTAGGAAGAACACGGAGATGATTATGGCATCATCTGTTCATTGTCAACATCATATAT
>NW_006408542.1:459143-463095 GCF_000296735.1 Chrysochloris asiatica | reverse complement strand
ATAAATTTGAATAATAGTGGTATTAACTGGCCTTCCTTGCAGGCATGTAGTTATTATTCGGTGACAGATAGCATTGTACTCCTATGCTTTTTATGACAACAAATACGACGCTATTCCTCTTCATTGATGTTTCCTGCATAGTAAACCATATGACTGACTGATTGAAAATAGCCAATACCAGTCCATTTCAGCTCACTAATGCCTAGGACATCGATATTAGTGCCTTCCATTTTATATTTGCCAACTTTTAATTTTCCTAGATTCATACTTCATACATTCCATGTTCTGGTAATGAATGGATGTTAGCAGCTGTTTCATCTTACTTTGAATTGTATCCCATCAGCATATTAAGGTCCTGAAAGTTTTGCTCCATTCACTTCATTATGGTCAACTCTACTTAGGAGAAACAGTACTCCTCAGGCAAAGAGAATTTGCTTATGGGTGGATGGTTGGATTTGACTATGCTTACACAGGGCACAGGAATTTTTCAGAAACCTTGAAATGAAGACAGGGGGAAATACATGAAGACAAGATGGGATTGCAGATGTTTCCAAGGATGTCAGCATGAACATCTGATGGCAGAGAATACCTAATGACCTTATTCCCATACAAATATCTGGTGATTCATAAGCCCCAGTAAAATGTAGATTTATCTTGAAAAAGAAAAGAAATGAACTTAATTGATCAAGCATCTATTTTCTCTGGGCAAAATGAAAGATTAAAATAATAATTATATATACTTGATGATTGTTATCAGGAAATAAGTTTTACATTAGTTGTATACATGCATTTGTGGCTCAGGTTTCCTATTTACCACACATTTGGTTTTAAGTAAGTATTTACTGTACCAATAATGCTGTGTTTTCACACTATATAAGGATCAGTTGATTAATGACAAGCAACACAAAGACTGTACCTTCAAAGATTTTATAGTATAATAGAAAAACCAACAGCCATATAGAATTTTATTTACTATTG
The DNA here is from genome assembly GCF_000296735.1 of Chrysochloris asiatica. NCBI lineage: Eukaryota > Metazoa > Chordata > Mammalia > Afrosoricida > Chrysochloridae > Chrysochloris > Chrysochloris asiatica. The sequence continues at coordinate 462,117 of NW_006408542.1, read as the reverse complement.
ACAAAATGCAAGCATTACTTCATTAAAACTTTCCATGTCCAATACTTTTCATACATATTAGCTCACAATTGATACATTTTACATGAATTTAATGAAGTGTATAAGAAACTTCACACTTTGGTTTATATGGTGAAAAGCCTTCTGCAAACTACAAAGAAAAGAAAGAAAAAAAGCCCTGTGGTTGCTTCAGCATCAGTAAGTTTTTTAGAGGTCAGTTACCTATATTAAATGCTTAAATATTTATATTAAATAATAAATATTTAAAGACTACAATCAGGTTGAGAGGTCTGTGAGAAGTAGAGCTTGAAATGAGATTTCAGCACAGGTACACAGAGCAGACAGTGTTTCTAGCTCAATGAAAATTTTACTGAATTTTGTCAATTTATGTCCTTGCTTCTACCTATGTATAAGAATGAAAATAATCTGAGAACTAAAACACACATTTAGGTAGATGACTGATCAAACAATTTATATGTCTTCAAAGAGTATTATCATGAAAAGATACAATGTCTAATTACTGTTTAAAAATTACCAGAAACATTCTAGTACTGTTTCTGTTGCAAGGAACACTCAACATATAGAGAGTCAAAAAAGGTGTGTTTTATATTTAGTGAGATGAAATTTGAGGACTTGAGAAATTTGACTGGGTTGTTTTTCTTGGTCTTAATAAAAAATAAATCATTCCATTATTTTCTTCACTTATTTAAGTTTTGAATCTAGTTATTAATTGTTCATTACACTTATTTTCAATACCTTTCTAGTATTTTATGCTTAAAGCTTTGGTTTCTTCAGTTATAAAAAAGACAAAATCTTAATCATATGTCTTATCACATATTCATGAATCTCAATAATAAAAGTTTTTTGTTGTTGTTTTTTAATTTCTCATTTGCACTCTATTATTCCTTCCTATCTCTGTCTTGCAAAACTGTGAGAGCCAGTTTCTGGGTTTCTCAGGTTTCCTCCTTTCACAGGTTTTGCTGTACATTTGTCACCAGTGTTCTTCCTATTCTATTAAAAAATTTTAATTTAAAATATTTGTAAATCTTTACTTAGCAGTTTATTATGCTTCTGATGTTTACTCTCCCCTCCATATAATGAGGGTATGTATTGCTCTTACTCTTTTTTTTCCCAAATCCTCTAATCTTGCAATTCTTCCATTTTACTATCACTAATGTTCTGGTGTAGTGCTGTGGGTTAATGCGCAAAACTCAAAAGCCATTTGAACTGCAAGGTCGATGGTTCAAGCTCACCAGCTGCTCCTTGGAAACCCTATACAGGGTCACTTTGGATCTGAATTGACTCAACAGCACTTAACAACAACTATGTTCTGGTATGGTGCTGTGGGATAATGCACAGGACTGCAAAGTTACTTTGAACTGCAAGGTCGGTGGTTCAGGCTCACAAGCTTCTCCTCCTTAGAAAAACAATACAGGTCTCTGTGGATTGGAATAGGCTCCAAGGCACTTAACAACAACAGCAATGTTCTGGAGTCCCGTGTGGTTCTGTGGGATCAAGCACTGGACTGCATAGGTCATTTTGTACCACAAGGTCAGCAGTTCAAACACACCAGCTGCTCCTTGGAAACTCTATATAGGATCACTATGAATCCAAACCTACTCGACAGCACTAAACAACAACAAGAAAAAATGTTCTCAACATTGTCAAGAAATTATTTTTGACAATAAGCACAATCCCTTCAGTTAGGCTAGTTTCATACATGTATATTATAAAAAATACTAGATTAGTCAAGATAAAAGTGTATTTGTTTGTGTTAGAAAATAAGTCTGGAGGTAGGCAGACCTATGCTTAATGGCAGATCCCCTTTCCCAGGTTCTTCCATCTTTGTGCTCTATCTTTCTGTTACATAGGTTCCAATTTCAAGGCCAAACATGACCAAAGTAACTAATATAACACTAGCCACCAGGAAAGTACTGTACATGGGAAGAACAAAAACTAATCTGGAGGAAAAAGGGTGCAAGTGTGAACCCTTCTATTTAAAAAAACCGTCCTGCATGTTCCATATTTCATTTATACATATATGTTACTTTCAAGCACATGACCATATGTAGACAATTATAGTCTATAATGGTACTCTATTTGCCTGTATTTGGCTACTGTATCATTTTCTATTACTTATTAATATAAACTCACTAGTAAAAAAGTGAGATTATATTAATAAGTAATAGAAAACAATACAGTTATGCAAATTGCATCTTTGACCCAGTAATCATCTTTAGTTCTTGGTTCACTGATCAAGTTGTAAAATTAGAAATTCGCAAATAGCATTTTCATTATGAACTTGAAACATTGTACAATAACAGGTCCAGTTGTTTTCTAGCATTATCTTTCTTTCTCTCTGAGTTCAGTTTTAGGACTGTAAGGCTACGCAAAAGAGAAAAGTCTTACTATCATAACAATAAATAATATTTTCTTATATCTAAACAAGTCTCTAAAATAATAACACATCATCATTTGATTCATATGAATTTTTTGTAAGAATTAAGCCTATCCTGGATTTTCAAATTTACACCACTTGTCTTGTGTTTTTCTGCTGCTGTGTGTCCTTAAGTAAGGAGATTTTTTTTAAAATCTCAATTATATCTATTGGTCTTTTATTTTTATTTTCCTTCACATCATTATTTATTTTTCATGGACCTTCTTTACTCTTTCAAAAACAATCTAGACTTGTTTTGTTGTTAGCAGTAAATCTGCTGTCATAAAAATTTCAATCAGACCTGTCACTCTTCTTAATTCTTACATACTCATTATAATTTTGTTGAAGTACCTGTCAAGTAACTTTCTTTTACAGACAATATATTAAGAGTTTTTTTTCTGAGTTCTATCATGGCATAAAGTATGATTCCATTATTTCTTTTCTAAACATTTATATTTAGAAATATTAGGATTGATAGGATTAGGAGAGAACATCTTGATTGTATCTTGATTATATCTTATATATATCTTGATCATATCA
>NW_006408542.1:441752-442664 GCF_000296735.1 Chrysochloris asiatica | reverse complement strand
CCAAAATATTGTCCACCTTTGCTCTGAGGTTCCCACAGCACATTATTCCATGGCAAGTCTGCTTGCTTCTCTACTTGGTCTTGCCATTTGGTCTCACCCAAGTTGTTTTCTCTGGTCCCCTTGGCCCGGCAGATTGTAAAATACGAGATTTCTACTTCCGCTACAAGTTCCACTAGCTATAAGCCTTGAAACTTTAAAAATATTCCTGTATATGTGGTATAGTGTTTTGGAGCTCTCCCCTGAGCCTGCTTCACCTAGTAATCTGTGGTATTGCTGACAGAGATCATCACTGCACCTCTACCCTATCTACCAGCCAGCCCCTGTAGGTGAATGCTTAATTTTTGCAGCACCAAAATACACACTAATGAGCTACTAAACATGGAGAACAGTTTTGTTTTTGTTTTTTTTAGTTAGGTAATTCATTTTTATTACTATTTTAAGTGGTACTGCTGAATGAAAATAGGCTATGAAATATGAACTAGATGGCTTTACTTTTGAAATAACTCTTCTGGGATATGTCTTTGAGCATACACTAGAGCTGCAAATGCTGTCAAGTAGATGCATTTCATATGGATACAGAATGAGTTTAGATGTCTTAGCTATCTTCAGATAGTTCTGAGGAGCATTGTTTTCGCTCCCCACTTTCACCATATACCTACACAATATATATTAGTTTGATAAAACAAAAAGTTGTATCTGAAATGGAAATAAAGACACAGAATGCTTTAGAAAAGCAGATTTTTTCCTACATAAATAAAGATCTTTGAGAGTAAGGGCAAAAGAAAAGATGGCCATACAAACACACACACACACACACACACGTGTTCTTCAAAAAACTTGTGCAATATTTGTCATCTTAAACTTCTTTTTATCACAGTTTTGAAGCCCCCTTTTATATGTATGTATATATAT
>NW_006408542.1:436976-440976 GCF_000296735.1 Chrysochloris asiatica | reverse complement strand
CATACATATATAGTGGGGGTAGTAGTGGTATGCCATGGATTTGATTCTGACTCACAGTTACCCTAAATAGGGTTTCCGAGATTAAATCTTTACGGGAGTAGAACACTTCATCTTTCTCCCATGGAACAGCTGATAGTTTTGAACTTCTGACTTTGAAGTTAGCGACCGAACTCATAACCACTGTATATATATTTCAATTATACAAGGGCTAGTAAAAAATTAGCCACACTCCGACTGTAGATTTTAGTCAACTTTTAGAAAAGACAAATACATATTTTTTCAATATAATCTCTTTCCTTTTCAATACATTTTGTCCCTCTGTCAACAAGTTTTCATATTCCCTTATGAAAAAAAGAAATTAGGCTGAGCTGTAAACCATGAATGCACCATTGTATTTACTTCTTCACTAGAGGTGAATCTTCGTTCTCAAAGGACTGCTTTTAGGGAAACAAACAGGTGAAAGTGTGATGGAGGTCAGAATTATAGGGAGGATGCTTTAGTGCATTTCAAAACTAACTTTTTGCAGAATGTGAGTAGTGTGGGTAGAGGTGTGTGGAGGTGCATTGTCATGCAAGATCACAATGCCTTTGAAGTTCTCTTTATGGAAAAGTTCATCCAAAGTTTAAGCTTCAGCTCTTCAATGAGCATCTCACTGCAATGAGCACTGTTGATTGTTAAACCTTTTTCTTGAAGTGCTCCAACACTGGGCCTTGAGAGTCCCAGAAGCATCAATTTTCCATCTGATGGTTTATTTTTTAACTTTTTCTTGACCAGTGATTGAGGATGTTTTCATTCCATATGCTGTTGTTTACTGTCAGGCTTGTAGTGATGAATTCATGTCTTGTTACCAGTAACAATTTTTTAAAGAAACTTTTGCCTTCCTTCGAGTATCAGGTCAAATTTTGTTTGCAGTTTTCCATGTTCACATGTGCACAGCAGTGACCTTGAATAGAAAGCACTGATAAGACAGTGCTGCCAACAGAAATTTTGATATAACTCAAGTGTGGACAATTTTTTTACTCACCCTCCAAAAAATTAAGTGTAGATTCATAAAAGACTATCCAGTTTCTTTTGTCTATTTCTTAAGTCTAGTTTTCCTTTTCATCCTGAGTTGTCTAGTGCTCAATGAAATATCAGGCATAATATTTCACAGTAAACAGGCAGTCAAAAAGTACTTGCCCAGGAGATCATTACTTAGGGATTAGTTACCTGTTAGCCCGCTCAGTGTATATTTCTGGTGATGAAATCTGTACTATATTGAGAGTGAAAAAAATAACCAATTTTTCAGAAAGCATATTTAAAATTAGATGTATGATAAAGATGCTGCTATTTATGGTGTGGCGCTGTAGGATAAGCACTTGATCATGAGGTAAGTTTGAACCACAAGGTCAGAGTTTCAAACTCACCAGCTGCTCCTCAGAACCCCTATACAGGGTCGCTATGAGTTGGAACTGACTTTATAGCACTTAACAACAAATTTTTTCAAAAGTGACTTATCTGAGAGTAAAGAATGTACATGTGTTCAAACCCTGTTAGATCATTTATCTTCACTTTTACAACATGAGGGTTTCATGTTAATATCAACCCAAAGAAACTCCAAATTGCAACTGAAAATTATCTGTGAGGCTATCAAACAAGGTTGCAAAAATGCTGAAGGATAACACTTGCATATTCAGAGCTCATTTAAAGTAGAACTTCATATTTAACAGAGATAAATTTCCAGCGATCAGGCCTCATGAAAAATTATTTAGTTGAATTGTTGCTAAAATGAAATACAGTCTTTCCTCAGGAATGATAATGAAATGACAGTGATCTGCTAAAAAATGCTGCTTGAGTCCATGTTAAATCGGAGCGTGACACTGTGATTTGTTGTTTCAAAAACTAAATTATTAAACACCTTCAATATCCAAGGCATTATTATATAAAATAGAATGCATAATCAAATTTACCCCTGACAGTAGGTTAAAAAAGGGTAGTGAAGTTGATACATAATGGGAGCAAATTAAAGATCTTATTGTATGCTTAAATAATCATTTTGAGAAGCTGAAAATAAAATGGATAAGTAATGACCAAATAACTGTAGTGATAGTTCATTAAACAACACAATCATATTTTATCTTACTCATTTTTGAAGATCCAATTATATCACCAAGCAGTGGTCCTAATTATTGGATAGAAGACCAACGTGAAAGGAAGATTTCTTTCACCTTTGTGACTAATATTTGTTTAGAATTTAATGTACAACTACAATATTGAATGTACCTAGTAAATTGAAATATTTGAAACGTTCATTGTGCTTTTCTGCATCTTTCCATCTACATCTTTATCCTTTTGCATTCACTCCATTTCCGTCCTATTATGTGTCTTCCCTTATTTCTCATGAACATCCATCATATAATGATTTTTTTAATTGCAAAATGCATCAAGATAAGAAGCTGTATATATAAAAATTGATGCCAGGAAAGAGATAAAGTATAAACGATATTCACAAGGATTATGTTCTCATGTCTGATATAAAAACTTTGAAAAGTATTTGCCTTCAGGGTTCTTGGTTATCTCAAACTATAATGCTGCCCCGTTACAATGAGAAAGTGGAACATTTAAAAACTATGAAAGATTTATTATTGAAAACAACAGAGAAAGAAGAATTGTGGGGCTGCTAAACAATCATAAGAGACGGGGAAAAAAAGCATCCCACTCCTTTTGCTATTATATAGTTTGAGAAGTAGCAGTAAATCTTCACTTTGGCTACCATCCTATTTTATTTTACTATAACTATTATCACTTTTACTATGGAATGTTTTATGGGCATTTTAGCCCTCCGCTTTTTTGCTAAGCGCTTGTACTGATACTGTGGGATCTATCAAGCATTTTAACCAGTTTATTCTTTGCTTTCAGACCATGACGAAAAACCATTATCATGGATTCAAAGAAGAATATTTGCCCATCATGTCCCAAGAAAATCCTTATTGTAATCACATTTCTATCATAATGGAATTTCTGTGAGAATAATGATGACCAAAAAGTAGGTAAGTAAGTTATTGGCTGGAAACAGTTCTTCCCTCCACCATGGTGCATCAGCACTACCTAAAGAGCAAGTGACATAAATGACCATTTTTTGTTGCTTAGTGACTAATCCTGCAGTCATTCTAACAAGATTCAATGAGAGGGGTACAGATATAAATGCTCTCTTCTCAAATCCCCAATTCAGGTCTTTATTTTGTTAAATATTTGTTCTTTCCTAGCGATAAGGGGGAAAGAGTGTTCAGAGAATGTCCACATTATCCACAGAATTGACCTTGAATGTCATCTTTCATGTTCACTAATTAAGTGATAAACTATAAAAATCCTTGCATTGTTCATCTCTGTATTCCCAGTGACAAGGACTGTGCTTGATGCAAATATGGACTGAATAAATACATACTGACTGAATATTTACAGTGAAAATTACAATAAAATTGACTATTAGTTTGTAACGGTGATTATCTTAAGTATTATCCAGAATATTCAGTTATATATGCAGTAATTTTGCCTTTAAGTAGAGAAAACAATTATTATTAAGCATTAGATAAGTGGCAGCATATCTTGAAATCTATGACATCATCTATAACAGGGTTGTTGTTTTTAAGTGACTTTGAGTCCGTTCCCACTCACAGTGACTCCATATAGGGTTTCCGAGGAGCAGCTGATGAGCTTGAACAGACAGCATTGCAGTTCAGACCTATTTTACAATCCAACGCATCAACCCACAGTGCCACACCAGGGGTCCAATAGCAAATCAAACCCACACCCATAAAGTTGATTCTGACCAGTGGTGGTGATGCTGCACCATTGCGTTGGTTCTGACTCATAGTGAACCTGTATAGGGTTTCTAGTACTCTAATTCTTTTCAGAAACTAAAGTCTCACCTTTTTCCGCGGAGTGATAGGTAGATTTGAACAAATTTCTTGGCATAGAAGAGTGAGTGCCTCCTGAACCACTTCCCTTTCTTGAAAGATTT
>NW_006408542.1:433325-436604 GCF_000296735.1 Chrysochloris asiatica | reverse complement strand
CTTTGAAATTTTCTGTTCAGCTCTTGTACCTCCTCATTTCTTCCATTTGCTTTAGCATATCTATGCTGGAGAGCAAGTCCATGTCTCGTCTGACATCCATTTTTATCTTTTCCTTCTTTCTTATCTTCTTAATAACTTTTTGCTTTCTTCCTGTGTGATGTTCTTGTTTTTAACTGTTTTATTGTGAATTATGTGATAGTTTACATGGGAGAACATTAGCTTTATATTCATCCTATCATATATCACTTCATTGCCATGGTTACAGTCCCCTCCATGCATCATCAACCAACTAAAGGGTACACCCCACAAGCCTGCCCCCTGGTCTCTCAAGAAACATAGCCCTTCTCCCTCTCTGGGTCTAGAGTTCCCAGACCCTCCATCTCCCCAAGTCATCATCTCTGCCTCCATCTCTGGGATCACTGTTTCTCTGGGTAGGGTCCCGCACTCTGCTCTTGTCCCTCGATGATCCCAGGGGCCTCCGCTCCTGGCCTGCAAAGTCAACCACTCCCCTCCTTTTGCTACAAAACATCTACCTTTACATTTACAAACCTTACAGTCAGTCGTGATAGTAATTATTCACTATTGTACCACATGTATGCTATCCCCATCTCCTTACATCTGTCCCACCAGACAGATTGGATACTACTCAATGGAGATTCTACCTTCCTCTGTGCCATCTGGATCTAGGCTCCCTCTTGAAAGCTTGTAAGAGACTCACTTCTTGCATTTGTAACCCCCCCATTTAAAGTAGCCAATGTCCAAGTTGCCCAACCCTGTCTATCCTGTGTATTGAGGGGATCAGAATGATCCTCACTGTAAAGATTTGTTCCCTTTTTTGAGCTACTGAATCCATAAGTGTAGGTCAAGTTCATCAAATTGTATCAGATTACTCTTTTTTTCTCTTCTTTCTTCTCTAGGTGAGCTCTGATCATCCAGTCATTGAAGCCAGGTCAGGATATTATCTGCAAGGTTGGGTGTTCTTGTGCATATGCCCTCTCTTCGTATCAGATGGATACTTCATTCTTCACTCTAGTTCTCTGTGGCTATGTCAGTGATTCTGGGCCCAAGAGTCCCCAGGTCTTGCCAAACTGCTGGCTAAGCAGGTCTCCACCGGGGTTCACCAGAGTGTATTGAACGTGGTTGGACTTAGCATGCAGCTTCATTGCTGTTTTTCCCTCACCTTCTCTTAGCGGTGACCAATGTGGTCACCAGTCAGAGCACATGTCTCTGGTGTATTCCCATTGAGGCTCAGTCTTGGAAGGGGGTTTGCCGCTTGCCTTGATATCTCCTTCATTAGCAACATGCTTGTTCTTATAGTAAGTAGTCATTAAGCCATTATTGGCTTTTTGTTTTTGTTTTGTTTTTTTCTTGTCAGTCTTTCTTTCAAGAATTCTCTTCTGTTTTTCTAGCTGCTCCAGGCTGCTCTGCTTGTCCTTTCCAGTGGATGTTTCCCACCTCTAAAGATTCTGGATGGGGTTCAGGATTCCACCTATTGTCTTATGTAATGCAGAGGTTCCACAGGAAGCCTCCTTCACTGGGCATGTTGTAGCCCCACTTTAGGTATTCCAGTCAGTGATAGGCAGAAGACGGACTTATCAGGTTTCTATTGTGATATTTTTGGCTATTTTTTCTCTCCGCCTCAAGTGTCTATTTTATAATGGTATGCAAGGGAAACCAAGATTCAAAAGACAACCATGTATCCCAGATCCCTGTTGTTCCAAGGTTCTGCATACATCATTATTTACCTCTGTTAATTTAGCCCATGCAAACCTGCCTAATTGTTTTCCCATCCACCTTGCTCTTCCATTTCCCTCCCCCTTCTTGTGCATAGTACCCTCCCCAGCACCCAAAATATCCTATTCTTGTGTATTGACCCCTCCCCAGCAACCCAAACGATTCTATTCTCTACCCTGTACTCCACCTTCCCCTTCATCCCCTCACCGCAACCCCACATCTCAGTAACCAGCAAAGAATCCTCCCCAACCCCAGCCCTTTAGAATGGGTTCTTTTTCTTGATCTTTTACAGTAGTGGTCCTATGCAGTATTTCTCCTTTTGTGACTAATTTCACTCAACATAATGTCCTCAAGGTTCATCCATGTTATGTGTTAGCTTACAGCTTCCTTGTTGTTCTTCAAGGTAGCATAGTATTCCTTGTATGTTTGTACTACGGTTTGTTTATCCATTCTTCCATTGATGAGAATTTAGGCTGTCTCCATCTTTTGGCTATCATAAATAGTGATGCTTTGGACATTGGTGTGCATATATCTACTCGTGTTATGACTCGTATTTCTTGTGGGTAAATACCAACTAAAGGAATTGCTGGATCATAAGGTATTTCTATTTCCAACCTTCTGAGGAAGCGCCATATTGCTTTCCAGAGTGGTTGGATCATTTTGCAATCCCGCCAGCAATGCAGGTGCATTCCAGTTTCTCACATCCTTGCCAGCATTTATTGTGTTCTACTTTTTTGATCTTTGATTTTATTTCTGGTGTGAGATGATACCTTATTGTTGTTTTAATTTGCATCTCTCTAATGGCTAGTGATTGTGAACATTTCTTCAAATGTTTGTTGCCTGCTGGGATCCCCTGCTTGGTGAAATGTCTGTTCATGTCCTGTGCCCATTTTTTAATTGGGTTATTTGACTTTCCTTGTAGAGGTGTTGTAGTTTCCTATATATTTTAGAAACGAGTAACTTGTCTGATGTGTTGTTGCAAATGTTTTTTTCCCATTCTGTAGGTGAAGTCTTTTGATGCAGATAAGTTTTTAATTTTTAGTATGTCCCAATCATCTAATTTGTCTACTTTTATTTGTGTAGTTTTCAAAATGTTTGGTAGTTTGTGTATTCCCTGAATTAGAGCCCTCACATTTGTCCCTATTTTTTCATTGATGACTTTCATAATTCTGGGATTCACATTTAGGTGTTTAGTTCATGCTTGTTGGGTTTTATATAAGGTATGAGGTAAAGATCTTGTTTCAATCTTTTGCATATCGCTTTCCACTTCTGCCAGCACCACCTGTTGAAGAGACTATCACCTTCCCATGCGATATATTTAGGCACTTTGTCGAAAATCAGTTAGCTGTGTGTGGATGGGTTAATTTCTGGATTCTCGATTCTGTTCCATTGATCAATGTATCTTTGTTTTGACCACTGTAGCCATAAATTTTGAAATCAGCTGTGAGAGTTTTCCAACCTTATTCTTCTTAAGCAGTGCTGTGCTTATCCTGGGTTAATTTTCCTTTCTATATAGATTTTGTAATTGTTTTTTCCATCTCTTTG
>NW_006408542.1:429067-429636 GCF_000296735.1 Chrysochloris asiatica | reverse complement strand
TAACTGGTGCATTTAATACATTTACATTCAGTGTAATTATCAATAGGTATTGATTTGTTGCTGTCATTATGTTGTTTGTGAGTGTGTGTGTGTGTGTGTGTGTGTGTGTGTGTGTGTGGTGTTGCTGCTTTTTTTGTTCTGTGCATCTTTCTGTGCTGAGTTCATGTTTTTTATGTTCTCTCATGTGTGTTTCCTCATAATTTTAATGTTTCCATGTTCTTGGGTTTTCATTTTCTTGGTATGCTGTGAAGTGTTAATTTTCTTTGCAGTTACCTTATATTTCATTAACTTTTCCCTCCATTTAGTGCATTCTGTTTCATTCTGTAATCAACCTGACCTTCTCACCATCTGAATCTCTGTTCCTACATGTTTACCTTCTTTCTTATAATTGTTTTGATCATAGACTAACCTCCTAGATTCTCTGAGTTTGTTCTTATAGTTTTGTTCTGTTCTTGACTCTTCCTTCTGTCAATTTAGTTCTGGGAGGTGATGCCACACATGTCAATCTCTGGTTGTTGTCTTTTTTGTTGGTTTTCAGTCCACAGAACTCCCTTTAGGATGTTTTGTAG
>NW_006408542.1:417970-419094 GCF_000296735.1 Chrysochloris asiatica | reverse complement strand
TTTACATTCATCCTATTGTATATTGTTACATTGCCATGGTTACAATCCCCTCCATGCATCATCAGCCCCCCTCTCTCTTTGGGTCTAGAGTCCCCAACCACTCCATCTCTCCACTTCATCATCTCTGCCTCCATCCCTAGTGCCACTGTTTCTCTGGGTAGGGTTGCTCACTCTGCTCTTCTTCCTTGATGGTCCCAGGGACCTCTGTTCCTGGACTGCAAAGTCAATCAATCCCCACTTTTTACTACAAAACATCTACCTTTACATTTCCAACCCTCACTTTCAGTCCTGATAGTAATTATTTACTATTGTGCCACATGAGTACTATTAATCATTTGGAACTCTTCCTGTAGGTTTTGTTTTGTTTCCAATGCTGTATCTGTCTCATTTGATTGTTCCTGTAGCCCTTTCCTGACTTCTTCCTTATTTTTCTCAACTCCATTGCAAAGTGTTTTGAAATATTGTATAATCATTTTTCTGAATTCCTTCTCAGGCATTTCCAAGGCCTTACCAACCTTCTAGAATGGAGTCCAGGTCTACCTCTAGGTCATTTGTCATATACATTTTATCTTGTTTCTGGACATATGCTGATATTGTCATCTGTTTTGCTTTTTGGACATGTTTAGTGTTTAGCTGTGGCCTTAATACTTAATCATGTGTTTTGGTTTTTTTTTTATGCTTTCTGATTTCCCCAAGTAGATGTAATCAGGATGTGGGCTTCCCTTTTCACTTTTCTTATTGCTTAACTCAAAGTAACTTTTGCAGGTATTATCTGCCTCCCTGGTGTATGGCACTTGGTATTGGTTCTTGCCTGACTTGTGGGGCTTTATGGGGTGTGCTTGTATCTTAACTATATGACAGCAATTGCTGTCTCTTCTTGGGTAACATAGGGAGAGAAAGAGCCCCCTATATGTAAAAGGGGGAACAGAACAAAACACAACAGAACTAAAGAAAGATAATAAACCCACAAAACAAAACAAACTGAAAAACCAGATTAGATACTGTAGTCTATAATCACAGGAAAACAAGAGGAGAGACAGAAGGAAGAAAAAAAGAACAACAACAAAATTCTGTAGTTTAATATGAGTATGACTTTAATGTCCTCTTTCAGCTTCATGCCTTCA
>NW_006408542.1:410330-416216 GCF_000296735.1 Chrysochloris asiatica | reverse complement strand
AAAAAAAAAAAAAAAAAAACAGGACAAAGCAAAACCGTCAACATATATTGTCCACATTTGCTCCAAGGTTCCTGTGGCATTATTCCTTGGCTGGTCTGCTTGCTCCCCCACTTAGCTTTGACATTTGGTCTCACACAAGTTCTCTGGGCTGTTGAGCCCAGCAAATTCTAAAGTATAAGATTTCTTACTTCCAGTACAAGTTCCACTAGCTATAAGCGTTCAGACTTTTAAAATATTCCTAGATATGTGGTTCAGAGTTTTGAAGCTCTCCCCTGAACCCACTTCACCTGGTATTCTGTGGTATTGCTGATGAAGATCTTCACTGCACCTCTACCCTATCTGCCATCAAGCCCCGCCTCCACCTGTATGATGTTCTTGATCTCATCCCACAACTCTTCTGGTCTTCATATTTTAGTGTTTAATGTATCAAATCTCTTCTTCAGATGATCTCTAAATTCAGGTGGGATGTATTCAAGGTCATATTTTGTCTCTCGTGGATTTGTTTTCATTTTCTTCAGATTCAGTTTGAATTTGCATAAGAGCAATTATTGATGGTCTGTTCCACAATCTGCCCCTGGCCTTGTTTTGACTGATGATATGGAGCTTTTCCATCGTTTCTTTCTGCAAATGTAGTCAATTTGATTTCTATGTATTCCATATGGCGAGGTCCATGTGTATGGTAGTCATCTCTTATGCTGTCTAAAGAAGGTATTTGAAATGAACAAATCATTGATTTTTCAGAATTCTGTCCTGTGATCTCCAACATCATTTCTATCACCAAGGCCATATTTTCCAAGTACTGATCCTTCCTCTTTGCTCCCAACCTTTGCATTCCAAACACCAGTAATGATCAATACATCTTGATTGCATGTTTGATCAATTTCAGATTGAAAAAGTTGGTAGAATTCTTCTGTTCCATCCTTACTGGCTTTAGTGATTGGTATGTAAATTTGAATAATAGTGGTATTAACTGGTCTTCCCTGTCGGTGCATGGATATTATCCTATCACAGACATCATTGAGCCTCATGACTGACCTGGATATGTCCCTTCTAACAATGAATGCAATACCGTTCCTCTTCAATTTGTCATTCCCAGCATAGTAACCTATGGGCTTGTCATATTCATAATGGCCAATACTAGTCCATTTCAGTTCACTAATGCCTAAGATAGAGATGTTTATCATTTCCATTTCATTTTTGATCATTTTTAATTTTCCTAGATTCATACTTTGTACATTCCATGTTCTGATTATTAATGGATATTTACAGCTGTTTCTCTTCATTTTGAGTTGTGCACCATCAGCAAATGATGGCCCCACAGGCTCTTCTCCCACGGGCTTTATTCCACTCATGTCATCATGTTCAACTCTACTTTGAGGAGGCAGCTCTTCCCCAGTTGAATTTGGAGTGACTTCCAACCTGAGGGGCTCATTTTCTGGCACGATATCTGACAGCATTTCTCTGCTATTCATAAGGCTTTCAGTGACTAAATATTTGGAAGTAGTTCGTCACTCCTTCTTCCTAGTCTATCTTTGTCTGGAAGCTCATCTGAAACCTGTCCACCATTGGTGACCTTGGTAGTATTTTAAATACTGGTGGCATAGCTTCCAGAATCACTGCGAGTCACAAACCACCACAGTACAACAAACTGACTGACAAGTGGTGGAAAGTTCATCATTCAGAATTAAAATTAAAATCTACTGAGAAAAAGTCACACACAAAAATTTATTTCCACTGAAAATCCATTCACCCTCATGACTATTTCACAAAATGTTACCTATTTTCCTAGAGAGCTCACATAGTGTTTTCCCAAACTCTGCTTTGAGAGGAAATTATTCTACCACCCTGAGAAAACCCAGAAGACCTGAGTCAAGGTAGTTTTACAGCAGGGCAAAGGCTCAGGCAGATAATAATTTTTCACGATATGACAAGTATGCCTGGGGCATATGGTCAGGGTTTTCTGCACCCTTTGGCAACTGCTTTGTGGAGTTCTATTTCTTAAAATAGAAGCACACAGGATTTGATTGAAAAGAGTTTAAAGATAAAATGTTGGAAAGAATAAAAGTACCCAAACTGTTGGAACGCTAGATGTATTTGTTCTAAAAAGAATAAAGGGAAAAACTAGAAAACAGTTCTAATGCAGCCAAGGGCATAATCTCCTTCTCTGTGTGAGTTTATTAATTATGTACAAAGAAAGATTCAGGTCAACAATCACAATCTGTACCCTGAACCTTATTCTGTTGGTCTGAAAACATTGACCACTGCTCAGAAGGGAAAACATGGTCTTGAAATGAGACAACACCAGTTAACCATCTCCACTGTAAGGAAATCAAGTCACCTAGCTGGTCAGGTGGGTTAAAAATAAACAAAACACAAAAATTTGAACATTAGGTTTATTTCAGTAGTTATTCTATATGTATATAAAGAACTTTTTTTGACTCCGGAAAATGAATTGGCGTTAAGAAGGTACAATGAGTCTTTAAAGAGAAGCAAACACTGTTGTTGAGTGGATTCTAACTCATAGTAACCTTATAAAGGGTTTCCTAGGCTATAAACGTTTACTGGAGCAGGTACCTTCACCTTTCTTCTGCAGAACAGCTGGTGGTTTTGCACCATTGACCTTTAACCCAATGCCTTAAACCACAGTGCCACTAGGATTCCTTTAAGGAGAAGAGGCTAAAACACAGACCAACTATTGACGAATCTTAACATGATTGATTGAACTCTACCGTCCCACTTTACTATTAATATTAATCTCAGTTAACAAGTTACTTCTGACCTGGTGCTAATCATTTGGCCCTCCAATCACTTGCAGCCATGAGGCTTTTTGAGATTTAAATGAGAAGGTAAATGGTTTAACAACTATCCTTCTCTAACAGGATAAGAAAAGTTTACATTTCTCTAGAGCAGTTTCTAAGGAGCCCTCATATCCAAAGTGGGTTAATATTGGGCTGCCAACCATAAAGTCAACAGTTCAAATCTACTAGGTGCTCCATGGGAAAAAGATGATGTTTTCTGCTCCTGTAAAAATTTAAACTGGGTTACTATGAATTGGAACAGAATTCACAGCAGGCAGCTGCAGTAGCAACAGAGGAATTTCTGTCAGGCTTTGCAATCAGGCTTTTTGTGGTCAATATATGTTTTTGAGGATAAGAAAAGCCTTAAAATAATATTAACATATTAACTTTCCTATTCAACAGTGCCATGTATGAAAAGTTGATTAGCATTGGAAGCAAAAAGAAAAAAATTACAATTTTTATAAAAGGCAAAATACAAAAAAGCTTAATTGAAATGTTCTCTGTGCAAATCAGTTTGGTGGTGATGGTGGTGTGCCGTGGAGTTGGTTCTGACCCACAGCAACCTTGTACAGGGCTTCTGAGGCCATACATCTTTACGGGAGCAGAAAGCTTCATCTTTCTCACATGGAACAGCTGGTAGTTTCGAACTGCTGACATTGAGGTTAGCAGCCCAATTTGTAACCACTACACAAATCTGTTTACACTGGTCCATGAGTTTTTCTTGCATGAACTCTTGGGGTAAGAACCCCCTAGCTCTCTGATTCTTACATCACCCTTTCCAATCCCTCTGCCACAT
This sequence comes from Chrysochloris asiatica, assembly GCF_000296735.1. Taxonomy (NCBI): domain Eukaryota; kingdom Metazoa; phylum Chordata; class Mammalia; order Afrosoricida; family Chrysochloridae; genus Chrysochloris; species Chrysochloris asiatica. Next base: position 412,622 of record NW_006408542.1, on the reverse strand, counting down.
GACTCAAAAAGCATCTTCCAAATATTCAAAACTGTTGTCTGTTGTTAGGAGACCTCCTGCTGATTCCACCTCAAAGTAGCCCCATATTCAACAGAATGAACACAACTGGGACTTGCACCATTATTAAAATCACTGCTATGCTTGCAGTCACTGTGTCAATCCATGTCACTGAATGCCTTCCTCTTTGTTTTTTGCTGACACAACTTTACAAGCATGCCATTCTTTTCCAGGAACTTGTTTCTCCTGATATCACGCCCAAAGTAGGTAAGACGAAGTCTCCCCAACCTTGATTTTAAGGACTATTCCTGCTTTACTTCTTCTAATACAGATTTGTTCATTCTTCTAGCTGCCTTCCATATATTCAGTATTCTTTGCTAACACCGTAATTCAAAAACATCACTTCTGTCATTGTTGTTACGCCATCAACCCTGTATAGAGTTTCCAAGAAGCAGCTGGTAGGTTTGAACCATCAACCTTGCAGTTAGCAATTCATCACTTATCTTACAGCACCACACCATTTTCAGTTTTCATATGCATATGTTATTGTTGTTAAGTGCCATGGAGTCGGTTCCAACTCACAGTGACCCTGTATAGGGTTTCCAAGGAGCAGATGGTGAGTCTTGAACCACTAGCCTTGGGTGACCCAAAGAACTGTGGGAAGAATCTAACAATACCATTAATAGCACAGGCAAGTGCAGAAGATAACTCAAATTATGCAGAAGATAACTCAAAAATGGTTGTGGCAGTACATTGACAGATAACTGCCAGAAATTCAAGTCAGATTCAGAGGAGGACATGGAATGAGGGATATTATTGCTGACATGAGATGGATCAGGAAATACCAGGAAGATGTTTACTTGTGCTTAATTGAATATTAAATGGCATTCAACTGTATATATCATTACAGCCAATGAATTGTATGAATCATAATACACTATGGATAAAATCGTGAAGAATTGGAATTTCAGAACAGTTAATTGTGCTCATAAAGAAGCTATGCATAGAACAAGCAGCAGTCATTCTAACAAAACAGGGGGTTACTGCATGGTATAAAATCAGGGAGAGTATGTATTAGGGTTGTATCCTTTTACCATACTTATTCAGTCTGTATCCTGAGCAAATACTCCTAGAAGTTGGATTTCATGAAGAAGAACATGGCATCAGACTGAAGGAAGACTCATCAACAATCTGTGATATGCATATGATACAACCTTAAATATCTTTGCTGGAAGAAATGAAGATTTGAAGTACTTACTGATGAAGAGCGAAGTCTGTATAGCCTTCTGTATGGATTGCATCACCAGGTCGAGAAAACAAAAATCCTTACAACTAGACCAAAACTAAGATCATGATAAACAGAGAAAAGATGAAGTAGTCAAAGACTTCATTTTACTTCAAAGACTTCATCCACAATTAATGCTTCATCCACAAGCAGAGCAACAATCAACAAGTCAAAGGATGTATTTCAATAGGCAAAATCTGCACGCTAAAAAACTCTTTAAAATACTAATGAGCAAAGATGGCACTTTGAGGACAAAGGTACACCTGAGCCAAGCCATGCTATTTTCAACTGTGTCATATTCATGTGAGAACTGGACAACAAATAAGGAAGACTAGATAATAATTGATGCATTTGAGTTATGGTGTTGGGAGAGAATATTGAAAGTACTTTGCACTGCTGGAAGAATGAACAAATCTATGTTGGAAGCAACATAGCTTGATTGTACCTTGGGAGCAAAGATGATGAGACTTCCTTTATGTTGCTTTGGACATGTTGTCAGGAGGGACCAATTCCTATAGAAGGACATCAGACTTGGAAAAGTGGAAGGTCATTGAAAAATGAAGAAGACTCTCAAGGAGATGGAATTATACAATGGCAGCAACAATGGGCTTAAACACAACACCAATCATAAGGATAGTGCTGGACCTGAGCAGTGTTTTGTTCAGTTTACATAAGGCTACACTGAGTCAGAACCAACTTGAGGGCACCTTACAACAATAAGATGAAACATTGTACTAGAGCTTACATTTTAAAGCACTGGATTTGTGGAAGGCTGCTGTTTACAGTGGGAGCTTTTGCTCCATTTTGACTCAAAATAAATTCCTTCTCCACTGAGTTATTTATATAGTTTTAATGCTTTATTGTGAATTATGTGATAGTTTTAAACATTCATTGTTCCCATGCTCTGTTCGAACAACTGCTTCTTGGTCTAGGTACAGATTTTTCAGAAGTACAATTAAGTGTTCTGGAATACTCATACTTCTCAATGTTGTCCATAGCTTGTCATGATC
>NW_006408542.1:395576-400940 GCF_000296735.1 Chrysochloris asiatica | reverse complement strand
TGTGGCCTTAATACTTAGATGGGTGTATATTTTGGTATTTTTTATGCTTTCTGAATGCCTGCAGGTAGATGTGATCAGGAAATGGGCTTCCCTTTTCACTCTTCTTCCTGAGAAATTTTAAGATACCACTGTTGGTCATTTTTCAGCCAATTTCCTCTATTGTCTGCTTGTCCTGCTCCACAATCCCCATTCAGGCCTTTTTTCTAGTTGGAAATAGTTCAGGGCCGGCTGTGGCCATTTGGTTTTCATTGGAAACTGTCTCTTTAAATTTCAAGGAGATCTGTTTGCATGCATAGTAGAACCCATCGAGGGTGGGGCTGGGGTGCCCACTAGCTCAGGCACCCCTATAGTCACCAGAATGGAGGTGTGCATACAGCAAGGGACCAATTGAGCAGATACCAAAGGAAAAAAATGTCCACACCTTTATCTCAGCAGTTCTGCCAGGCATCTGTGGCCGCTCCGATCCTTCCCCCGCTTGGTCTCACCCAAGATGGTGGCTCCTGGAGCCGAGTGTCCTGGACTAGAAAGCAATAGATTTCTTCCCTCTGCCACAAATTTCCCCAGCTGTGTGCCTTCCAACCTTCTAAGTATTCCTTTATATGTGGTTCAGAGTTCTGGGACAATCCCCTGAACCTGCTTGGTCGGATATTCTGTGTTGTTGTTGGCAGAGCTCTCTGCTATACGTCCGCCTGATCCGCCATCCTGTTTGTTCTCCAACACTGTGTAGAATTTTGATGTTTGTAAATTTATGTAGGCTTGCTTTGTGACCTAACACATGGTCAATTCTGGAAAATGTTCCATGCGCACTGGAGAAGTATGTATATTGTGCTGTAGTTGGATTGAATGAATGCTCTGTATACATCTATGAGGTCAAGTTGGTTGATTGTACTATTTAGTTCTCTGTAACTTTGTCTAGTTTCTTTCTGGTTGCTCTGTCCCTTTTTGAGAGTGGCGTGTTAATTTCTCCCACTATAATTGTAGATTTATCTATTTCTTTTTTCAGTTCTAGTAAGGTTTGCTTCATGTATCTTGATGCTCTTTCATTGGGAGTGTACATATTCATTACGGTTATGCCGTCTTGCTCAATTGACCCTTTGATCATGAGATAGTGTCCTTCTTTGTCTCTTATGATGGTTTTTATCTTAAAGTTTACTTTGTCAGAGATTAGTATTGCCACTCTTGCTTGTTTATTGTTGCAGTTAACTTGGTAAAATTTTTCTCCATCCTTTAACTTTTAGTCTGTGTTAGTCTTTGTGTGTAAGGTGTGTCTACTTGCAGACAGCATATTGAAGGGTCTTGTTTTATCAATTCCGCCACTCTGTGTCTCTTCACTGGTGCATTCAATCCATCAACATTCAATGTAATTATCGATAGGTATGAATTAATTGTTGCCATTATTTTACTTTTTTGGTAGTGCTGCTTGTTCTTTTGTTCTGCATGCCTTCTTATGTTGGGTTTGTGTTTTTGTTCTATTTCTTGTCGGTTTCTGTTAGTTTTCATGTTTGATTGTTCTTCTTGGAAGTTCATTTTCATGGTACGTTGTGAAGTATTAACTTTCTTTGGGGTTATCTTATAGTCCACTAACTTTTGTCTCCATTTAAGTGAATCCATTGTATCCTATAATTTACCTGACATCCTTACCACCTGGATCTCTGTTGCTACGTTTGTCCTTTCTTTGACGTTGATATAAGTTTGATCTGTAGTTGACCTCCCAGCTCCTTTGAGTTTGTTGTTGTAGTCTTGTTCTGTTCTGGACTCTGTAGCTCGAAACCACCAGTCTCACCGCCAGAGAAAGATGAGATGCTTCGTTTCTGCAAATACCCTCAGCCCTGGAAACCCCACACAGGGTCACCTAGAGTCAGAACCGACTCCACGGTGGGCAGCTGCCAAGGGTCCTGCAAGAGAAATTTTTAGGGCTGTGTCACCACAGCTGACATCATACATTGCCACCAAGCTCCCTCTCTCTGTACTGTGGGAAAACTATCCCACCTGATGTTGTCTGGGCTGAACAATGAAGGAAGGAGAGCTAAAAAGAGGGAGAAATATATAGTCTCCTTTGCCTCTTTTTTTCTTTTTCTTTTGCAAATGTCTTTGTACTGCTTTTGGAGCCGGTTTTCTGAGCCAGACTGGCTGTAGCCCCACCCTCTAAACCCTGCCAGGGAGCGTGGCCACAGAGGTAGTCCCATCTCCAGATTTCTAACTCATAGTATTTTGCATAATATTGTGATTTTTGCACGTGCGAGTTCGGGAAATTGACATCCTGGACCTTATGATAGATCCAGAGCTCTGAAGTTGTTCTGTGAGCACTTCCTGCGTGAGAAGCCAGTTCCTCTAACATGGAGAGTTCCCTACCTGACTTTCTCCACTGCCGCTGAAACCGGAAGTCCTCCACTGAGTTATTTTTGACCATTAACTTGTAATGTGACTAGCTCTGTCAAATTGTGTTTGAAAGTAGATGACAACTCCCCTAGTCAGTACTGGGAGGGGCAGTCTTGTCTTAGGGGATTTGCCCTTAATAAAAGTTGGGATGCCAGTGCCACATATTCATGAGTCATACCCTAATAGTAAAGTAACCAGGGGAGAGAAGGGATACATAACCAACACTAAAAATTTTGCTAATCTGCAGTTATGCCTGTGACCCAATTGTGACCTTTTGTCAACTTCTGTAGTTCCTCCTTCAACCATGATTAATTTATCTACTGTCAATCATGGGTTTATGATGATTTCGTTTGTTTTCTGTCATCTGTTATGAATTAGGTGTCCTGGTGTGATGCTGCAGGTTAATATGATGGATGGCAAGGTTGGTTTGAACTGCAAGTTTGGCGGTTAAAGCTCACCAGTCACTCCTGAGAAACCCTATATAGGGTCTCTTTGAGTCAGAACTCACTTAGCGGCACTTAAGAAGAACAACAATTTATCAATAACATGACTATGAGTCTTTTGAACATGATTATAGCCTCATATGGATATACTTGTTCTTGTTAGGTGCCATCTAGTCAGTAGTGACTCATAGCAACTCTATGTACAACAGAATGAAACATGCCCAGTATTGGGCCAACCTCATAAATGTAGCCATGCTTGAGCCCATTGATGCTGCCACTTTGCCAGTCCATCTCACTGGGGGTTTTGCTCTTTTTCTCTGACCCTGCACCTTACCAAACATGATCTCCTTCGACTGGTCCCTCCTGACAATATGTTGGAAGTACGAGAGACAAAGTTTGGCCCTCCTGGCCTCCAAGGACCATTCTGGCCGCACTTTTTCCAACACAGATCTATTGGTTCTTTTGGCAGCCCATGGCACTTTTAGTATGCTCCTTCAACATCATAACTCAAAAGCATCAAGTCTTCTATGATCTTCCTTATCATTTTCTAGCTTTCACTTGCATATGAGTTTATTGAAAATACCATGGCATGGGTTAGGCTAACCTTAGTCCTCAAGTTAACATCTTTGCTCCTCAACATTTTAAAAAGTTCTTGTGAAGCAGATTTGCCTAATTCAATATGTCATTTGAGTTCTTAACTGCTGCTTCCATAAATGTTGATAGTTGATCCAAGAAGAATCAAGTCCTTGACAACTGCAATGTTTTCTCCTTGATAAGAATGTTGTTTATTGGTCCAGTGGTGAGGAGTTTGGTTTCTTTACATTGACATGCATACCAAAGCTTGTGTTCTTTGATCTTCATCAGTGAATATTTTAAGTCCTTTTCACTTTCAGCAAGCAAGGTTGTAACATCTTCATATTGCAGGTTGTTAATGAGTATTCCTCCAATCCTGATGCCATGTTTTTCTTCATAGAACCCAGCTTCTCTGATTATTTGCTCAGCATACAGGTTGAATAAGTATGGTGAAAGAATACAACCTTGTCACACACCGTTCAGTGTTCCCATGTTCTGTTTGAACAACTGCCTCTTGGTCCATGTACAGATTCCTCATGAGCACAATTAATTGTTCAGGAATACTCATACTTTGCAATGTTGTCCATAGCTATCATGATCCACACAATTGAAAGCCTTTGCGTAGTCATTAAAGCACAGGTAAACATATTTCTGGTATTCTCTGCTTTCAGCCAAGATCCATTGGATATCAGCAATGATATCCCTCATTCAACCTCCTTTCTGAATCCAGCTTGAACCTCTGGAAGTTCTCTGTCAATGTATGCTTGTAGCCATTTCTGTATTACCTTCAGTAAAACTTTACTCGCATGGGATATCAAAGATATTGTCTGATGATTTCTGAATTCCATTGGATCACCTCTCTTTGGAATGGGCACAAATATGAATCTCTTCCAATCAATCGGCCAGATAGTCGTCTTAGAAATTTCTTGGCAGAGATGAGTGAGTACCTTCTGTGCTGCCTCACTTTCTTGAAAGATTTCAATTTTTAGTCCATCAATTCCTGGTGCCTTGTTATTTGCCAATTCCTTTAATGCACATTGGACTTCTTCCTTCAATATCATTGGCTTTGATCATATGCTATCTCTTGAAATGGTTGAACAAAAGACCATTTCCTTTTGGTACAGTGACTCTGTGTTTTCCTTCTGTCTTCTTTTGATGCTTTCTGCATCGTTCAGTTATTTTCCCAAAAAATCTTTCAATAATGAAAGTTGAAACTTGAATTTTTTCTTCAGTTTCCATAGCTTGAGAAATGCTAAGCATGTTCTTCCTTTCCTTTTTGGTTTTCTGACTCCAGATCTTTGCACATTTTGTTGTAATATTTAAGGGAGTAATATTCTCAAACTGACCTTTGAAATTTTCTGCTCAGCTCTTGGACCTCCACATTTCTTCCATTTGCTTTAGTATCTCTACGCTGGAGAGCAAGTTTCAGTGTCTTTTCTCACATCCATTTTGATCTTTTCCTTCTTTATTTTCTTGTTAATGACTTTTTGCTTTCTTCATATATGATGTTCTTGATGTCATCCCACAACTCTTCTGGTCTTCAGTCTTTAGCGTATCAAATCTGTTCTTCAGATGATCTCTAAATTCAGGTGGGATATATTCAAGGTCATATTTTGGCTCTTTGGACTTGTTTTAATTTTATTCAGCTTCAGTTTGAATTTGCATATGAGTGATTGATGGTCTGTTCCACAGTCTGCCCCTGGCCTTGTTTTCATTGAGGATGTGGAGCTTTTCCATCATCTCTTTCCACAGATGTAGTCAATTTGATTTCTGTGTATTCCATCTGGTGAGGTCCATGTGTATAATCGTCTCTTATGCTGTCTAGAGAAGGTGTTTAAAATGAACAAATCATAGATTTTGCAGAATTCTGTCATGAGATCTCCAGCATCATTTCTATCAGCAAGGCCCTATTTTCCAACTACTGATCCTTCCTCTTTGTTCTCAACCTTTGCATTCCAATCACCAGTAA
>NW_006408542.1:392630-395476 GCF_000296735.1 Chrysochloris asiatica | reverse complement strand
GTTGTGTTCTTTCACCATTCTTGTTCAATATGTATGCTGAGCAAATAATACGAGAAGCTGGGTTCTATGAAGGAAAACGTGGTCTCGGGATTGGAGGAAGACTTATTAACAACCTCCATGGGGTCACTATGAGTCGTTTCCGGCTTGATGGCACCTTACAACAACAACAATGTGATAGTTTACATGGGAGGACATTAGTTTCACATTGATCCCGTCATATATCGTTTCCTTGCCCTGGTTACAATGCCCTCTATGCATAATCCATCTACCAAAGGGTATACACTGCATGCCTGCCCTTCGGTTGTCCACACACAGCCCCTCTCCCTCTCTGGGTCCAAAGTCTCCAGCCACTCCATCTCCCCACGTCATTGTCTCTGTCTCCATCACTGGCATCACTACTTCTCTGGGTAGGGTTCCGTCCTCTGCTCTTCTCCCTTGATGGTCGCAGGGACCACCACTCCTAGACTGTAAAGTTAATCACTCCCCTCCCTTTGCCACAAAACATCTACCTTTACATTTCCAGCCCTCATAATCAGTCCTGATAGCAATTATTCACTATTGTATCACAAGAGACCTATCCTCATCTCCTTTCATCAGCCCGACTAGACAGAATGCATACTACTCAGTGGAGATTCTACCTTCCTCCACACCCTCTAGATCTAGGTTCCCTCTTGAAAGCTTGCAAGCCAATCACTTCTTGCCTCTGTAGCCCCGCACCCCCCAGTATGGGTAGTCAATGTCCAAGTTGCCCATCCCTGTCCTCTCCGTGTGCAAAGGAGGTGGGAATGATCTTCACTGTGAAGATTTGTTCTCTCTTTTGAGCTACTGCTTCCATAGGTTTATGTCAAGTTCATCAAATTGTATCAGATTATTTTTTTCCCTTTCATCTTCTGGTTGAGCTCTGATCATCCAGTCATTGAAGGCAGGTCAAGTGGGTATTATCTGTAAGTGTGAGTGTACTTATGCATGTGTCCTCTCTTCTTTTCAGCTGGATGTTTCACTCTCCACTCTAGTCTTCTGTGGCCATGTCACTGACTCTAGGTCCAAGAGTCCTCTGGAGTTGCCACACTGCTGTCCAACCAGGTCTCCATCCAGGTTCACAAGAGTCTTTTGAGCATTGTAGGGCTTAGCTCAAAGCTCTATTGCTGCTTTTCCCTTACTTCCCCTTATCGGTGAAGTATGTGGTCACTAATCAGAGTGTGTATTCCCATTGAGTCTTAGTCTTAGAAGGGGGTTTGCCCTGAGGGGGATCTAAGCACTTGCCTTGATATCTCCTGGGTGAGCCATTTGTTTGTTCTTGTAGTAATCAGTCAGACTGCCTATACTGTGTTTTTTTTTGTTTTTTTTCTGTCAATCTTTCTTTCAGGAAGTATCTTCTGTTCTTGTGGCCACTCCAGGCTGGTCTGCTTGTCCTTTCCAGTGGAAATTTCCCCTCAAGATTCTGGATGCTGTTCAGGATCCCACCTATGGTCTTGTGTAATGTAGACGCTCCACAGGAAGCCTTCTTCACTGGGCACATTGTAGCCCCATTTTAGGTATTCCAACCAATTATAGGCAGGAGACAGACTTACAAGCATTCTATGGTGGTATTTCTGGCTATTCCTTTCTCTCCCTTTCAAGTATCTATTTTATAGTGGTATGCCAGGGAAACCAAGATTCAAAAGATGGCCAAGCATCTTAACATTATTTTCCCCCTTTTCCCCATTCAAACCAGGTCTCAATCTCTGTATCCCAGAGCCCTGTTGTTCGAAGGTTTTGCATACATCATTATTTGCCTCTGTTCCCCTTCAGCTTCACATTCATCCTATCGTATTTCATTTCATTGTAATGATTACAATCCCCTCCATACATCATCAAATAACTAAAGGATACAACCCACAGACCCACGCCCCCCTGACTGTCAGCAAACAGCTCCTCTCCCTCCCAGAGTCTTGTGTACCCAGCCACTCCATCTGTCCACATCATCTCTGTCTCCATGCTTGGCCTCACAGCCTCTCTGGGTAGGATCACACTTCCCACTTTTCTCATTTGATGGTCCTAAGGACCTCCACTCCTGGGTTGCAAAATCAATCAATCTCCTCCTTTTGTCAAAAAAAATTTGCCTCTACATTTATGACCCTCACAGTCAGTCCTGGTGGCAGGTATTCACTTTTGTACCACAAGAGTCTAATCCGCATTTCCTTTTGTCAGCCTGGTCCCAACAGTTTGGAAATCATTTGGTGGAGATTCTGCCTATCCCTGCCCCATCTGGAACTAGGTTCCCTCTTGAAAGCTAGTAAGCCAGTCACTTCTTGCCTTTATAGCCGACCCCCCCCCATTATGGGTCTGGGTATTTTCTAGACCCCCTCAAGGTATTCCAGTCATTTATAGGCTGAAGACAGGCTTACATGTTTTCTATTGTGATGTTATCTCATTGTTACTTTGATTTGCATCTCCCTGATGGCTAGTGATCATGAACATTTCTTATGTTTGTTGGCTGCCCAGATCTCCTCCTTAGTTTAGTGTCTGTTAATGTCCTGTGTCCATTTTTTAATTGGGTTATTTGTCTTTTACTTGTAGAGGTGTTGTAGTTTCTTATATATTTTGGAAATGAGTCCCTTATCTGATGTGTCATTGCAAACCTTTCAGCAACCAAGGTTGTATCATCTGCATATCTCAGTTTGTTAATAAGTCTTCCTCCAATCCTGATGCCACGTTTTCCTTCATAGAACCCAGCTTCTCATATAATTTTCTCACCATACATATTGAACAAGAATGGTGAAAGAACACAACCCTGTCTCACACCTTTCCCAATTTTAAAACATTCAGTGTTCCCATGCTCTGTTCGAACAACTGCCTCTTGGTCC